>NC_091984.1:218800757-219101363 GCF_044704955.1 Pristiophorus japonicus | reverse complement strand
ATGGATCTTGATGTCTGGGGGGCAGTGCTGTGCAGCGAGGACAGGCTGGTGGAGGACCTTTGTTTTACAGCTGTTTATCGTAAGGCCCATGCTTTCGTACGCCTCAGTGAATATGTCGACTATGACCTGGAGTTCAGCCTCTGTATGTGCGCAGATGCAGGCATCGTCCGCGTACTGTAGCTCGACAATAGAGGTTTGGGTGGTCTTGGACCTGGCCTGGAGACGGCGAAGGTTGAACAGGTTCCCACTGGTTCTGTAGTTTAGCTCCACTCCAGAGGGAAACTTGTGAGGTGGAGCATGGCAGCGAGGAAGATTCTCAATCTTTAAGCAAGTACAGAGGCGAGGAAAGTACAGATGCGAGGTAAGAACTAAAGGGAAGGTCTGTGATAGGTTGGAAGGCAGAACAGATTAAATGACAAAAGGTGCAAGGCAAAGGGGGATGGTAATGGGACAAGAAACAAAAGATGGGTCTAGAAGTGTAAATGGGAATAGCAGAATCATTACCAACGGCTGCTGAAAAAATGGGGGCAGTGGTTGTGATCTGAAATTGTTGGACCTGGAACTCTTGATCAGATTACAACCAGTAATTTGCTCTTTGTCCATTATTCTACCTATACACTTGTAAAAAATTAAAACACAAAAATAAGTTCTCTTTAATGGACGAGTGATTGCTTCCACAGTCATACAGTCAACTGATATTGTTTGTGAAATTACCTTATTTAAATGTTAGATGCATTTTTTAATTCTGAAAAAATGACCACAGCAGAAAGACATCGCTCACTGCAGCTGCCCTGCTCCCTTTCATGGTCATTGCTATGACTATTGTGATTACGCTTTTCTTGCTGTATAGAAGGCTTGTTTTAAAAAAAAAGACTTTTTTGTTTTAAAAACTTTGTCACAATACCCAGTAGTACACAAAATTATTGTTAATAATTTAAAAACCATAAGCTCTCTCAATGATTCAGTGAGTTTATCCTGTAAATAGCTGAACCATCTAGACCAGAACCCAGCTATGATTCATGGTCTGTGCTAAGCTCGGCAGGCCTCAGTACCCTTAGGTTAGGGAAGGGAAAATTGTCCAGATTCTCGCCCCTGAACACTATGCAGCAACGATATCAGATGGTGTTCGATGTCAGAGTAATTATATCCCAGTAAGGAGTCATAGCCTTCAGGAAGGAAGGAACAATGACAAGAAAATTAAAACATTAAAAAAAAATTAGTAGTTTGATTCCTGTCTGGCTTTACCAACTGAGGCACGAGGGCAGCTTAAAACAGGATTTTAATATGGTGAGAAGCAAAACTTGCTTACAAAAACCAGAGACCGAAGACACCATCTCAGACATCTACTGATGTGATAGTTCTGCATTTAGTCTAGTTGGAGAAAATAAAATACAGTTAACAGATGGTTTTGTTTATTCCTAGTTGCTTGTTCACTTGTATACCAGTAAAATTTCTTAATGTCTCTGTGTTCTTAGTAACTATCAGGTTAAGTTCATCAAAACTGTTCTTTTCTTTTTACAGTTATCTCTGGCTGCATTCTATTGTTATGCCACGTACTATATATTTTTTAAAACACATAATTTTTTTTCCCTTTATAGTCACAAATGGGAGCCAAATAGTGTCCCTCCAGTTCAGTTCCTTTGTGACTAAACAGGATGCTAATAGTGCAACGTCCAAGTGTCCACTTAATGGGCTCAATTTTCCCCAAAGCTGTTTTTTGGCATACTTGAAGAGTTATGCCCTTTTTTTGGGACCCAACTATGCCAAAACAAAATCATCCAACTTTCCCAGTTTGAATTGTTCCTTTTGGCGCCTCCTAGCCTGTCCTTTAGCTTTGGGGGTGGAGCCTAAGATTTTCACCAAAAAGATCAGGTTGCCAGGGTAAGGAGGGACACACTGCGGGCTGAGGCTGGAAAGTGAAACATACAACACATTCTGGCCAGCTCACAGCAATCTGCACAAGCACTTTGCACATTGCAGCAGCATTCCAGCATTAAATTATTAAAGTGTTTATGCCACACCCCCCCCCACACGCTCGGCCTGGTGCCGCTCCTAACCCTGGCCGAAGGGTCTCCCGAAGCCGGTTACCGCTGCGAGCCCTGGCCGAAGGACCTCCGGGTGCCGCTCCTAACTCTGGCCAAAAGGCTTCCCTCTCCTGTTGGTGCCGGTTGCCGTTCCTAACCCTGGCCGAAAGGCCTCCCCCCATCTCTTCTCTCCCCTATTCTTCCCCGTCGCCCCCTCTCTGCTGCTGCTGTCCCGGCCGTGGAACTGCATCTGCTGTACTGATTTTCTTACCTGCACCGATTTTGTTAACTGCCCAGAAGGTTTTTCCAGAGCGGTCACATACGCCGTCCTAAGAAAAATTGGAGTAAATCGGAGCTGACCAAACTTGTTGAAATGGCCAGAATTGGTGCGGGTGGCAGGTTACGCCCCCAATGACGCAAAAAAATGCGAAACCTAAAAAAATCGTAACTAACTGAGTTACGCTGACACATAAACTTTGGAAACTTAGATATTTTAATTTAGGCCAAAAAAAGCGCCGCGCGCCAAAAAAAGGGCGCAGATAACTGGGGAAAATTGAGCCCATTGATCTATGTGATTGTGTAACTTGTACAGTCTGTATTTAAGCAGGTCGTGATCTGTGAGAATAGCTTATGTCTCACTATCTGCATCAGTGAAACTTGTGGCAAGCTAGTGGTAGTTGTTACTTCAGTAAGGTTTACAAATTTGGATTTTCTTATGACCTGAAAGCATGTAAACTTCGAATTCAAATATTTCCTCGTCCTTGAAGACACTGACTTCTTGCCCAAATAGCCATTATTAATGTGGGAGCCTAGACAGTGAGTGTTGGACGGTTATTTGACCATTGGAAAGGGCGGCAACATCACAGCTGAGCCTGATCCTATCCTTACCTGGCGCACTTCCCGAAAGGGTTGCTGGATAACAATCAGGAACCGGAATCCTGACTGGTTTCCCCTTCCCCCAAGAATGTGGAGTCAATTTGGAACTTTTCTGGTTTATATGGCTTTCACTGGACAATTCTGCTGAGTAAATGGGGGAGTAGAGTATTTTGTTTTTGTATCAGATAGCTATTTATGAGGTTGTTTACTCTGAACATAAATGAAGTGGATCAGTTCAAGCCTGTTCTGCATGCCGTTCTTTTTCAGAGCAACACATACGGCTGGATTTTCAGCTTTTAGGATTTCGGGGTGTAATGGCGGCGGGGCGGTCCTGATACCGCCTGGAAAATGTTTGCACCTCAGTCAGCAAAATTGGGCAGCTGTGCACTGAGTGTGGGGTGGAGCAGTAAGGGAGACATTGCACATCTCTCTTAGGGCACTAGGCCGGCTGGGCATGCGAAAATCCCGAGCTAAAGAGCCGGCCTCGGAGCGCTCTGAGATAGGCCAAGGGAGAAAAAAAAACACCAAAAACATTCCCAATACATAGCCCACACCACCACAACATAAATCGCAAAAAAAACCAATCACACTTATCTGAGGTCGGCATTACTTATCTCACTGCAGCCGCTACAGCTTGGAATGCCTGCTTTCACAGGCATTCCCAGCAGGGCAATGCTACGGGTCGGGCGGGAGTCAAAAATTGAGCCGGTTTCACAACGTGGGGCGCTGGAAGCCACCCGGCCAGAAGAGCTCACCTCCGCCAAAAACAAAGGAAAATCCAGCCCCTAGAATTAACAACAATAACAACCACTTGTATTTATATAGTGCCTTTAACGTCTCAAGACGCTTCACAGGAGTATTATGAGATAAAACAAATTGGCACCGAGCCGCATAAGTAGAAATTAGCACAGGTGACCAATAGCTTGGTTAAAGAGGTAGGTTTTAAGGAGGAAAGAGAGGTAGAGAGGCGGAGAGGTTTAGGCAGGGAATTCCAGAGCTTGGGGCCTAGGCAACAGAAGGCACGGCCACCAATGGTTGAGTGATTATAATCAGGGATGCTCAGGAGGGCAGAATTAGAGGATCGCAGACATCTCGGGTGGGTGGGGATGCTGAAAGAGATTCCAGAGATGGGGAGGGGCGAGATCATGGAGGGATTTGAAAATAAGGATGAGAATTTTCAAATTCAGGCATTACTTAGCGGAAACTAATGTAGGTCAACGAGCACAGGGGTGATGGGTGAGCGGGTCTTGTGCGAGTTAGGACATGGGCAACCGAGTTTTGGATCACCTCTAGTTTACGTAGGGTAGAATGTTGGAGGCCAGCCTGGAGTGCTTTGGAGTAGTCAAGTTTAGAGGTAACAAATGCATGGATGAGGGTTTCAGCAGCAGATAAGCTGAGGTAAGGGCAGAGACGGGTGATGTTACGGAGGTGGAAATAGGCGGTTTTAGTTATGCTGCGGATATGTGGTCGAAAGCTCATTTCAGGGTCAAATGTGACACCAAGGCTGCGAACAGCCTGGTTCAGCCTCAGATAGAAGTTGGGAAGAGGGATGGAGTCAGTGGCTAGGGAACAGAGTTTGTGGCGGGGTCGAAAACAATGGCTTCGGTCTTCCCAATATTCAATTGGAGAAAATTTCTGTTCATCCAGAACTGGATGTCGGACAAGCAGTCTGACCATTTAGAGACTGTGGAGGGGTCGAGAGAACTGGTATTGAGGTAGAGCTGGGTGTCATCAGTGTACATGTGAAAATTGACCCTGTGTTTTCGGATGATGTCACCAAGGGGCAACATGTAGATGAGAACTAGGAGGTGACCAAGGATAGATCCTCAGGGGACACCAGAGGTAACGATGCGGCAGCGGGTAGAGAAGTCGTTGCAGGTGATTCTCTGGCTATGGTTAGTTAGGTAAGAATGGAACCACGTAAGTGCAGTCCAATCCAGCTGGATGACAGTGGAGAGGCGTTGGAGAAGGATGGAATGGTCAACCGTGTCAAAAGCTGCAGACAAGTCACAAAGGATGTCATTTGTAACTTTGCTGAAGGCCGTTTCGGGATTGGAGGGATTCAAACATGGAATTGCGGAAAAGATGGCACAAATTTGGGAGGCAATAACACGTTTAAGGACTTCGGAGAGGAAAGGGAGGTTGGAGATGGGGCGATAGTTTGCAAGGACGGAGGGGTCGAGCGTTGTTTTTTGAGGAGAGGGGTGATGACAGCAGATTTAAGGGAGATGGGGACAGTATCGGAGGAGAGAGAACTGTTAACAATGTCAGCTAACATGGGAGCCAGAAAAGGAAATTGGGTGGTCAGCAGTTTGGTGGGAATAGGGTCAAGAGAGCAGGAAGTGGGTCTCATAGACAGGATGAGCTCGGAAAGGTCATGAGGGGAGATTGGAAGCTGGAGAAAGATGTGAGGTTAGGGCTAGGGCAGGGGGCTTCCTTAGAGGAAGTTTGGCCCAGTGAGCTAGGGGAAGGAAAGGAAGAAACGGAGGCAGCCGAACAGATGGTCTCAACCTTAGAGACAAAGTCATCCATGAGCTTCTCACACATTGTCGGAGGTGAGGGCGGAGACTGGAGAGAGGGGTTTAAAAAGGCGGTTTGCAGTGGAGAATAGAAGCCGAGGTTTATCTGAGTGATTTTGGCAGACGAGCAGGACCCAATAGTGCTTTATGTAATCAAGCCAAATCTGGCGGTGAATGTCTAAACCAGTTGTCCGCCATATACGTTCAAGTCTGCGTCCCTTGGACTTAAGTGAGCAAAAATCAGGGCTGTACCAGGGGGAATGGCCAGGGTGAGAGAGAGTATTTGTTTTAACAGGAACTAGGGCATCAAAGGTGGTGGTGAGGGTGTGATTGAGCAGATCAGTTGCTGTAGAAATGTCATGGTGAATGGAGGGCCAAAGGCTGGACAGTTGTCAGAGAGTCGAGAGAGAGTATTTTCCAGGGGCGGATAGAGTTGGTGGAGGAAAGGGGGAATGTGGGTGGAGAGCGATACACGGAAGTGGTCAGAGATGGCCTTATCTGTGATTGACACGATGGGAGTAGCGAGGCCACGAGAGATGGCAAGGTCAAGGGGGCGGCCGTGAATATGGGTTGGTGAGTTTACATGGAGGAAGAGATTAAGGAAGGATCGGAGGCTAGTGAACTCAGAGGAGAGAGAGCATGATGAATTTAGATGGAGGTTGAAATCACTGAGGATGAGAAGTCATTCGGTGCAGAGGCAGAGGGAGTAAAGTAGTAAAGAAATATCAGGAATAATTTTTTTATGTTACTTGGGGGGGTGGGAGAGAAAAATAATTTTAAATGAGAGGGGTGGAATCGGGTGAGATACTCAAAGGAGGAGAAAGTGCTGGAGGAGTAGGGGGACAGACCAAGATGTGATTTGCTGATGAGAGCCACATCGCCACCACGGCAGTCTGAGTGGGGCAAGTGGTGGAAGGTATAGCCAGGCGGGGAGGCTTCATTTAAGGGTAAGGTGCCATCGCCTTCAATCAGGTTTCCATCAGAGCCGTGATGTTGATGCCATCATCCACAATAAGCTCATGGATGCGAAGGGCCTTGTTCGCAAACGAACAGACGTTCTGGAGGGAGATGCTGAGAGTCGGTGATGGCTGCCCCACTGCCTGCGTCCACAGGGTCAGTGCTGGGGCGGTGAGGGCGGGGGTGAGTTTGACGGGGGAGGAGATTGGCAAGGTTAGCCCCCAGTGGGCGCACTGAGCAGAATGGTCGACAAGAGAGTAGGATGGGACAGTTGTGGTTGCTGCTTGTGAGGAAGCAGCATGAATGCTTCAATGGGCCCTTTATAGGATGCCAAAAGAGGCACAGGGGGAAGATGTAGGCTTGTCTAGGAAGGAGTCAAGCCTAGGAAGGCGGCAGGAGAGTAGGAAGGTCGAAGAGTAATGAAGGACTGGGGTAGGGATTTGGGAGGGCAGAGATTCCAAGAGATAAAAGGAGGCATGATGACAGGAGCGAATGGTCAGGGAGGGAGAAAGAGAAAAGGAAAGAGGGGGAAAGTGGAAAAGTCCGGAGCGGCAGCCAAAGTGCGCACGCAAATGGACAGGGGAAAAGCTCAGATTACATAGGCCTGTTTACACTTCTTATATAATCCATGCCCGCTTGCAGCCGTGTAATCCCCTTGGAAAGGCACAAAACCCCCAAAAAACACAAGATTAGATTTCTACACCCAGTACATTCAGTACCTGAACGTTACAGTAAATTGTTACAATATATATCATTCTCCAACTGTCAGCCCACAGGTGCAAACTTAAATGGAATAAGGACCATAAATCCAACAAAACTGTTTTTCTATTTAAGATAGTGTCCCTCCACAGATTCAGTGAGCATAGGCACCGAACCCTGGTCTGCTGATTCCCAGAAGGTTTACAGGATCAGGGCACCTCCGTGTGTAGTTCCCTCCCTCTCTTTCCCTCGGTAGGTGAAGCTCTCGTTGACAATTAGCAAGATGAAGGTTCTCTTCAACTCTCCCTTCTCCAAAGCTTCCTTTTTTTAAAAAAAGAATCAAAAATAAAGGGCTGAAACGACATTTAAAAGCAGCTGGCCAGGCCCAGGAGGTCGGCTGATTGTTGGCAAACTTAGATACTCTTCTTATAAGAACATAAGAACATAAGAATTAGGAACAGGAGTAGGCCATCTAGCCCCTCGAGCCTGCTCCGCCATTCAACAAGATCATGGCTGATCTGGCCGTGGACTCAGCTCCACTTACCCGCCCGCTCCCCATAACCCTTAATTCCCTTATTAGTTAAAAATCTATCTATCTGTGACTTGAATACATTCAATGAGCTAGCCTCAACTGCTTCCTTGGGCAGAGAATTCCACAGATTCACAACCCTCTGGGAGAAGAAATTCCTTCTCAACTCGGTTTTAAATTGGCTCCCCCGTATTTTGAGGCTGTGCCCCCTAGTTCTAGTCTCCCCGACCAGTGGAAACAACCTCTCTGCCTCTATCTTGTCTATCCACCAATGTACTCAGTGTTTTATCATCTTTTATTCCTTTTACTGCAACAAAAATGATTGCGGATTGCCTTTTACGAGTCCAGTTCAGCCAGTCGCACCGATCTAATCACTCCCAGGGCTCCTTCAGCCAGCGCTCCGTCTGTCTGGATGGCTGAAATCTGAAAACTGTTCAATTAGAGAAAACAGTCCGTGCGGGATTTCCGTTAGCAGATGGGTACTGCACACAAGCATGGTTCCAAAATCGCTTTCTTGCGACCGATCAGGGGCAACTCGACACATCACACACAACTAAAAATAATAATACAGATGCACCCTCTGACATGACGTGTTGGTTACTGTCTTCTTCAAAGGCTCTCTCCTCTGTAGGCCAACCTGTTTACTTACAGACTTGTTGTTTACACTGCAGCAAGCTTAAAGTGGTTATATTTTGTTCCAGGATGTTGCTAACATCTGGTCTAATACCCCCCTTGATTCTGTCATATGCGGAAGCTTTCAATGTGTAAAAACTACCATTGTGGGGATTGCACAATAGTGTTGGCAGCAAGACAACGCTGTGAGTTATATATTGTGACTTTCATCGATGGCCATAGACCTTCTCTGTTTCTCTGAAAAATGTGTATATGCCAACAAGAGAAAAAACACTGTTGGCCTGTACAGATATGCTGAATGCTTGGACTGCTCACAGCTGCCAGTGGGCACTGCTGTCTTCTGAGGAGTCTGGGAAAGCCACTTTTTGAGGTTGTTCTCCCCTCCTCTGAAGGTTATAGTGCCGCCCCAATTTACATTACAGAGCCGCCGCTGCTGGGCTGGTGTTAGCACAGAGCTGGAATTTATGGCCTGGAATTTGCGGTGAGTAATGACAGCGAATGGTTCGTTCGCTGGTATTACCCCTCTGAAACTGACTGCAACTTCAGGATGTAGCGCACCTAAACGCTGAAATCCTGAAGTTGGGACATCCATTCACTGCTCCGACACTGGCTCCAATAGGCAGCAATCCGTGTATAGAATCATAAAATGATTACAGCACAGAAGAAGGCCATTCGGCCCATCGAGCCCATGCCGTCGCTTTGCAAAAGCACCTTAGCTAGTCTCACTGCCCTGTCTTTTCCCCGTAGCCCTGCAAATTTTTTATTTCAGGTACTTATCCAACTCCCTTTTGAAAGCCGTGTTTGTGTCTGCCTCCACTACCCTTTCAGGCAGTGCATTCCAGATCCCAACCACTCGCTGGATAAAAAGGTTTGTCCCTCATGTCGCCTTTGATTCTTTTGCCAATCACCTTAAATCTGTGTCCTCTGGTTCTGCCATGGGAACTGTTTCTCTCTATCTATTCTGTCCAAATCTCTCATGATTTTGAACACCTCTATCAAATTTTCTCTCCGTCTTCTCTTCTCTCAGTCTTCTCTGCTCTAAGGAGAACAATCCCAGCTTCTTCAGCCTGTCCACATAACTGAAGTCTCTCATCCCTAGAATTACTTCTCATAAATCTTTTCTGCACCCTCTCTAAGTCCTTCACATCCTTCCTAAAGTGCGGTGCCCAGATGTGGACACAATACTCCAGTTGAGGCCGAACCAGTGTTTTATACAGGTTCATCACAATAGCCACACCTTTGTATGCTATACTCATGAAGCTCAGGAACCCGTAAGATTTTTTAATTGCTTTCTTAACCTGCCCTGCCACCTTCAACGATTTGTGCACATATACCACTCGGTGTCTCTGTTCATGCACCCCCTTTAGAATTGTACCCTTTCGTTTATATTGCCTCTCCTCATTCTACCGAAATGTATCACTTTGCACTTTCCTGTGTTAAATTTCGTCTGCCACGTGTCTCATTCCAATAGCCTGTAAGTTCTCTTGAATTCTATCACTATCCAACTCACTGTTCACTATACTTCCAAGTATTGTGTCATTTGAACTTGTGCCCTGTACACCCTAAAGTCTAAGTGATTAAAATATATCAAGAAAGGGAACACCACTGTATACCTTCCTCCAGTCTGAAAAACAACCAGTTGCCACTACTCTTTGTTCAGTCACCATTACTCTTTGTTCCTGTCACATAGCCAATTTCGTAGCCAGGCTGCCACTGTCCCATTTAATTCCATGTGCTTCAACTTTGCTGGCAAGCCTATTGTGTGGCACTTTGTCGAACGCCTTTTGCAAATCCATGTAAACCACGTCAACCGCACTGCCCTCATCAACACTCTCTGTTACCTCATCAAAAAACTTGATCCAAGTTGGTAAACTCGATTTGCCTTTAACAAATCCGTGCTGGCTTTCCTTAATTAATCCACACTTGTCCAATTGACTGTTAATTTTGTCCCTGATTATTGTTTCTGAAAGCTTTCCCACTACCGAGGTTAAACTGACCGGCCTGTAGTTGCTGGGTTTATCTTCACATGTTTTTTTGATCAAGGGTGTAACATTTTCGATTCTCCAGTCCTCTGGCACCATCCCCGTTTCTCAGGAGGATTGGAAGATTATGGCCAGTACCTCCGCAATTTATTACTTCACTTCCCTCAATCTTCTAGGATGCATCCCATTCAGTCCCGTGATGTGAAACTGATGAAAACTTTTCTGCAGTAATATCAATGTTAAATCCCCCATTAAATGTTAGGCCTTTTTGGATTAGGTATAATTGGGATTTTAACAGCGTAATGACTGCTAAACAAACATTATGGCCCAGAAAAACGAATTTTAATTTTGTGGAGTGTTAAAATTCTCCATAATGAAAATTACAATTTTTAAGAAACTTAAAAAAGATATATTTTAAAAGTTTGTTCATATTTATTTCAGGTTTACCATTTCTCCATGTGAGAGCCCAATTCATTGTTTTTGCTCTCTGTAACATTTTTTAAAAGTCTCAATAAAAGCAACTTTTTCCACTTCCTGGTTCCCTGGCTCTGTGAATTATGCATTCTGATTGGCTGCTTAGACAGCTTGTTGCCGTCACAGCAGTTTGCATTAGGGATCCCCCATTATTTCACACTAAACTGACTTTTGCGTCGAGAACGGCAAACTTCTCGCCACAGGAGATTGCGAGATCTTTATGGGTAGCTTTCTTTGCGGCCAGTGGCAACGCCTTTGCTTCACCGGTGGCCGCCAATTCCGGGCTAATATTGTTGAAATATTGTTTCATGGATGCCTGTTGCCATTTAAATGTAGGCCCGGATGATGAATGTTGGTGAGCTATTTGACAATGGGGGCATCACATCTGAGTTTGATGCTATCCTCACCTGATGTTCACATATGTGAACTGTACTCGAGCTATATTACATGGACGACGCCTGCGTCTGTGCACATTCAAAGGCTGAACTCCAGGATATAGTCGACGTATTTACTGAGGCATACGAAAGCATGGGCCTTATGCTAAACATCCCTAAGACAAAGGTCTTCCACCAGCCTGTCCTCGCCGCACAGCACTGCCCCCCAGTCATCAAGATTCACGGCGGGCCCTGGACAATGTGGACCATTTCCCATACCTCGGGAGCCTTTTATCAACAAAAGCAGACATTGATGAAGAGATTCAACACCGCCTCCAGTGCGCTAGCACAGCTTTCGGCCGCCTGAGGAAAAGAGTGTTCGAAGACCAGGCCCTCAAATCTACTACCAAGCTCATGGTCTACAGGGCTGTAGTAATACCCACCCTCCTGTATGGCTCAGAGACATGGACCATGTACAGTAGACACCTCAAGTTGCTGGAGAAATACCACCAATGATGTCTCCGCAAGATCCTACAAATCCCCTGGGAGCACAGACGCACCAACGTTAGCATCCTCAACGTTAGCATCCAGCATTGAGGCATTGACCACGCTTGGTCGGCTCCGCTGGGCGGGCCACATTGTCTGCATGCCAGACACGAGACTCCCAAAGCAAGTGCTCTACTCGGAGCTCCTTCATGGCAAACGAGCCAAGGGTGGGCAGCGGAAACGTTACAAGGACACCCTCAAAGCCTTCCTGATAAAGTGCAACATCTCCACTGACACCTGGGAGTCCCTGGCCAGGGACTGCCCTGAGTGTAGGAAAAGCATCGGGAGGGCACTGAGCACCTCGAGTCTCATCGCCGAGTGCATGCAGAAATCAAGCGCAGGCAGCGGAAGGAACATGCGGCAAACCAGTCCCACCCTCCCTTACCCTCAACGACTGTCTGTCCCACCTGTGGCAGGGACTGTGGCCCTCGTAGTGGACTGTTCAGCCACCATTCTAAGTGGAAGCAAGTCTTTCTCGATTCCAAGGGTCTGCCTATGATGATGATGATGATCACATATGTGCACTTTCAATCAGTTCATTAGATACAGGAACCCTAGCTAATTTTCCCTTCACAAACCAGGGGCACTGTTGTCCATTGTAACACATCTACCATGTGGCTGATATCACAGAACAAACTGGGATCAAACCTGGTACTTCCCAAAAATGCATTGCTCTACTACTCATTGCGTTAACCAGCTAAGTTTGGGGAGCTGTGTTACTAGGTTTAACTAGCTGCTAAAAGCTACGAAGGAACAATTGAGATTCACAAATCAGCCAGCATTTTTGATTGCCATCCAGTGATATCTGTTGAAAGCGTATGTATGCGAACATTATGCAAGAATAGGATTAAGCGCCACTGTAATGCACCTGCTATAGAAAGCCAGCGATATTCATGAACAGGCCTACGTGTCTGACCTCAACAATATTTGTAACCTGTGATTGGGCTATTCCATGATATAGTATCAAACTACACACTGCATTGCCAAGTGAAGTTCTCGCTCCATCCTTCCTTGCCCACCTTCTCCTGCAGGCAGTGACTGATGCTGCCCATTTTTTTTCCTTCACCCTAATGCCCACTATTGATAAATGAGCCTGGATCATGAGTGCTGGCAAGCTATTTAACTGTACGGCCTTCATAGTCATCTGACATCCACATAAATACTTTCCAGCAAGGATGCTGTGGACTGATGAAGAGAGGGAACACTGGTAACACCTCCCCCCGCCCCCCCCACCCCCCCCCACCCCCATCCCCTCCACCTCTCCCATCACCTAGTGGCTAGTTACAGAAATCTGGGGACAAACTGCCCGTCAACATCTCATCCAGGGAATGGTCCATGGTCCCAGGAGACTAAAACTCAGAAAATAAAATGTTGAAAATAAATAAACTGCACAGTAAACCCAAAACACTATTTAAAAAGACATGATTCTGTACTATGGGTCGAACTCTGAATAAGAGAACCATCTATCTAAAATGAGACCCCCTAAAGTAACTTACTTTAGAGTATTACTGTAATTAAGCCAATTTGACAACCCATTCTGAGAGTGTCTCTTAGAGGCTTCCTTCTTTATTTATTCCTTTAACAATGAACCTTAGTTTAATTTATTAGCATTGAATGTTGAATATTATTTAAGATCTTACAGCACTTTGTGACAAATTCAATAACAAAAATCCATTTGTAAACATTTGTAAATCATTCAATTACCATTATATGAAGACAACCTTCTTTCTTTTCACTGATTCGCATTGTAAGCTTCATTACTCGTTATGAAGGAGGAAATGTGATATGAATGAACCTAGGGAAGTGTCCAAGCCCAGTTTATATTACATCTATAAATTTCTGTTTGGAATTGAAACATGCTGCCTGCACGCAATTATTTTATAGAATGAAAATGTCATTTATTTGTTATCCTATTTTTCTTTCTCTTTCCTTTGAGTATTATCTTCTCCCTCACCATACTACACAGGGCTGAACTTTGAGGCCTCACACCCGGTGGAAAAGGGGCGGTAGTACCCTGGAAATGGCATGGAAGAACTTTACCACCCTATTCTTGCCGTTGCTGTTTCCATTTTGCTGGAGCCCTCCGAATGGGTGGCCGACAGGTAAGTTTTGTTTTGTTTTTGTCGGCTCTGGAGGAGCAGGGACGCTCCCCCGAGCTCCACAAAAGCAACCTGGGCTGCTGCCGCTCCGGCTTCCCTATCTCCCATGATTGAAGCTCCTGTGGCCCTCTTTTCATCTGGCCTGGAGGCCGACTGGACTGGCTGATATTCTGGCAGCCCATAACTGACCGGCAGCCCCGGGGCACTCAATATCTGCCTGCAATCTGCAACCCGATGCTAATGAGGCATGGACCTCAAAATGGACCAGGCCTCCCACTGAGATTATCGGTTGACCGGTCGTCAAGTTCTGCCGGTCAACTTGCGCAATGTTCACTCTTTTTTAGAAATATCAAATACCCTTGGAGCAATGTTCCCCCAAAGGTACATGGCCACGCACCAATGGGGAGGTCCCGTGTGGGCTGCTTGCCAGTTGCTGCTGCTGAAAACAGTAACGCGCAGCAAATTTAAAGGGACTGGGCACCAAAAAAAAAAGATTAGAGGGAACATTGACTTGGGGGACACTTTTTAGTCTCAATGTTATATCTTAAGTGAACAAAAATGAATGATTTTTGTTTGTATGCAAAAGCAACTTTTTAATGACAAGGAAGATGTTGGGTCTCTTAAGAACCAAAACACAATTCACCGGAAGGGATAATAGTATAATTTAGTTTGAATGGGAAAGTGAGTATGACTGTTTGTTTGTTTTTTTCTGATCAGTTTACTAGTTAAATAAAACAGGCATTAAAAAAAATGAAAGATATCTTAGCTGTGCAGAAATATAACCTGCTGTCGCCACAATGCCAGTTCTGACTGCTGCAGGCCCATGCTCTTACCCAGTGTTGGCTTTGGTTGCTCTCCCCTGTTGTGACCACTCCAAATGTTCCAAACCTCATGCTATCCTCTATAATGTTGATTCCAAGTGCACCGGGTGTGCCGCACTCCCCCAGTGCCAAGTTTGAATTCTCCGGGACCACCTCTCTCCGCTTACGATGCTGGTTTCGAATGTTCCAGGTCTGCTGAACTCCTCCAATGCAAGTTCTGACTGCTCTATTTCCAATGCCTTTTCTGGCCAGAAGAATTCAAACAGGAAAGGCTAGCACAACCAAAATAGGAGCGCAAATTGACTATTACCTGAGATTCTTTGAAAATAAGGCCATGTGGAAGACTCATGCTCTTGCTGCTCATTCTTCCACAAGACATCTGTGATCCACTGGTCTGGCACTAGTTGGCTGTGAAGAAAGCAGATGAAACTCTTGCATTTCTCACTTGTAGATAAATTAACCTGAAAGGAAAGTTTTATTTTTGGGTGAGGACTCATTTATGTGAAATCACATTAAATCTAGCCTTTTATCCGTTGAGAAATCATCTCATTTTGCATACAGACTTTTCAATTCTATTGGATGCCTTTCAGACTTCAATGTGAACCCTTGTGTTATGTAATCAAGATAGTTATAGCCTGCAGATGATTGAAGTTGTGATGAAAGCTGCCTTCATCAGATAGAAAACTGAAATATTTGTCTCATTGTGGTGAAGAGGTGTGCATGCAATCCTCAACTTGTTGAGGCAACTTTTGGTTCAGAAAGAATCCATGAGGAAGTTGCTGCCACTTCATATCTTCTAGGGACAGGAACCAGGAATGGAAATGGAATCGAATGGAATTTTCTCATCAGTGGCAGATGAAACTATGTTGTCACAAATATGATAAAGTGTATTGTTCAATATCATTAAAACAAGTGCACTGAGTCTGCAGTAGTCAGCAGAAGTGGATTACAAAGATACCCGTTTCTACTATATATAAAAATGTGTTTAATAGGAGTTAATGCTGTAGGTCAAAGAATAATGTAATGTGTCTGCGATCTGCTGTAAATTGACCCCTCGAAACACCCTTCTGAGAAAGGACACCATTGAGACAACAGCAGTATCTTAGAAATAAAAATGGCAACTTTTAATTTTAATTAAAGAAGCATACATTGAATGGATATAAAAGGAGAAACATAGAGACATCTATACTTTGGAAAAAATGTGGGTGTGGATTGTTGTATAATTTTACAAAGACTGTTTTTGGGCTAATTTTCTTACCGTTTCTCTCCTGAAGGTGATAACTCGTATTGCAATGGTGCTCCATAGGCACCAGTCACCCTCCTAGGCAACTTAGACAATGAATGTTGGCAAGCTGTTTGTTTATGGGGTACCTGATTCTGTCCTCAGACAACATTGACACATATTTTCCAACAGGGTCACTGGATAGCATCAAATGTGGGGCTCCTGGTTAATTTTCTCCAGGCCACAGGCACTGAAACCACTTGCAGCAATCCTACTGCCAATTTGGCTGAGATAAGTTAAATGCTGCCTTTACCAACTGGCCTATCGAAGGAATGCTGTAACCTAATCTGTACATCATGATGCGTACTTGAAATTTTACTTCCACAATGATTTCCTTTAATTATCTTGTATTAGTTTAGATTATAATGCAGTTATAAAATATCTACATATGACTACACATTACAATTATATATCATAGAACAGGGTAGTAGACAATGAGGTCAATTTGGATATTTAAAAATTATATACTGATCAATTTTGTTTTAGTAGTGCACTGCTTAAAGCATTGGTGTAAAATTTATTTGTGCTTTTTTAAGACAATCACTTAACTGTTTGTTTTAAACAGATTAATGATTGGTAAAACTGTGCACAAAATATTCATACATTTTGCGTTAGCGGTGTAATTCCCAAAGAAATTAAATATCCAAGCGGGACTTGTTGTGCATGTAGAATATTAATCTGCATTTACTTTGGCTGTTACTGAGAATAAATTGTTTGGCACATGCCTGTTTTCCTTGTGCAGAAGCACTGCTTCCATACTTCTGCTAAACTAGCTACAGGCACATCAGTGACCAACACGAGTTTTAGGAGGCCAAACATTTTCTTACCCAGCGTGAAATGAAAGAGCAATTACAGCAGCCTCTGAATGACCGCTGTGTAATGCATGTAATTGTTTTTCGTGTGTCTTTTGTACATTAGTAATCTGCAACTTATTTCTAATGTAATCATACTCCAGTTATACTGTAGCACTGTTATTCTGGACTTGTTCCTGCATGATGCATCAAATTATCAAAAGGAGATTTTGAGCCAATTATACAGGCTCTAGAATGAAAGACTTGCATTTATATAATACCTTATCATAATTTTCAGAAACATGTAAAAGTGCTTTGATTTGAAGTGCAGTCACTGTTGTTATTTAGATTCCTTTAAAGTTGAACAATTTTAGGCACGCATCACTTCAACATGCAACTTGCAGTGATATGCACAATTCAGAAACTGAACTCACTTGCAATTATGATTACCCTGAAATGAGCTTTTGACCACATATCCGCAGCATAACTAGGACTGCCTATTTTCACCTCCATAACGTCGCACATTTCCATCCTTGCCTCAGCTCATCCGCTGCTGAAGACGTCATCCATGCCTTTGTTACCTCTAGATTTGACTGTTCCAACGCACACCTGGCTGGCTTCCCACATTCTACCCTACGTAAATTAGAGGTGATCGAAAACTCGGCTGCCCGAGTCCTAACTCGCACCAAGTCCCGCTTACCCATCACCTCTGTGCTCGCTGACCTACATTGGCTTCCGGTTAAGCAACGCCTCGATTTCAAAATTCTCATCCTTATTTTCAAATCCCTCCATAGCCTCGCCCCTCCTTAGCCTCGCCCCTCCCTATCTCTGTAATCTCCTCCAGCCACTTAACCCCCCCGAGATGACTGCACTCTTCTAATTCTGCCCTCCTGAGCACCCCTGATTATAATTGCTCAACCATTGGTGGCTGTGCCTTCTGTTGCCTTGGCCCCAAGCTCTGGAACTCCCTGTCTAAACCTATCTGCCTCTCTACTTCTCTTTCATCCTTCAAGACGCTCCTTTAAACCATTTGACCAAGCTTTTGGTCACCTGCGCTAATTTCTACTTATGCGGCTCGGTGTCAAATTTTTATCGCAGAATACTCCTGTGAAGTGCCTTGAGATGTTTCACTACATTAAAGACTCTATATAAATGCAAGTTGTTGTTGTTAAAAGGAAAGCACACACATACTGGCAATCTGAAATAAAACATGGAAATGCACAGCAGTCAGTCAGCATTGGCAAGATAAAGAAAGGTTCATGTTTTGGATGAGAACCTTTATCAGCATGGGCAAGGCCGGGCAGGGGAATCAAATTAAAGAGAGAATATTGGGTCAGGTGAAGAATACAGTCAATATATTTCCATCTGATTGCTAATGTGAGTTTAAAATATTGTCCTGCTCCACCCTTGTACTTTTTTCCTCGCATTAGGGACCTGCAGATATACTAACCTGTTTCACAAGGCAGCAAGATTGGGTTATGAGCTTGTAAATAGACTTAAAGTTGCTGGAAAGAGCTGTAAGAGGTTGTATAAATATACAAAGTTCATTTTGAATAGATGTTTAAGGGGCTGCAGTTGTAATGCATGTCACACGTAGTTTAGTTGCTTATGTTTAGTGCTAAGACTGGACTGGAACAAGTAATAACCAGCACGGCACCCAGTTTGCTGCAGTATTGGTCCCAAAGTGCAGTCTAACTGGATTACCATTTAGACAGAGACACCACCATGTAACCCAGGTAGAGAACATGGAATTGCTGAGGAGGGATTAATAGATCTGTCTTTACTGCGAGCAGTCACTGGAACTTTAGCTCTGCTAATGAACTTTTAGGATTCCATTTCATGAGGTTACTGTTTAGAGGACTCATTTCCATAGATGCACACTGTGTACATACCTCTCCACCCCAGTGTACTTCTCTTTTTTCCCCATCTGTCCTGAATACACTGAGTTATGTTGCAGTACATCATCGTCATAGGCAATCCCTCAAACTCGAGGAAGACTTGCTTCCACTCCTAAAGTCCACTCAGGTGACTGAACAGTCCAATACGGGAATTACAGTCTCTGTCGCAGGTAGGACAGACAATCGTTGGAGGAAAGGGTGGGTGGGGAGTCTGGTTTGCCGTACGCTCTTTCCGCTGTCTGCGCTTGTTTTCTGCATGCTCTCGGCGCCGAGACTCAAGGTGCTCAGCACCTTCCCGGATGCTCTTCCTCCACTTAGGGCAGTCTTTGGCCAGGGACTCCCAGGTGTCAGTGGGATGTTGCACTTTATCAAGGTGGCTTTGAGGGTGTCCTTGAAACATTTCCTCTGCCCACCTGGGGTTCGCTTGCCGTGTAGGAGTGAGTAGAGCGCTTGCTTTGGGAATCTCGTGTCGGGCATGCGAACAATGTGGCCCGCCCAACAGAGCTGGTCGAGTGTGATTATTGCTTCGATGCTGGGGATGTTGGCCTGATCGAGAACACTGAAATTGGTGCGTCTGTCCTTCCAGGGGATTTGCAGGATCGTGCGGAGGCATCGTTGGTGGTATTTCTCCAGCGATTTGAGGTGTCTACTGTATATGGTCCACGTCTCCGAGCCATACAGGAGGGTGGGTATCATTGCTGCAGTACAGTTCCATAGATGACAACAGCCTTCTAATATCTCATCCAAATAGCTATTCTTCATGTATGAACCTAGATAGTGATTTCCAACAGGCTGTTCAGACAGACCACAGCTAATCCGATAAACATAGTGCATCCTGTGCACAGTTCCTCTTTGTTACACTTCAAGTGTCACACTTTAAAAATAAATTAAAAGTGAAACAATGGTCATTTGACACAGGAGCCAGAATCTCTATAACCTCTGAATGAATTTACAAAGTGCACTTAAAAAAAAAATCCAAAATTGTGACCTCAAGCTTCTAAAGTAATAAAACTATAACCTCACCCAGAATTTACTTACCAGCAATTAAACTTTATGACCTCAAACGAACGCAGCTTCTCCTTAACACTAGAATATTGCATTCTGCATTACATGGTATAACATGATACTTATGAAACAGTGTATCATTCAATTTACTGTGAGCAATATGTGGTGTGATTTTGTGTATTGCCACTCTTGCAATTTTCAGTGTCACACTGATTGGCTCAAATTTCATATCCATAACGTATTGACAAATCACAACTGAAGAGGTAGGAAATGCACTATTCAAATGTTGGAAAAGCAGTTGGATAAACTGCCACTGAAAACCTGGTAAGGATGTGTGAAACCAACTAATTAAGAATGAACGGTCAGCAAAACCTACCAATAAACAAAGGAGAGGTGAACTCATGAACTTGCGGCAAGTATTTTTTTGAAAATTCTTTTGGCTGCTATCTTTGTTCCTCACTAAGATGAGAAACTTAATGGTGCTCCCAGTGCATCACGTATTGAGAATTGTGCACCTCTATGATTGTTCTGAGGAAGGCACAGCAATTATGCCTTGTGACTTTGAAGAGGCACGTCAAAGCACAGACTGTACTTTAGTAACAGAATAATACTTTGTGTCTTACATGGTATGATTTTTCATGACATTATAAAACAGCATTATTCTGTGATCTACAGAATGAGAAATCTGCAAGCATATTTGAAAAAAATGATGAGGGTGCGGGAGATAGAAGGAGAATATATAGTATACAGACAGAATGCACTTTGGCATCTTGTTTGCAATCAAGTTGTACCAGTAAGGGTTTGGATTGGTGCTGGCAACCAATCCTTGAGTATGATCTCCTTTAACTGCCACTGATTTGGCCTTAGCGATTCTGAGGGGAGGGTACTGCAAATCAGAGATCAGATTATGGTTGATCCTTGAATTGATCCAATTTCTATGCATAACTAGGAGAGAAGAAACAAAGATGTTTTTGATCAGGAAATGGTATTAAAAATGTTATTGGACTCTTAATGCATTTGAAGAGTTTCTTTGTGATTTAAATATAAGCAGTTGGTCATTCACAGTTACAAGGACTGGACAGAGCTTTGACTGTTGCTTAACACTTGGCTTCGATAAAGTATCAAGCGATAAACGATCTTCCCAATCTTTTAGGAAATCATGGAATTAATTGACACTGAAGATTTAATTTTCTATTGTAAAATTAGATGGAGGATTATAAGGTTATTCTGCAAGGCTGATTTGCAGCTGTCTTAGTCATGGTTGTCAGCATGTCATTGTGAATATGTGTCTATCAGCATTCAAATGTCTGTAGAAAGATAGAAGGCAGCACTAGTACTTTGATGATCAAAATTTTCAGCTTGATAAGAAAGCTGCACTTAGATTACGTAGAAGCAAAGTATGTGTTGGATGGCCCTGTGTGTGTATGATTCATCTTTGTTTTGGAATGTCTGGACTAAGTTATGTTGCTGGTATGCTGAATACTGTGACTAAGTGACACAGTATGGATGAGCAAGATGAATAAATGGGAAGAATGCATTCGATAATTTTGTTGTTGTTGTTTTCTCCTCTACTTTCATGAAGGTGCTGATTCTTGCTGGGATATGGTTTCACGGCCTTCAAATATCTAAGGCAAGTGGCCATTCTTTTTCTGTGGACCTAGGTAGTGGGTTCTTGCAGATTATTGCCAAATCTGATGTCCATGCACGAGTACTTTCCAACAGAAGCAACAAGAGCGGGTCGGAGACTGGGTATTCTGTGATGACTGTCTTACCTTCTGACTCCCCAAAGCCTTTCCACCATCTACAAGGTACAAGTCAGGAGTGTGATGGAATAGTCTCCACGTGCCTGGATGAGTGCAGCTCCAATAACACTCAAGAAGCTCAACATCTTCCAGGACAAAGCCGCCCGCTTGATTGGCACCCCATCCACCACCTTAAACATTCACTCCCTCCACCACCGGCGCACAGTGGCTGCAGTGTGTACCATCTACAAGGTGCACTGCAGCAATGTGCCAAGGCTTCTTCGGCAGCACCTCCCAAACCCGCGACCTCTACCACCTGGAAGGACAAGGGCTGCAGCGCATGAGAACACCATCACCTGCAAGTTCCCCTCCCAAGTTACACACCATCCTGACTTGGAAATATATCGCTGTTCCTTCATCGCTGCTAGGTCAAAGCTCTAGAACTCCCTCCCTAACTGCACTGTGGGAGCACCTTCACCACATCCCGGAACAAATTTTTTAAAAAAGCCACTGGACAGCGATTAGGACCAGCAAACCTAGCTGATTTTTTTCCCGTATAGCCGAGGAGCACTGAGGTAATTGGAGTGCCCAACTGCTGCCCTGTGTAATATCATTGAACTAAATACAGACTAGTAATTGCACCTGGGACCTTCTGGTCTGTACTACTTTGTATTACACCAGGTAGTGGCTTTATCCACTGTACATGTGGAGTAGTTGAGTATTTTCTCTGAGATTAATGGCCTTTTCCACCTGCATTACCACCTTAAAAGGTCTATGTATGTGCACCTCCAAAGCTCTCTGTTAGGAATCATACTATATAGTGCATCCTTCCTTTGACTGTTCTTTTTCTCAAAATGTACTACTTCACACTTCGTGGCATTGAACTGCATCTTCTGTCACCTATCTACCCACTCTGCTAATCCATCTATGCCCTTTCCTCACAGTTTGCCATGTTTCCTAATTTGGCATCATTAGCAAATTTTAGTATCATACCTCTTATGCCTATATCCAAATCATTTAATTAAATGAAAACCAAAAGCGGTTCTAGCGTAGATTCCGAGAGCAATCCTCTACCTACATCCTGCCAATCGAAAAAAAGACTTACCCATACTCTTTGCCTTCTGACCCCATGCCCTCTTTAGTCACACAGCTATATTTCCTTTCAGACCAGGAGTTTAATATTTGCAACAAATCTGCTATGTGGCACCTTATCAGATGCCTTCAGAAAATCTATATATTATATACATCTGAAAATCTATATATACACCATTCACTGCAGTCCCTTTATCTATACACTCTGCAACTCAATTAAATTCATCAAGCTGACTTGCCCGTTACAAAATCCATGCAGACTATCCTTGATTAGCCCAAGACCATATTTGTGTTCATTAATTTCATCCCATATTATGAACTCTATGTTTACCCACAATTTACACCAACAACTTGCATGTATCTAATGCCTTTAACATAGTAAAACGGCAGAGCCACTTCGCAGAGATGTAATCAGACAAACATAGTCACTGAGCTAAAGAAGAATATATTAGGAGGTGACCAAAAACTTGATCAAAGAAGAGCGTTTTAAGAAGGATGGATGTGGAGAGGCGGTGGAGAGTTTAGGCAGGGAATTGCAGAACATGGGGCCAAGATGGTATAGCCACTAATGGTGGGAGATGAAGGTAGAGAATATTGCATAAAAGCCTGGGGTTGGAATGAGGAGTTTGAGGGGAGGTCGCAGGACTGGAGGATGGTACAGAGATAGGGAGGGTTGAGCCAATGAAGGGATTTGTACAGAAGATGAGAATTTTAAATTTTAGGTGTTAAGAGCCAATGTAGTTCAGCAAGGACAGAAGTAATATGTGAGTGGAACTTGGTGCAGAGTAGGATGCAGGCAGTAGAGATATGAGAACGGAAGCTCAGGTTGGCCAATATCGGCCAAATTTTCCCTTACTGACAATGAATGAGATAAAAAAATTTCCAACCTATGTGAATTTATCAACATACAAAGAGTAAAGATCTGTCCCACTGCATTTGTTCTGAAGAGCGCAGCCTTGAAAAATTGCTGTTTTTAACACTTAAGGCATTCACATGACATGTCTCCCTACCTAGCTTAACTCAGACGTTAGCCATTATACTTTAAATGTGTCAGTGTTTATGTTAAAATAACAAATGGGAATGTCACAAATACATTAAGCATTTGGTATTGTTCTGTAGAACAAGATATGAGTGATGGGATCAAACATATTTGCAGGACTGTACAGTATAGAGTCCCACAACTGATTGGCTGGACTATTAGATAATTATTTAATATTTTTAATTAATACTTCCAACATTAGATTTTATTTGATTGATTCTCAGAACTTTAAACTTAGAGAGGAAGAGAAAAAGATTACTGATGAACTCTCTAGTGCCAGGCTTTCGGAATAGACTGGGAGACAGAATTATTTCACAGCGAAAGTCTCTGCAGGATTGGCTTCAACTTTTGATAATTTTGCTGCTGCTGTCATTCAAGGCAGGAACTGCACTGGGAAAGATGGTTGCACAGTGGTGGGAAGGTGGATCTGCACAATGAACGTCTGCAGAGTTCATTACTCTCCTGGGGAAAGTGCACGCCCTGGGGCTGAGCTCATTTAAACAAGCGATTAAGCATCCGTCTCCACAAAGTACTACCTTCCTGCAGCAGTGATAGAGAAGATAGAGTGCCCAATCTGCTACTACAGTCTGTCTGCTTCACAATCTGAGAAGATGGAAAAGCATTTAACAGTAAGTGAGGTGTAACTGAATTTTGTACTGTAACTTAACACTTTCCAGCCTGATGCTTTCTTGCCAAGACATAGCTCCAGCACACCAGTTTGACATCCATTTTTTATTTTACTGTTCCATAACCTTTTTCAATTTCATTTTTCTGTAAAATTAGAACAAAATAGTCTTATCCTTGAATCACCCACATTATACATCTTCCCTCCCTTCTTTACTTGCCGTGGTGGAATGGTTGAGATCAAGTATTCACCATGCACAAACTCAAGTTCTACCACTCCATAAAGCTCCAAGGTACTATGGCAGCCCCACATATACTCAGTTGATGAACTGAATTGAATTGATTTTCCCAATTTTTATAATGCTGTCTGGTCTGTGTCAGCTCATGCACTTGGTTGTGTTAAATTATTCACTTGCTCTTCCATTGGCTAATGAATAAATGCACTGAATACTGAAGCTTTCGGATGTGTGGAGTACAGGATCAGGCTCTGTTGTGCTGCCTCGTTTGGTTAAGTAGCCTGCTGAAACACAATGAGTTCATATGTGAAATACGACTACTTGGGTGTGGTACTGGAGGGCGACTGAGATCTGTGGAACTGTATCACAGCATGAGTGCCTTCGGGGAGGAGAGGAATAAAAGAGAAAATTGTAAAAAGAAAAAAATTGTCTTGCCTGATGTTTGTGCTGACTTAAACAGTTTTTTTCACACTTAGGTTCACATTAAACTAAAATAAACCATCAAGTGGCAACTCATATCTGCAAGAGGGGACAGAAAGAAAAGCTGTACATTTCACATAATTTCTACTTTGTGATTTGAAATACATAGAGATTCACCACAAATATTATTTTATTACAAGTGTTGTAAAAGGAACATCACTGCTCAGTCAGTCGTCTCTATTATTGTTCGAAGAAGCACTTTATTTTTAGTTTGTCCTTTCATTACCTTGCTGACAAGGGTTTGTGTTAGACTGTGTTTCAGGCTAAATGTGTTTAAGTAAACACATTAATAAAATGAGCTTTGATTTGAAAGGAACATGGCTTGCTACATTGAAGCTTTAGGACAAACTCAGCAGTTTCTACATACGGTAAGCTCTTGATCTTGGCTGGAATGCATAAAGGAGACTCTAAATAGAGTTGAGACATTCTTCCAGAGGAAGGGTAAATAAGAAAATAATTAGCAATTTCAAAATATTACTGCTAATTTGACTTACCAGTAGAAAAATAGTATAGGATCTCCTCAGATGGCAAAAGTACTGCTCAATGTGGTACTGAATTATACAGACTAGTACATTTTTGGACTTTTACCTTGGATGTCTTCCTTGGGTTTCAGCAACAAAAGCCACTCCTGTAGCACATTTTTGTTCCCTATAAACCAGAGTGCCCTTTTCTCCCCAATTTCTAGGTAATTGTAGTAAGTTCAGGTATCAAACAGAAACTCTTGTTGCTGTATTTCAGCTTACTTGATATATTATATTCCATTGTGTGGTTTCCTTTACTTCAGAAAATGGCAAAATGAACACTCTATTGGGCCGTGGTTTAGGTTACAAACTACAAACGGATTTATTAATATTTTGGTTGAGACATTAAGCTGAAGCCCCATCTGCCCTCTCAGGCATAAAAGATCCCATGACACTATTTCGAAGAAGAGCAGGGGAGTTCTCCCTTGGGGTCCGGGCCAATATTTATCCCTGAACCAACATCTAAAACAGATGATCTGGCCATTTATTTTATTACTGTTTGTGGGGCCTTGCTGTGCACAAATTGACCACCGCATTTCCTACATTAGAACAGTGACTAGACCTCAAAAGTACTTAATTCGCTGTAAAGCACTTTAGGACATTGAGGTCATGAAAGGCGCTGTATAAATGCAAGTTCTTTCTCTCTTTCTAGTTAATAAGTAAAGACAGGAGAAAAGTCAAACAATAGATTTACAGTAATATACAGATTTCCATATCCCCTCTCAGAATATAGAAAATAACAAACAGTTGCATATCTTGAACTAAAACTCAATATTGAGCTGAACCTGAAGCATAATCTAATGTGAAGTTTACCACTAACTTTCCACGGAGTTCCTGTCTATCTGTTTCATTGATTGATTCAAAAGATTCAGGTTGCCATATTTAACCAGGTGGTTGTACTACCCCATTTAGCCACTTTTTTTGAATTGGTTGGCTCTAACACAATTTATTTTTGTAAATGCAGGCATGGAATGGTTTATTTTCTAATACTAGTATCATTTTCCTTATTGAGCAAACCAGCACATAAACAGACTAACTGAAATTCTGACTGAAACAGAATTCATGTTGAGTTTTAATGAGTTCCAAAGAAACAATACTACCAGTCTGGGCGGGCATTTGCACACCAGCACATGACAAGGCCATTGGTTTTAATCTGAGAAGGCGACATGTTTTTCACAGTGTTCTATTCAGTAAAGGATTCTGCTACTGATTGGCGGAGATATTCCTGGGGGAGGGGCATGTTAAATACTTTAGGTATTTTGAGTTTAAAGAAAAAGTGAGAACCGTGACATCCAGGAGCAGGAGGAAGAATCAACAGTGAAAGAATTGCTATGGTAATAAGAATGATTCCATGCTGTGTGGCTGATTTCTAATTAAAGTAAGTTACTATTTTGCTCAAAAATAAGTTTACGGTCAAGAAAGATCATGGAAAAAAATTCCAAGTCCAAAACATGGATCTACTCACCACACCAAGAGTTCCAGCGGTGAGTACCAGTTAAAAAATCATAGGTGCGCCAGCTTTCTAGTGCACCTGCATTTCGGCCCCTGTGGCTCAGAGAGAGCTTGTGTTAAAAGTTTTTACAAAAATTTTCAGGGTGCTTTTACCCCCTTTAACTATGCCTTCTCCTGTATCTAATGTTGCAGTAGGTGTTCTGCCAAATTTTACTTCCTTGCTATAGCCGGCTCCCTCTGTGTGGTGGAGATATTGCCACAAGACCGCTATGCATTTGTAGCATGAAAACAGCTCAGGGCAGCTCGGAGGGAAATCTAGCCCAGCAATTGATTAAATTGTTGAAAAAAAAATGTGGAAGCAGGAGTGCCTGGTTAATGGAAACTAACTGAGTGCCTTTGTGAAAACCTTATATGTTACATAAATATGATTACATAGGATATATGGCATAGAAACAGGCCATTCGGCCCAAGAAGTCCATGCCGCCGCTTATGCTCCACTCGAGCCTCAACATGTCTTTCCTCATCTAAATCAGCGTAACCCTCTATTCCCTTCTCCCTCAAATGCTTGTCTAGCCTCCCCTTAAATGCATCTTTATTATTCGCTTCAACCATTCCCTGTAGTAGCGAGTTCCATATTCTCATCACTCTTTGGGTAAAGAAGTTTCTTCTGAACTCCCTATTGGGTTCCTTGGTGATTATCTTATATTGATGGCCTTTAGTTATGCTCTTCCCCACAAGTGGAAACATTCTCTCTGTATCCACTCTGTCAAAACCTTTCATCATTTTAAAGACCTCTATTATGTCACCTCTCAGCCTTTTTACAAGAGAAAAGAGACCCAGTCTGTTCATCCTTTCCTGATATTTATACCCTCGCATTTCTGGTATCATTTTTGTAAATCTTCTCTGCACACTCTCTAGTGCCTCTATATCCTTTTTATAATATGGTGACCAGAACTGCACGCAGTGCTCTAAGTGTGGTCTAACCAAAGTTCAATAAAGGTTTAGCATAACTTCCCTACTTTTAAATTCAATGTTGAAAGACTTTAGAATTACTCAAATGCAGATTTTTGAGAGTAGCTGGTAACAGAAATGCTCAGTTCTGAACCTTCAACAACTAAATACTTCTACTGTACTGCTCTTTGAGGGCACACTTTGTAGTAGCAACTTGCAGCTATAACCCTTGTCACACTGACGTCCTTTAAGGGTTTCACCCAAATTAAATTCAAATAAAATCTAGCTGCATTTTACTCCCACCCATGATGGACATTGAGATGTCACTGTATATCATCTTACACTTCCAGCCCCTCAAGTTTGCTTGTAGGACAGGCAGCACATAACCAAGGGGATCAGACACAGACTGCAGAAGGGTCCTATAATATAAAACCTTTGAGCTCCTTCAAAACAGCCACATTAGAATGCATTGACATGGAGAGCATAGAGAGAGTGGGTTAAGGTGAAGTCTGAGGCCTTCCTCACGCTTAGGACTAGCACCATCCTTTTCATTATGTTTCTACTTACTCAATCACTCACCCACTCACTCATTCATTACATCCAAGGCATACACACATAGGAACAGGAGTAGGCCATTCAGCCCCTCGAGCCTGCTCCGCCATTAAATGAGATCTTGGCTTATCTGCGACCTAACTCCATATACCTGCCTTGGTCCCATATCCCTTAATACCTTTGGTTAACAGAAAGCTATCAATCCCTAATTTTAAAATTAACAATTGATCTAGAATCACTCATGAACAATACTATGTAACATGATTTATTCTCATGTAAGCAACATTCGTCATACAGTTTCGTAATTCCTCTTGTTTTTCCATTTGTTCAAAAAAACAAGCAGAGCCATTCACACCTCTCAGCACAAACACCAACACAGGTACATCCACTTCAGGAGATCTAAGTAACCTTCTCCAGCCCCACAACCCTCTGAGATCTTGCGCTCATCCAATTTGGCCTCTTGTGCATCCCCGATTTTAATCCCTCCACCATTGGCGGTTGTGCCTTCAGCTCCCTTGACGCTAAGTTCTGGAATTCCCTTCCTAAACCTCGCTACCTCTTTCCTCCTTTAAGATGCTCCTTAAAGCCTACCTCTTTGACCAACCTGTCCTAATATCTCCTTATATGGCTCGTGTCAAATTTTGTTTGATAATGCTCCTGGAAGCACCGTGGGAAGTTTTGCTATGTCAAAGGTGCTATATAAATGCAAGCTGTTGTTGTTTTAGGCATTGAGTTTCTGGTGGGAGCAGTGGATGAAACACTGAGTTCAAGTGAGCAGAGCAAGTGTAGTTGGTAGTGGAGAAGCAGAAACCTACAGGGCAGCTCATGGGTTCTGCTCAATCTGTGGCGTCTTGGGATACTGGCATCACAGGTCTTGCATTTAAAAGAAGCATGCTGTCTGAGCACCAGCATTTCTGCACTATTTAAAAGAGATGAAACTTACCTTGCAACTTCTGGTGGCGAGTATGGAGGAGTCCACCAGCCGCATCTTGTTGCAACTGGAGAATATGGCAACCCCAACTATTTGCAGCAGATCCCACGGTGACAGTAATTCTAAAGTCAGTTGGAGTGTGTCTTATGCATGCTCAATTTGGTTCCTATTCCATTCTACTGCCTGGTATCAATATACCTGGGAATCAGATGCCAAACAATTATGCAAGTTCTCACTCTTGCTGACTGGAGGTGCGCTCCCATTCACATCACTGGAGTGCTCAAACGCAGGGCATGGTTAGTGTAAGCATGGATGAAGCTGCTGTGCCTCAGGGTGATGCTTCATCCGGCCTTGCAGTCCCCCCCCACAAATGTGACAGAAAGCAAGCAGAATAATCGGGCAGCAGCACACATTGCAGAACTAGATTACATGCCATCTAATGACCCAGCACATGAGGACCACCTATATCCTAAGAGGCACCAAGTGACATCCATTGGCCAGAAACATCACTTACACTTGCTAGTGGGAGGAACACAAGATTAAGAAGCAGAACATGGTAAACATGTACCGTCATCAAAGGAAAATGCTGGGGGAAACATAATAACTATGTATGCACTGAGCTCTTGTAGGGAAATAACTTGGGTTTAATTTATAACCATATTGTCCAGGGAGCCTTCTTTCTGCTGCTGCAGTTTACAGTGCCAGCGAATGCCTTCTTTAATCTTGTACCAAGCAAAGCATAAAATGCAATGAATGGGGCACTTTTAATGTATCTCCTAATATTAAGGTAATCGGATTTGCCACGGGGCAGTTGACTCTGTAGCAACTAGATAGCTTGGTGTACTGAGGTGTAGTTAGTGCAAGTTGTTTTTTTTGAGAGCTACCTTGCAGATCCTTGTTTAATGATTTTCCTGTTCTGCTGATTTTTTTTAATAGTGGTTTTGCTTTAATTTTGGAAACCATGGTTAAACTGCTTCTCCACCAACAGAACTACTTCTTCCATGGTCTGACCTGAAAATACAGGAAAATTGCATTTAGAAAATTTATCAAAAAAGGCTGTGCTCCATATCAATGCAACTTATCTTTAAGACTAGGTCTGAATGGACATAAATAACATTGGGTGGTAATTCAACTTAAACATTGGGAGATTTGGTAGGCCTATAACAGTCCTAATTACTATGCAGCATGTAAACAAAATGAACGAAAGGGAGTAAATGTGGATTTGCAACTAGAATGGAAAATTATAACAGGGAAGTTTCCAGCGAAGATTGGATGTAAGCGTTTATTGCCCGCATTCCCAGGCCATGCATTCCTGAATTATGTCAGTGGAAATTGATACCACGAGGTGGAAAATTTCCCTGCCTGTCTGCATTCCAACTGGAAAAGACTCACTTGGGGAGTGTATTTGGGTCCACCTTCAGCTAGTTACAATTGAGATAGGTAGGGGTCAGCGTCCTTTCCACTCCTGGATGCTGCTCCTCATGCTCAACATAAGTCAAAGGCACAGAACCAGGCAGACAACCTGTTTTCATGGATTCAGAATTGTAATGAGTCAGTCGCAGAGAGCAGTATTCCAGCTAGCAGAAGGCTGCAGTGCAGTTATGTGTCTTGGAACAGTTGTAATTACTTCTGTTGCGGAGTGAGTCACTTAGAGAAGAAGATTTCAGCAATTGGCTCTCATATATATCTGCTTCTAGAACTTGGTGTTGAATGCATTGTGCTTGGCTAGCACAGTGGAATTTTGTGAAACGATTGTGTCATGTGGACAGTTATGGTACAGACTGAGGATGAGCAATACATAGAGTCAGACCCAAATCTGATCTGTGTCAGACCTTATGCATGATATACCTCACAGATCATCCTACCAGCCTGATGATAAACAATTTATAATTTTTTATTTATCTAGTTAGATGTAAAAATAACTATGTGTCCGATCCTTGATGGTCCTTGGGGTGGAAGTGATGTTTTCATATTCACTGGTGTCCTGGGGTGATCTGTCAATGTTCTTGGGTAGGCAAGGGAGCAATGATGTCTCTAATTTTGCGCCAGTTTTGGGAGGTTTTACAAATATTTGATCCTGGAATTTTTATGCTGCAAATGGTCTAAATCCTTTTATCTAGCATGTTTCTAATAGTAGTTATATACATCTACCATCTAACTTTTGTACATTTTCAATAGAGAAAGCTTTGTAAATAATATCATGATGCCTATTTAAACTTATTTCCTTTACGTGGGTGTCTTTATGCTAATCCGGAGCGCATCAAGCTTATATTGTAATAATGTTGAGCTTCTTAAAGAAATGGTTTCTTCCATTCAGCCATTGTTAAGAGGAGATGGGGAACTGAAGATTGAATACCTGCAGCTTTTCTGTGCATGTATGAGTGGCTAGGGACTTGGTAGATTTTCCCACATCCTTTCAGTCTAATGAGTTGTTGCATGCGGAGATCAGAGGTCAAAAAAGAAGCCCATTGTCAATGTAAGGCAGGCCTGCATATTTAAATGGAGTGCATAGCAACAGGCTATGCTGGTCTTCAGCATACTGAGTCTTCATACTTAATTTATTTAAATCTCTGGGGTCTTTGCCCCGATTCTTGCCACTTTTGGCCTCTAGGTTAAACTAAAAATGGACTATAAAAAACACAATAAAAGGGGTAACTTCAAGTTTCATCAGAACCGCTGAGAACTGATGATATTTCCATTGAAAGACAAACTAAACTTTCCCTTTCCCTATCTTAAAGAACCTGTGCTGAATGTTCATCATAACCAATGATAAGAATGTATCTGTACAGTGGAGAGGTAATTCTTTTTTCCCCCTGTCACTTTTCTACCCTCTTTCTTGCTGTCCCTGTTGGGTACAGTTCCATGGAACCAATCACTCTCTGTTACCTCGCACAAGTTCCTAGTCTTCCTGTGTGAGTCTGGACAGTGAGTGTCAGCACACTATTCAACCTTGGGTGAAGTATTACAGTCAACTGCGATCCTATTCTCACCTGAGCTGGCTTTTTCGCTTTGGTGGAATCTCGGAGAGAAGTCGATGGGTGGGCTCTGCATCCACCCAGCTTGGTTATCACTAACTCCAATGAATTTTCTGAGCTTAATTTAAATAATTTTGACAGACTCCCTGTGGGATTCCTGTTTGCGCTGGGAAACCCACCTCGGGGTCAAGAGAAGGAAAATGGCTGTCATAGACATTGTAGACTGGGTGTAAATATCCCCCTGTGATCAATTGCATTCTTTAACGGGGCTGTTTCAAATTTAAAACCCTTCTTGCATGCTATATCAACCATGGACACTGTGGAAATTAAGGTGGTAATTGTGATGTATGACGTATTTGAATACTTCTCACTTTATTTGGGTGGATAGACTCAATAGCTGACATCACCTCCAGCAGAAAATGGCAGGGAGCTAGCAGAACAGCACATCGGCTGATTTCTTGCCCCGCAGCTAAACTTGAATAGGGAGGTAGATGAAGGGAAGTGGATACCATCTGCTGGAGGGGAAGGAAGACTCAGATGGAGACAGTGCCTGAAAATTGTAGGGGTTTGAAGTTGTTTGATGGGTATACCACTATAATGCAGACAAGGATGGCATCACAAGGGAGGGCAATCATGACACCAGGGAGCAGGGATTAGGATCAACTACTTAAAAAATATATTTTATTGAAAAAGATTGTTTGGCAGTGTTATTCTGCCACCTTTCAATGATGAGAAGAATCATGTGCAGGCAACCAATAGAACCAATCGCTAAACAATCTTTAAAAAAAGATTCTCTCTTTGTTGTCCTGGGCTGTATCTGGATATCATGAAGATCCACTGAGGACATAAAGTGTTAGATCTTACCTACGAGAGCAATCTGAAACATGGAAGCCAAAGATATCTAAAATAAACAAGATAAATGAAATCCAAAAATCCAAAAATGTAACGCATATCAGAGCTTTAAAAAGAGTACAATGAAGATTTACTAGAATGATGCCAAGAATGAGTGGCTGGTTTTGAAGAAAGGCGTGAAAAAATTGGAACTTTTATCACAGAAGCAGAAGGTTAACGAAGGATTCTAGTAGAGGTTTTCATGATTATGAAAGACCTTTGAGAGGTTAAAGTGAAAGATTGATTTTACAGGTTGTCAGATCTGTAACCAGAATCTATAGTTGTGAGATTATCATTCGAACACTGAAAGGGGGATTTGATATTTTTTTTTCATCTGAGGGGTTACTAGAACATGGAATGCTTTACCACAAGTAGCTGCAGGGGCAGAGGCATCATTTGAGAGGGAATTGTGCAAGTATTAGAAAATAAAGAATATATAAGGATATGGGAAATGGGCAGAAAAATGGAATGAGAGTAAATATCTCCAGTTGAAGAGTTGGCACTAGTACAGATCCCACAAATCAAATGGCTCCCTCCTGTGCTGTGTTTTCCTAACCATGGCTCAGACCAATTGTGTTGCCTTTACCCGTTAACTCTGCACGAAGCTGGGACTATATGGCTCAGCTACTCACTATCTTAATTAGTTGAGCTATTGGAGTCAACTGGAGGATATATTTTTATTTATAGTGTGCTTTATGTTTAACATTTATATTTAATTAACAATTCTAAGCTGATACTTTGCTATTGTTCCCAAACGGTTCATTAGAATTTTAAAGAACATTTTTACAGCAATAACATCTCTTTTTTGTTTATTAGTCATTACTTGTCTTGAGGTGGTTATTACCTGCTCCTTGTGAATGGGCAATTTGTGAGCACTAAAAACTGTTTTTATAGTGTCGCTACTTCAGTTTCCAGGAGACCAGTGACCACGAACCAACTAGTAAATCTGGCCTGTGACCCTTAAGAAAGTGAAAGTGAAAGGACCCTTAAGAAAGAAAGTAAAAAAAGGAGGAAAGGGGAAAAAAAAAAAATGGGCAGTGGTTGAAGTCTGAAATTGTTGAACTCGATGTTGAGTCTGGAAGGCTGTAAAGTGCCTAAACGAAAGATGTGGTGCTGTTCCTCAAGCCTGCATTGAGCTTCATTGAAACAGTGTAGGAGGCCGAGGACGGAGAGGTCAGAGTGGGAGTGGAGCAGAGATCTAAAGTGACAGGCGATCAGAAGCTCAGGGTCACGTTTACGGACTGAACGAAGGTGATTCTGCAAAGCAGTCACCCAATCTGCGTTTGGTCTCCCCAATGTAGAGGAGACCACATCGTGAGCAACGAATACATAATTGAAAGAAGTACAAGTAAATCGCTGTTTCACCTGGAAGGAGTGTTTGGGGCCCTGGACAGTGGGAAGGGTAGAGGTAAAAGGGCAGGTGTTGCATCTCCTGTGCTTGCACAGTAAGGTGCCATGGGAAGTGGAGGGGAGGGGGGTGAATCATAGAATCATTGAAATCTACAACATAGAAGGAGGCCATTTCGGCCCATCATGTCTGCGCCGGCCAACAAAGAGCTATTCAGCCTAATCCCACTTTCCAGTTCTTGGTCCATAGCCCTATAGGTTATGCACATCCAAGTACTTTTTAAATTTGGTGAGGGTTTCTGCCTCTACCAATCTTTCAGGCAGTGAGTTCCAGACCCCCACTACCCTCTGGGTGAAGGAATCTCCCTTCCTATCTCCTCTAAGCCTTCTACCAATTACTTTAAATCTATGCTCCCTGGCTGTTGACCTCTCTTCTAAGGGAAATAGGTCCGTCCTATCCACTCTAGGCCTCACAATTTTATACATCTCAATAAGGTCTCCCCTCCGCCTCCTCTATGCCAAAGAAAACAAACCCAGCCTATCCAATCTTTCCTCATAGCTAAAATTCTCCAATTCAGGCAACATCCTCGTAAATCTCTCTAGTGCAATCACATCTTTTCTGTAATATGGTGACCAGAACTGCACGCAGTACTTTAGCTGTGGCCTAACTAGTGTTTTATACATTTCAAGCATAACCTCCCTGCTCTTGTATTCTATGCCTCGCTAATAAAGGCAAATATTCCGTATGCCTTCTTTAACCACCTTATCTACCTGCCCTGCTACCTTCAGGGATCTGTGGACATGCACTCCAAGATCCCTTTGTTCCTCTACATTTCTCAGTGTCCTACCATTTAATGTGTATTTCCTTGCCTTGTTAGTCCTCCCCAAATGCATTACCTCAAACTTCTCCGGGTGCTAGGGGTGATTGCGGAATGGATCAGGGTGTCGTGAAGGGAACGGTCCCTTTGGAATGCTGAGGGAGAGGAGAGGGGAAGATGTGATTGGTGGTGGGATCACGCTGGTGGTGGCGGAAATGGCAGAGGATGATCCATTGAACGTGGAGGCTGGTGGAGTGAAAGGGGAACCCTGTCGTGGTTCTGGGAGGGAGGGGGAGGGGTGAGAGCAGAAGTGCGGGAAATAGAACGCCATGTTAACCACGGCGGAGGGGAATCCTCAGTTGAGGAAAAAGGAAGACATATCAGAGGCACTAGTGTGGAAGGTGGCGTCAGAACAGATGTGACGGAGGTGGAGAAACTGGGAGAATGGAATGGAGTCCTTATAGGATGCGGGGTGCGAGGATGTGTAGTGCAGGTAACTGTGGGAGTCAGTGGGCTTATAGTAAATGTTTGTCAATAGACTATCCCCAGAAATGGAGACAGAGAAGTCAAGGAAGGGAAGAGTCAGAGATGAACCATGTAAAGGTGAGGGAAGGATGGAAATTGGATATATATTTTTTTCCCTTTCCTCCTTTTTTTCTTTTACCTATGGCAGCTGGTGATGATTCTGCCATTCACACCCCATCTAGACTCGTCTTTTGTTTCTTAACTTGTGCCATTACCATCTCATTTTTGCCCACCATCCCTTTTGTCTATTAAATCTCTTCTGCCTTCCACCCTATCACAGACCTTCTCTTTTGTTCCCTTTCCCCTTTCACTGTCCCTGCACTTCCTTAAGAATCTGTTACATCTCAAACTTTTCCAGTTCTGACGAAGGGTCACAGACCTGAAACGTTAACTCTGTTTCTCTCCACAGATGCTGCCTGACCTGCTGAGATTTTCAGCACTTCCTGTTTTTATTTCAGATTCCAGCATCTGCGAGTATTTTTCTTTTGCATAGTAAATCTGGCTTCCTTATCCTGGCTGCAGAATTGTAGACCTAGTTTTTCATAGATCTGTAATCTTGCCTCCTCGTAAAAGAAGGAGCTCATTTAATAATAAGCACTGTAAGATGCATAGGGCAGCGGACAGCATGCATGAGATGTCGTTGTGAAATTTCCCCTTTCAGATGAGATTGTGGACTGCATGAGACATCTCACCTCATCATTTGGGTGAGAATGCAAAACGAATGCAAAGAGCTGCCTGCCCTACAGCTTGTTTTATAAGGCTGCGAGTTATAGATGAAATCCATGCTTCAATTTCTGAAAATGTTACTGCATCAGATGTTTAACCCTTTGGAATATGAATGCCCTTTGCTGCAGGTATTGGGCCTCCGCCTAGGAGTCTCTGCCAGCAAATAAGCTGCACATTAAGTTTTCCCAACTCGAAATTTGTGGCAGTAGTGCTTCTTTTCCTTATATCTCACTCTTCGTACATCAAAATAAATGCAGCCTCCTCTAGCTGATAGGACATTGATATTTGGTGGTGGAGGGGGCGGGTGGGAGATACTGTTGCTGTGTAACCTGCTGACAGGAAGTATATTTAGAGAGATGAATGAGCCAACTCACTTACTCTTCCGCCCCCCCCCCCCCCCCCCGCCAACTCCACACGAGACTGAATGCTTTGCTCTCACAATGTTTCCTAGCTGACAGTGCGGAGAATGAGATATCTGTGAATCCTTGTTCATTTGAGCTGCACATAGTGAGAAGCTATAACTTCTTGTAGCCAGGATGTGGAGAGGTACACAGTGGTGAATCTCTATCCTTGGTGAGATCTGAATAGTGAGGTGTTGTAAATTTTGTCAGATTTGGAGGATGCCACTGTTAAATTTCATTCCTGATTTGTATAAATGCAAGTTCTTTCTTTAGAGGAGGCAGTAAGATGCAGTTAATCCCTGTTGTGGGTGGGATGGCATGTATGTTAATGTATTTTTGATAGTAGTATTCTTGACCTGATGGCTAGATGCAATCCATATAACGTTTAGGAAGACTTTTAGCGGCAAGCCTTTATCCAGAATCTGATGAATGCGTACTATTGAATGGAGTGGATCAAATAGATATCCTGTTGATAGGACTAAGCACAGGGAAATTAGTTTTGCTTTTTCAGTACTCTGTTATGATTGCCTTTACCATCAACGTTTTTTCCGTAACTAATTAAAAGATAGATGATTAAGTGCTAAATTGTAAAACTCAAGTTGAAGAAAACTTTATTCCCTGACTGCTACTCGTAAATAAACCGCTATTGTGATGCTGTACTTTACAGTACATAAGGGGACATTCAGGACTGTTGTATTCATAAGAATTGATGTAATGTATATTTATTTTCACCTTTTACAGCACTTGAAGGAAGGGAACTGACACATGAAAGTAATTATCAAAAGAGTAACCTTTATGAACAGTTCATTATAAATTCAGCTGTACAATGTTACATAACCTGGCTGACTTGCTTTTTTTAAATCTCTTTTCATATGAACAAAGTACTTACAGACTAAAAATTGTTGTTTTCAGGTAGGAGAGACTGAGGATTTGGAGCAGAGACAAAAGATCCGAGCACAAATCCAAGAACTTCGAAACCAGAGGAACAGCAGCCAGAGTGAGCCTGATGGTACGTACTGAGACTATTTCGCAATCCTTTTTGTTAAAGAAAAATAAACAATTTTGAGAGGACTGCCTGATTTAAAAAGCAATTGGCTGTGCTGTAGATTGGGATAATTCCAGTCAAGAAAATGTCTTTATTAGATTAAAAGCTGCTTTGTCCTTTATTGTGTGTGCTCTATACTCAGCTCTAGCAAACCGTGCCAAAAGATATTAAATAATTGAAGCTGATATTGTTTGTTTTACAATCAGAAAAAAAGACCCATTGTTGGGGACATGTGTATTGACACACTAAAAGGTTATTTCAGTGAGCCTTACCTTTATTAATTTCCTGTTGTCTGACATCAGGTTTGTTTCCAATTAAGAGATGAGTCCTCTTTCCTTCAAACAGCTGTACTACATCTTGTCTGTTTCATGCATTGCATGACCTACAATCTTTTCAAATTGAATATCCTTTCCTGGTTTAACTAATTACATTCCTATCCACTAATGTCAATTTTAGCGACATAAGCGGATTGCAGGTTTTTTGACTTGCGAGAAGCTGTAGTTTACCTGTTCCAGTCATGTTCTTTACCCTCAGTACACTGTTGGCCCTTGATGTAGTAAGTTTTGTCCCAAGGTGCAGTTAAACAAAGCTGGCATGTCTGTGTTCTAATTATGGGGGCAGAAATTCAGCTCCCCAAAAAGGCTGCTTACCACCAGAAAGCGGCGGCCAAGCAGCGGAGTCGAGTGGGCGCCGACTGCCGGTCCAATGGCCGCCACCAGCGAAATTCAGCTCGAGGATTTTTCTGGTGGTTCCCACTTCCGCACCTTCACTGCCGACCAGCACCTCCAGCCAGATTCAGCTGTAAAAATCCTCGATCTACTGAGCGGTGCCCCTGACAGCTTTATCTGCCAGTGCGCCTTGTCTTCTGTGTGTGCGACTTGGCTGCGCAGCGGCCATTAAAGATGAGGGCCCACTGCCGAGGCCGCTATTTTATTTTTTTTGCCGGCTGACTTCCAGGTTAGCTGGACAATTGTACCTCCAGATTCGGCTCCCTCTTGGGTGCCAGACCGCTGGCCTGGCTGAAACCCTCCCTGGTGACCCAGTGGACTGAACCTAAGTGAAGGGGAGAGACGTGGTGACGCACACGCGTAATAACGTCATCACCGCTCCGCTGCTGACTGACAGTGGTGGAGACTCTGTCCCACCTTCACTTCCGCCCCTCTAGAGTACTTACCGCCTCACTTCCGCCCCCATTATGACCGACTTCCGGTCCGCTTCAAAAAAAATGAGAAAGAGCTGACTTTCGCAAAAGAGGCCACCTCATCCGATGAGGCGGAGAAATCACTTCAAAAGCGGCAAGTGTGACCCATTTTGGGCGGGGGTGAATTTCGGCCCCATGGTCTCCCACTGAACAGCAATACAACTAGAGCCATCGTACCACTAGAGGCATCATAGGGCATACCAATGGACTGCTCAAACAACAAATTTGTACCTGGACAGATCTGGAGGCTTTCCATAGACTGTGGTTGTCTGCTACATTCTGCACAACTTTGTTGTTCAATGGGGACAACACATGGAATCTATACAGCACGAAGGCCTTCCACAATGATGAGGAAGATACCAGTGACAGCAAGGATGGAGCAGATGCTGAAGGACAACAGCGGTTTTCTTTTGAACATCGGCATTTCTCTCCTCCTCAGTAGAGCTAGAAGCCGAGTTTGTCCTCCGGCGAGCTATGTCCTGGGCTGTACTTTCCACCTGCTCTGCTCCTGCTCACTTCTTACCCGCTGTCTGTTCTACCTGGGTCCAAATTTCTGTGGTATTGCTTGGGAGAGACGATTCTCCTCCTCTTGGTCATATTCTGCAGATGGACCTAGAAAAGCAGGTGAAGGACAAGGGTCAGCATACAAGGAAAGGGGAAGCAATAGCAGAGGAGTGTCAGTATTATGCAGCAACAGGTTGTCACGGTGCATGTATGTGTGAAAATACAATACAAAAAACACTAGTAGAATGGAGCCATTGGAGAGGTCAGGGGGTCATTACACCCCCAATCATTTTGAGGTCAGCCAATACAGCTTTGGGGGACTGCCTCCATTTTGCTCCCAGGAATCTCTCCTACCTATTGCCTCCAGGTTTAGCCTACAAATCTGTGTGGTTCCCGGCTCGACCTTCAGACAAGGTAAGTTGGCATTCCCCTGTTCCAAGCTCAATCCTCTTCCTGCCTAATTGGCCAAATCGGAGTCCGACCTCTCCAATCGGCCAAACCTAGCTCCGCCGATGTCATGGAGGGATTGCAGCTCAGTGACATAGTGAACACCAACAGAGAAAGAAAGATGAGGTTCAGAATAAAGCAGAGGATGAAGAGATAAAGAATAGAGAGATAGCAGAAAACGCACAAGACTTACTACTAGCAACCTAGTGAGATGTTTCGTTTTTCACCTCATCAGGATAGATAGGTAACTCTCGCCGCAGCCCGTTGTCAAGTGAAACCTGTTTCTACCTAATGATTGTAGCTGAGTAAAATAATTTTGAAGTTTAGTACCTGTGCAGACATTTTTAAAAATTTGCATTGATAAGATTGAAACTATATGAATGTCTGTTTAGAAATATTGGGGGAGAAATTCAACTCACCACCTTCCATTTTGCACCTAGAAACAGACGCCCCTGAGAAAATTGTGAAGGCATTTCTGGCACCCCACTGTTGCCCAAGGCACACCTGATTCTGTATTCAGGCGCATCTGTAAAATTGCGAGTAGCTTGCCTGACTGAAACAGGCGGAAGGCTACTTTTCCATGCAAATTGGAGCTCTATGCAAATTGCTTGTAGGACACTGCTCCAGAATTTAGGTGCAAATGGGCGGAGCTTGTGTCGGGCAACCTCTGCTTAGCTGTACCAGGCTTGAGTGGCCTGACCAACGTTTTTTTGAAGGCCGCTCGAAACTTTAAAAAAATTATACATCTGTGGAGCAAGAAGGAGCAGGAGCACACCAGCTTGGCTCCATAAAAACACTGCGGCAGGTTTGCTGGCCCCCCCCTTTGGCTTTGCATCTTCCTCCTCCTCATCCCAGGATCTATCCATGGGCCGGTTTGGCATTGGAGCTGGCCAGAATTTGCCAAACCATATCCACCAAGCTGTGTCTGGACGGCCGTTTGGCACCCGCAGCTCGTCGCTTCTATTCAGATGAGGCCCAAAGCTGAAAATTTGGTTTGTGTCTCAGGCTGGCGTAGACCGACATGCCGAGCAATCACTCTGTTGACTTGTTGCCCAATTTGAGCACAAGTCCAATGTCTTTCCCATTGAATGGATTTTGTACGCACATTTTTATCTTTCTCTTTTTACCTCTGCAAATGGCAGGCCTGCCTTGTGCTGTATTTTGTTTAGCCTTTACATTTGGCTCTGTAGGCTGTTGCATTGGTTTCTTGCCAACGAAATAGGACAATGCACATTCAAAAACATTTCCCGAAGCACTGTTTCAGTGGTGACATGTGGTTGCAGTGTTGAGGTAGTATTACAGTCATGTGATCTTGTAGTACTTGTGGGAATGGGACTGGCATTCTATTTAATATTGTGCACATAAATGGACACATTCAGTGTTTTAAAAAAAAATTTAAACTTTGTTTCTTCTGAACTACAGAAATGGCTTCCAATATGGTTGTCGTTCTCGATCCACTGAAGAAAGTTGATGGTGGTTCAGTGAAACCTTTTCGAGCATCTCGACAGAGGGCAGAATCCTCTGGTTTGGATCGCTGCTCCTCTAGCACTGATTCTGACTGGGACTCTGAGAGTGGCAAGGATTCCAACGAGGGACCGATAGCTGACAGTCCCAGGGGTACATTAGAAACGCTCTGGACAATTGGAACACAACACAATGAAATGTTGCAGCAGGAGCAGGAGAGCTCTTCAAGCATCGAGGAAGAAGATAATGACGGTAGAAAAGAAAATTACGTTTTTAGAAAAAATAGGTGGGCCTCAATCAATGACAATGGGAATACCATCACAGGGCAACTTGCACCTACAATGGAGACTGCTGATAGTATTTTCCAGTCAGAGATAAGCTCCCAGAATGGGAAACTATCAACTGTCCAGAAATGGTTGCATTCTGACATCAATGACAATATCCCATCACCAACTACAGGAAGAACCAGTGACAAGGAACAGGGGAACACTTGCTTCAGGGAATTTGACAAAAAGGTAAGCTTTCTATGAGAAGCTGCAACATGGGAGTTGGTTCTTTATTGAAATACTAACTAGAAGTTAAAGTTTTGCAACAAAAAATGTTTTTTTAATTATGTACCCTATTCTTCAATGAAATATCCCCCAAGGGTGGGGAGGAAAAAAACAAACCTTGGTTAGGAAAAGACTTAGAGGTGGTTGCAGTAAAGATTGTTTTTGAGAAGGGTTTTGAAGATGGAGAGATAGAGCAAGATTGAAGCGTTTAGAGAGAGTATTAGAGTAGGATGGAAGTGGAACTGGAGCAAATGCACAGTTAGCCAATGTGAGAAGTACAGAGGATGCAAGATAGAACATAGAGCTGGCAGAGGTTGCAGCGGTATGGTGGTACAAACTCATGAATGGGTTTGTAACAAAGGTAAGGATTTCAGAACCAATGCATTATTATTGGATGGGGAATCAGTGGAGGTTCAGCGGTGGTAAGCATGGGAAGTGACTGGTGTTTATTACAGGATAAGGTGCAAGTTTTGAGCATGTTGGAACTTCCAGACGGTGAAGCTCGGGAGGCTGATGAGCACAGGAGTGACAAAGATGTGAATGAGAAGTTCAAAGGTCAGCGGGGATGAGATAGGGATAGCGTTGAATGATGTTGTATAAAAAGTAAGCGAGAAATAGAAAATAAAACCCTATTTAAAGGATATTCTTTTGGTTCAGTTAGGAATAGTACAATAAAACATCGAGAAGCTTAAAATTGTTGCAAGTGACAAAAGTGGGCCAGATGGTACCTGTGAACCACTCCTATGATAGCTCAGTTGTTAAATGTGTTGCTAGTGTGTAGTTAAGACATGGATCAGAAAGATTTTGGGTTTGATCCCAAGTATACACTGACTAAAATGTCAGCCAGTGTTGTGATACGAGAGCTAAAGGCTGCTGCAGTCCAGCTGCTCCTGATTATTATAAACTAATTCCTTTTGGACAGTGTGCATATGCGGGCACTGGGTGTAGACAAGATCAAGCTCAGCTGTGACATTCCCCATTGTCGAATAGTCTGCTGACACTCGCTGTCAACATTCACACATGAAGAACACCCACTTGTAAGAGTTACAGATGGTCAGCGGGCGGCTATGAACTTGTACCAGTTAGCCTAACATCTGATGCCGGGAAAATGTTGGAGTCCATTATTAAGGAAGCAGTAGCAGGACATTTGGAAAAGCATAATTTAATCAAGCAGAGTCGGCATGGTTTTATGAAAGGGAAATCATGTTTGACAAATTTGCTGAAGTTCTTTGAGGATGTAACAAGCAGGATGGATAAGGGGGAACCAGTGGATGTGGTGTATTTGGATTTCCAGAAGGCATTCGATAAGGTGCCACATAAAAGGTTACTGCACAAGATAAAAGTTTATGGGTTTGGGGGTAATATATTAGCATGGATAGAGGATTGGTTAACTAACAGAAAACAGAGTCGGGAAAAATGGGACATTTTCAGGTTGGCAAACAGTAACTAGTGGGGTGCCACTGGGATCGGTGCTGGGGCCTCAACTATTTACAATCTGTATTAATGATTTGGATGAAGGGACCGAGTGTAATGTAACCAAGTTTGGTGATGATATAAAGATGGGTGGGAAAGCAAGTTGTGAGGAGGACACAAAAAATCTGCAAAGGGATACAGACAGGCTAGGTGACTGGGCAAAAATTTGGCAGATGGAGTATAATGAGGGAAAGTGTGAGGTTATTCACTTTGGCAGAAAAAATAATAAAGCAAATTATTATTGAAATGGAGAAAAATTACAAATTGCTGCAGTACAGCAGGACCTGGGGGTCCTTGTGCATGAAACACAAAATGTTAGTATGCAGGTACAGCAAGTAATCAGGAAGGCAAATGGAATGTTGGCCTTTATTGCAAGGGGGATGGAGTATAAAAGCAGAGAAGTCCTGCTGCACTGTACAGGGTATTGGTGAGGCCAACCTAGAGTACTGCGTACAGGTTTGGTCTCCGTATTTAAGGAGGGATATACTTGCATTGGAGGCAGTTCAAAGAAGGTTCACTCGGTTGATTCCTGAGATGAAGGAGTTGACTGATGAAAAAAGGTAGAGCAAGTTGGGCCTGTACTCGTTGGAGTTCAGAAGAATGAGAGATGATCTTATTGAGACATATAAGATGATGAGGGGGCTCGACAAGGTAGATGCAGAGAGGATGTTTCCCCTCATGGAGGAATCTAGAACTAGGGGGCATAGTTTCAGAATAAGGGGCTGTCCATTTAGAACTGAGATGAGGAGGAATTTCTTCTCTCAGAGGATTGTAAATCTGTGGAATTCTCTGTCCCAGAGGGCTGTGGAGGCTGGGTCATTGAATATATTTAAGGCGGAGATAGGCAGATTGTTGAGCGATAAGGGAGTAAAGGTTATGGGGAGCAGACAGGGAAGTGAAACTGAACCCATGATCAGATCAGCCATGAACTTATTGAATGGCAGTGCAGGCTTGAGGGGCCAAATGGCCTACTCCTGCTCCTATTTCTTATGTTCTTATGTACCACTGCATGTGTCAGAGCCCTCAAGAAATTAGGGTAGAAAATTGGAGGAAATTGCTGGGGTCATTGCTGTTCACTGCATATATAAGCAGTTTGGAGCTGGAATATAAACAAAGTTGTCCAGTTTGCACATGACACTAGATGGGGGGATTTCACGCAATAGAGAAGAGGTAAACCAAATACAAAGGAATCTAGATAGGTTGTGAAGATGGGCTGTTGAATGGAAAATAACATTCAGTGTGAACAAGCACATAGTAATGAAAATTAGCGAAGGGAAATAAACAATGGAACTATAGAATAAATGGTTCTAGACTACAGGACACAACATGGATAAAAGATCTGGGGGCAGTGCTTGTTAGCTCATTAAAGTAACAGTGCAGTGTGTGGAAGCAGTTAGGAAAACTAATTGGATCTTGGAAGTACAGCCAAAGGGATAGAGCCCAAATCCCAGGAGATGATGATGAGTCTGTATTGCGCACTGGTAGGGCCATACCTGGAGTACTCTGGTTTCTGTTCGACAGCAAGGGTATCCAGGTAGTGCCGCTGGTATCTACAAAGGTTCAGTAGTGTCAGTTGATCCCTTAGGTGGTCTTGGTTTCCTGGTTTTTACAGGTTAACTGTCCTCCATTTGCCGGAGCAGTAGCAGGACCCAGGAAACTCCCTTCTGATCTGGACCGGGTCAGTGTCCCCTAAGCACATATACTTCTTTAGTCTTTCTGAAGACAGATTAAGTTAACGTTAGGCAAAGCATTGTTTGGTTTGGTTCATAAGCTGCTTTATGAAAGCAGCTTATGAACCAAACCAAACTGAATATGATGAAAGTCACTTGGCACTATCAGTTCAACTTCTGTTTGCGTACCATTACAAATGTAAAGAATATATGTATACTAGCTCAATTTGCTAGGCTATTTACTGAATGCAAAAACATAAGTTCTCGCTGAACAGAGTTTCCACACTTGTAGCCTGAATACCCTTTCGCAGTCTCTCTTTTGCTTTCCTCACTTCTGATGTTTGTGTTGTTTCTTAGAAAGCCTCCCTTCAAGACTTACAAAAATGACAGGTATTTGTCACCACCAAAATGCCAGATATCCTTGAATAACCAAACATTGCTGAAGAACTGGCCATTGTTTGGGTTCTGTGCAAAATAACTGCCCATCCAATTGCCTATAGATGGCCAACTGAACATTTGGATGTCTGGGAAAACGACACCCTTTCAGGCTGGCGTAACCAAAACACATATTACAATCTCTTGTGTACAAGTCTTTTTCATGGAAACATGGCCAAAGAATTTTGAACCGTGACAATGATGCATTTGATTTTCTTTGTTATCTCACAGATCATTTACGAAGATCGAACGCCAAGGAACATAGCAACTCAGTCCAAGCAGAACGAGTTAACTGGTGAGAAGGAGTTGAGTTTTTTATTGTTTAAATAGTCTTGCCATTCTCAAAGTGGTTATATATGTCACAGGTTCCAGGTGCTGGCCATGTATTTGCAGCAGAAGTAAAAAGATTCAAAGAAACCTGACTGAGCAGCTGGGTGGTTTTGTTGGCGGATTGATGTACCAGCTTGATGCACCAATCAGCCTCATTTGGATCACTTTCACATGAGGCAGTGTGTTTAACAGTTGAGCCATCAGGAGAGCTGGCACGGGCTCGACAGGCTGAATGACTTCCTTCTGTGCTGTAACGATTCTATGATTTTATGAGGTGCTATTCTAGCGTGAATGTTAAGTGGTCTGGTGCACAAATGGGGTGCTCATGCTGGTGCCCATTGTGTCCTAATGTGCTGCGCTTTTCTGCCTTCTACTTCTGAAAACATTGGGGTCGGATTTTGCGGTCAGCCCCTATGATTTCCTCTTTTTACCGCCGGGAGAGTGGAGGCGGCCGTCCGATCACTTTTCAGGTCTTTGAAGTTTTTTTTTCGTTGGACCGAAAGGGGGCAGAAGTGCAGCGGCAAGTGAGGCTGAGGGGCTGAAGTTGGGGTGGGATCGGGTCTACGCCGCTGTCAATCAGCAGTGGTGATGTCACAGCGCGAGTGCGTCACCACGCTCTCTCCCCTCAGTTAAAAGGGAGAGAATCGGGCATTTTTAAAATTCGGCCCACTGGGCCAGCAGGGTGGGTTTCGGCTGGGTGCCAGGATGTCTGTTGGCGGCCCGGCTGAACCCGTGGTCAATAGTCTGGCCAACATGGAAGTCGGTTGGAAAAAAAAATTATATAGTGGCCGCGACATTCATCCCTCCCCTTTAATTTCCATCGCAACGCCAGGGCCCAGAGAGAGGAGACAAGGTGCACCGACAGAAAAAGCTGTAGGGGGCACTGTGCGGCGGGGCATCGATATTTTGTGCTGAATTTCCGTCGGAATGAAATGGAGGTGAGGGAAAGCGGCAGTGCGCGCTTTTATGATGCGCTTGCAGCGGTCAGCAGCAGCGGGGCGGAAGTGGGCAAAGGCCGAAAAATCCCTGACCTGAATTTGGGTTGGGGCGGCCAGTTGAGCACAAAGTGGCGGCCATGGGTTCCCGCCGCATGGCCGCCGCAAACGGGTGGTAACAGGTCTTGGAAAGACCCTGAATTTCAGCCCCCTGATATCCACACACTATTGCTTTTTAACAGAAGTTACTGGATAACGATCGAGAGTAGTAACTATAGATGAATTTCCCCTCCCATGATCAGGATTGTTGATACCAATTGTAGCACTCTTACTACTGCCCGAGCTGGATCAGTAAATTCAGCATAGCCCCGGGATTAAAGTTGAACTTGGGACCTTCATGGTTTATAGTATTCAGTGCCACATCATTTGATGTATAGCTAATTGTTTTCACAGCAAAGCTCTGTAAAGCCTTTTTACTCGTGAAGTTGTTTTATGCTTTTTCTATGGCAGTGGACAATATACGTAACAGGTATTTACACTCAGTCAATCATTCTGATATATTCTGCTAATGATGCCAAAAGGAATCCTGCAGTTTTAAATGTTCACATTAATTAGGAAAAATGTTTTCCTCTGTAGCCTAGCAGTTCCTTATTGTGAGCTTGTATTATTTCCATTTTTGGTGTGTTTACATTCATTCAGTGAAGTTTTTATTTTGGGTGAAGTGGAACACTCCAATCAGATAAACCTTATAAACATCTGTCCATTCCTTTTTAGTGTATTTGCAAAGACTAGCCTCATACACGTGCTTTCCCACAGAGCAGATAAAAACCCACTGCAAAAAAAGGAAATGTGTGGCTATGGCATTTGCTGGAATAGTGTAAAAGCCACATCACAATTGCACATTTTTTGTCCCAATAAGGAAAGAATTCTAGTAGGTATATTCCAAACAAGATGTAGTGCAACCTGTTATAATCCAATTCTGAAAGATTCTCTTTTCTTAATTTCACTGGCTGCATTTCAAACCTTACAAAAACAAATCTGCACAGTCTCAGACTATCACTTTGGATGTATGCTCTTGGTTTTACATAGTGTTTAAGTGATCTAAATAAACAGATACAATGGAAGCTAGTTAACTCTTTCCGTCCAATTGTTTTATCTTGCTCTCCTCTTCTGAAGGCAGTCATGTGCTGAAATACAGTTCCACAGGCAGCCCTCCAGTACCTCCCCCATCTTTTTCAGTGACCCCAGACAGTAAGTTTTGGAAGGCGACTCTACCATGCAAGGCATCACAGATAAGCCTGAATCTATTGTCATCCGATTCCTGCACCTGCACTTTCCAGGACCTTAACTGCCTGCTCTTGTAGCTGGATATGTTATGTAATAGGGAGCCCATAAAGAAAGGAAGAAAAGAAAAATAGAATATCGTTCCATACACTTTCAGTCCCCTCCAACCTGGCAGCGGACCTTTGGCTTTCCTCCTTTGTAATTACAATTGAATGGCAGTGATTTTCCTTTTGGGATGACCCAATGGTTGTTTTCTGTAAGATATCCCAGCCGCATTCAGATGGCACAATAATAAAACTCTAAGCGGATTCTCCCATGGTTTCATGAGTTTCTCCATTGAGTAACGAAGCTAAGTGAGTACCAGGTTCAATTACTAACCTAATTTGATTGGCATTAGGGTACAGTACTATAATTGGTCTTAATGTCCAAGGTTAGGCAGGTTTCACACTTCTGCTTACTACCCAGTGGACCCCCAAAAACAATAAGTGCCCATGTGGTCATTGGATAAGAACAGACTTTGTTTCAATTGTGATACCCACCATTGTTGAATTGGGATTCTTAACTAAACACTCATCAGGGTTTTGCTGCAACATTTGCTGTATTAGCTGTGTCTATACTGTTTTGCCATTACACTTCTGTTTCTGATCTAGAAGTTCAGTATGTATGTGAGATGGTTAGTTTGACCACAGATAACCTCAGGCTTCTTTTCACTACTACCATCCATCCATCCATTTCCACTGTCTCCTCCACCCTCACATCCAACAACAGATGCAAGAAGCTCAAGGACTTCTTTCACGAAGATTGAAACCAACTGTTCTGCTGCACCTCTTTTCCCCCCATGCCTTCAAGCCAAAATTCTCCAGAGGCTCCCTTTTCGCCAATCCCTGAACACTTGTTTTTATCTATTTTCTCTTTTATATACCTTCACGTCTTTTTCAAATGCATCTTGTTCATGAAACCCACCTCCTGGATCCTTGACCACATTCCTGCTGAACTGCTGACCACCCAACTCCCTGTCTTCGCCCCCATGCTAGATGATGATGTAAATGTTTCTCTCTCTTCAGGTCTGTCCTTCTCCCTTTCAAAGCTGCTGCCATCATTCCAACCGCCCCTCATCCTTGCAAACTACTGCCCGATCTCCAAACTCCCTTTAATCTTCAAAGCTCTTGAAGGTGTTATCCCCTGCCAAATTCATGCTCTTCTTTCCTGCAGCTCCATATTTGAATCTTTCCAATTCAGTTTCCTCCCCTACCCCAGCACTGAAACGGCTCTAACCAAGGTCACAAATTATATTCTCTATGACTGTGACCATTGTGCATTTTCTCTCGTCATCCTCCTTGATCTCTGCAGCTATTGACACAGTTGATCACACCATCCCCTTCCAATGTCTCACTTCTGTTGTGAAGCTAAGTGGGACTGACCTCACTTGGTTACACTCTCACCTATCTAATCTAGCCATGACATCTCCAGCAATGACTTTTCTTCCTGCCCCTACAATGTTACCTCCAGAGCCCCTCAAGGATCTATCCTTGTCTCCTCCTCTTATCTATGTACTGCCTCTTGGTGATATTATCTACAAACATGGGGTTACCTTCTACAGGTACAACACCCAACCCTACCTCTCCATCACCTCTCTTGACCCCTCCACTGCCTCTCTGTTGTTCGACTGCTTGTCCGATATCCAGTCTTGGTTGAGTTGCACTTTCCTCCTGTTAAACATTGGAAAGTCCAAAGCCATTGACTTTAGCCCCCACCACAAACTCCATACCCTTTCCACTGATTCCTGCTGCTCAGCCACTGTCTCAAACTGAACCAGACTGTTTGCACTCTCAGCGTCCTATTCAACCCCGAGCCAAGCTTCCGATTCCACAGTCGATCCATCACGAAGATAGCCTTCTTTCACCTCTGTAACATTGTCTGCTTCTGCTCCTGCTCCTATCTTAGCCCATCTGCTGCTGAGATTTTCATTCATACCTTTGATACCTCCAACTCGAATATTCCAACGCTCTCCTGGCTGGCTTCCCATCCTCCACCCTCTGTAAACTTCAGCTCATCCAAACTCATCTGCCCATATCCTATCCCGCACCAAGTCCCATTTGTTCATTAGCCATGTCCTCCGACCCACATTGGCAGCCAGTCCCCCAAAGTCTCCAATTTAAAATTCTCATCCTTGCGTTTACTTGTGTAACTTTTTCCAGCCCTAATAATCCCTTGGAATTCTCCATTCCTATGTATCTGGCCTCTTGTGTATAGCCCCTCCTTTTGCCACATTATTGTAGACTGCACCTTCACCCGCCTAAGCCCTACATTTTGGATTCCTCCACCTCCCTCTCCAAATGTCTCCTTCTTTGGCTTGATGTCCTTTTTTTTATATTCATCTGTGAAGCAGCGTGGCCATTTTCTATGTTAAAGTTAGTATATAAATTATAAGTTAATATTGTTAAGATAGATTGCTCTATCTGCTCTGGTGTAAAGCAGTGAGCACATTGAGGCTATTCTAAAACTGACCAAACTAATTGCAGGTGAGGCTGGTAGATTGGAGGGTCAGGCATCCATGGAACTTGGGCACTTCCTGAGCTGTGAAATGAGTGTTATTATTTCTACCGCAAGCCTGAAAAAAATTCCTGTGCATGCCTAGATGAAGAGTGTCATTCCATTGAACCAGGCATGACATCATAGATGAGGATGATTCTAGAATTTTATTATCATTTAATTTCTACACGAACACTTTCCAGTACTTCTAGTGCCTGCTCTCAAGCCTGGAGATAATGGGCTCAATTTTGGCCAGGTGTTGCTCCGTTTTTTTTGGAGTAACTTGGTTTTTCTGGCGTAACTTAAAAATCCCCATTTTCCACAATAAATTTGCACCAGTGTAAGTGAGTTAGTTACAGTTTTTTTAGTTTCGTTTTTTTTTCTCAAAAGGGGACGTTACCAGCCACCTAAGCCCATTTAGGCAACTTTGGCCAGCTAATAGTTACTCCAAATCTACTTAGGCCAGCGTATGTGGCCACTTTAGAAAACCCTTGCGGAGAGTTAAAGAAATCGGCGCAGGTAGGTACATCGGAGGCCATTCAGCCTAGGATAGGGGCAGGAAGGGAAGCGGAGAGGACCTGCACCTAAAGCACCAAGCCTTACAAACCACCAAACCTTGCAAACAAAAAGTTCTAAGAATTCAATAACATATAAAAAAATTGAAGTAAGTCCTACCTTCATCTTAAAACTCTGCCCGGGAAGGCAGCGGGCCGGCCGGTGCTGAAGGCCACTTGGCCTGGGCTAGGGGCGGGCAGGAGAACTGATAGAAATCATCCAGGCAGGAGCACTATCAGTTCCCCGCCCGCCCCTAGCCCAGGCTGAGTGGCCTCTCGGTGGGATTTCTAAGAGATTGATCGCACTGGGAGGCCACTCGGCCAAGGCTAGGGGCGGGCGGGCAGGAATACTGATAGAAATCATCGGCGGGCAGGAGCATTTTCAGTTCTCCTGCCCGCCTGCCCCTAGCCCTGGCTGAGTGACCTCCCAGTGCGATTTCTAAGATTAAAGTGATTAAAGCTTCAAATTGATGCATTTACCAAAGTAGGGTTAAGGCTTTTCAACGTGAGTATCTAAAGAAACATGCTACTTAAACTGACTGCATCACCTGTTAATGCACACACAGCTCCCCAATAAGCAATGTATTTTCCAATTTAAGTCCATAAATAGGCATTTTCCAACCAAATGGATCTAAGAGGTTCGTACAATTGCCACTCCATACCCCTACTCACAACATTTGGCCGGCATTGGGTCCCACACAGCAGCTGCAGCAAGCACACAGAGAGGCTGGGGGCAAGGAGCTACAGCGCATGCGCGGACACTCCACTGCACATGTGCAGACGTCCCGGCACTGTTTTCGGCGCAGGACGCTGGCGCCACCCCCGACTCGACTGGCCACGCTGCGCGACCACAGGGAGGAGGCACGACAGCGGCCAAAGTGGGAAGGAAATTTTTCGGTGCACTTCTGAACGGAGAAAAGCGGCGCATCTCTGGTAAGTGCGCCGAAAAACGGGCTGGGCCAAAATTGAGCCCAATGTATGGGAGAGAGAAGAGGCCATAATGAGGGAAAGAAAAAATCTTTTTTTAAACTCTGAGCTACTGGATTCAGCATTGCGAAATGCTGAGACTCAAAGCTATGGCAACGGTAATTACATTAAAACTTTTATCTAAACAATCATCAGGGTATAACTGCAGTATTTTCTCTGACCCCGGTAAGTATTTGCATTGTTTTCTTTTATCATTGGCTCGATTTGTGCTGCAACTACAAATTCACATTGGAACTTGTAATATCCATGCTTTGGAATTATTCATTCCGCACTGTGAGGTGGAAATGTCCCAACCGACTGTGTCCCAGATTTGCAGTCACTGTGCACCTGACCAGTTGTTAAGCCCTTCCCATGGCTCAGGGAAGCAATGCTTTTCCACCTTCAGAACAGGAAGAACGAAGAGCCCCTAGCTAATTGTGATTTAGCCTTCTGTATGCTTATGTCTAACCAAAAGAGGTTGTTTATAATGTTTTCTCCAACTGGTAGATGGCTGCTATGGAGTAAACTCTCTTGAGATGTAGAAGAGTACCATATGAGGTACTGAATTTGATTTGAATAAACATGAACTGAACTCAATACAGTTATAAAAATGGAGATATTGTTTTGACAGACTCATTATGTCATATCTTACCATCTGTGTCCTTTAAGTGATTTAGTGTAACCTTTTAAAGTAGCATTGCCTCATTATTTTCAAATATTTGCTCAAACCAAACATTGTTACTTTATTTCCACCCGAGTTGTTTTTATTTCAATTTATTTGGTGGTACCTAATCTCTCTATTTTCTTTCCAGTCAAGGACATCTCTCCGACCTTGCAGAAACTGCTGATGAGAATTTGACTGGCCATCCTACAACCCCACCCCCACCAAATGCTGCTCTGTACCATGTGTGTGACAGTGGCGTGGGAATAATTCTTCTATCAATTTTCTCTCCCCAGCACAGTTGAGATTGAGAATTATGCAGCATGCAGAATTAAACCAGAGTCCATTCCCCACTGCCCGCCCAGCAAATAACATGGGTCCACTTAATGGTGTTTTACCATACTGCAGCTGTTTTGTTGATTAATAAATTGCCTCATCATTCTGCAGTAAATATTTCAAAATTATCCTGATGCTAGTTTTTAGAAAGAGAGAAATGGGAAACATCTGTTTACCAGGCCAGTCTTATTCCATTAACCCATTACCCTCCTCACTCACAGCAGAGTAGTGGTATCTGAGGGGCAGTGCCATGAGAACTTCACTGAAGTTATGATTTTTTAAAGAAAACGACAGCCTAGAAATTAGTGTCATCGATATAGCAGCCAAACACATAATGCATTGGTATAACATTCCTTTAAAAGCTATTTTAATCCAGGCTTATTTTAAAGGGTAAATAGCCGTTGAAGGATTGCCATACAAATGCATTAAGCATTTGATCACTCTCACTTCAACACTCATCTCTAGGTTAATTTCTGCATATCAAGCTATTTTAGAATACACCTTAAATATGTGGCTCCATATTGTCAATATTTATTTATTTTTCTCTTTCTCTCCCCATTTCTAGTCACCATTCTCGAGCCAAAAGGACAAATGATTGACTTATTAGCTCTTTTCTGGTACCCCTTTGTAACCAACCACTGGAAGTCACATCAAAAATAGCCTGAAATAATTTATCAGCTAAGCTCTCCTACACCGACAGTCTTTTTAAGATCAGGAATGTGGAGAATCACAGCCACAAACATATGCCTGTTGCCCTGTAGCACAGTGCATTGGTATGTGAACCTGCTCCATGATGCTTCATGACTGACCTGCCATTGTTTTAAAGTATTGTATTCCCCCGCCCCCCCATATTTTCCCCTTCCTCCACTTAAGAATACTTAGTGTTGCTGGAGTACAGTTCCATGACCACTTGGAATCCTCCAATACCTTACCCAAGTGGATATTCTTCATATCTGAGCCTGGACAATGAGTATTGGAAAGCTATTCAATTCTGGCAGTCATCACAGCCAAGCCCAGTCCCATTCTTGCTCGACGTCCTTAAGTACCCAATTTCTATTGAGTCAATCGATAGCGATCAAGAACCGGAACCTAGGCTGACTTTTACTCTCCTTAGCATAGGGGCACGAAAGCCAATAGTAGCACTTTAACTACTGCCTCAACTCACATTAGTACTGTATCGTTTATGGAATTGTGAGTGACCTTGCATTAGTACTGTACTGGTTTTGGGGTTGTGACCTTGCCCTCCAAAATGATTTGTTGCTTATTAACCCCCTCTACTGGCTGCAGATAGATGTATATCTTGTTAATGTGTAGTGATTCAATGCTTTTTAACCACCCTCGACAATTATCTAAACGATACAGAAAATATAAAAGGTATCTATATTTGTTGCTTGTACTTTGCTGTCTGCTGAATTTCCCTATGTGCTTCCCATCGTCAAAGCTTCTCATTTGTTGTTAAGACTTCTAGATTTGAGCATACAGAACATCTTCATCTTATTTGAAAACTTTTACTAAGGCCAGCTGTGACTACTCATTACACCATTCATAAGCAGATCCTGACAAAATAGCTGATGCAAGAAACTGTTTTTCTCCTTGTTTTCCGTGCCAATTTTATTTCCATTCCTCCTTTCTTGAAGACAATACACTATAGATTTTATTTTTAATTCAGTTTCTTCTCTCCTCCCTTCTTCAGAAGACATTGCTTCCTTGCTAAGTTACAGTTCCATAGGAAGCAGTTTCCCTCCTTTACCTTGCCCAGGTAGCCATTTTTCATGTAGCCTTGACAGTATTACCAAGCTCTTCGTACAGGAGGGTCATCACAACTGAGCCCATTTCTTGTTCTTACCAAAGGGCTACACGCCATCTTTTATCTTCAACGCAGTCACCAATAAAGTGAATAATTAAAGTGTCACTAAACTGCACATAAGCTGCCTGCACTTAGGCGAGTTGTGTGTGTCCCTGCAGAGGAATATACTCCAAACTAAACTACTGAAAAATGCAGTTTGTTTGATATGGATTATATCAAACAAACTAGATTTCTCAGTATTTCAGTTTGAAGATTCTTGGCACCCTGAGAGGTTTCTGTGAGTGTCAGACACTCGATTGACCAAGGAATGTTGGGCCCGAAATTCACCATCCCCCAAGGGGCAGAGTTTGGGTGGTCGATCGAAAAAATTGATTAGCCGCCGCGGTCGGGTACTTTTCCCTCCCTGAGCCATATTCAGCTCAGGGAGGATTTCAGCGGTGTTCACTTTCGCCGGAAACGGCGCGTGAAGCTGCAGTAAAGGAAGGTTTCCAGTGGTGAGCAACGTATGGCTCGCTGGAAAGGGACTACCACAGCGAAATTCACTGAGGAAAAGGTAGGACTTTTCCCGGCAGTGCCCCCGCGAGATTTTCGATACAGTGCTTGAACGCGATACCGCTGGGGCCCTTTGGTAGATAAAAAGTTTTATTACTTATTATTGTTTTTACTTCATTTTCCAGCATGCATCCGTGGTATTTATTTTTTGATATAGTTTTATTAATTATTTTTATTTCATTTTCCAGCATTCATCCGCAGTATTTATCTTTTGATATTAATTATTATTGTTTTTATTTCATTTTCCAGAATCCGCAGTATTTTTCTTTTGATATAGTTAGTTTTATTAATTATTAATGTTTTTATTTAATTTTCCAGCATGCGCAGTATTTATCTTTTCATATAGTTTTATTAATTATTAGTTTTTATTCCATTTTTCTGCATTCACAGTATTTATCTTTTGATATAGTTTTATTAATTGTTTTGGCTCCATTCAACCTGCTGAATGCTGCTCAGAGGTTTGCACATACACCTGTACTTTTGTTCAACTTTCAGGTCTCACTTTTCAGTGGAGTCCTGTGGACTGCAGAGACTTGCTTGGCAGGGTTCACCCTGAGGATGGGAAGAGTGTTGGGAGGGCCAGTCCTGGTACGCCTGTTCAGAAGCAGGGCGGCATGCAGGAGAAGGCGTCGCTGTCAGCACCGTGCAGAGAGGCAGCGGGCAAGGGAGGCAGCAACCATGATTCGTTCATTCTGGGCCAGACCAGTGTGTCCGCCGTCCTTACCGGCCTGAATCAGGATTGCCGTTGGCTGCTTGGGGACAAGGGATATCCCCTGTCCACTTAGCTGCTCACTGCTCTGCGGAACCCCAAGGCAGCGTCAGAGCATCCATACAATGACGCTCATTGTGCCACGAGGTGTATCATCGAGCAGTGCATAGGCATCCTTAAGCAGAGATTCCGGTGCCTGCACCGCTCTGGTGGCACCTTGCAGTATTCTCTTCAATAATCGTCGTGGTCTGCTGCATGCTGCACAACCTGGCCATCATGTGGGGACAGCCACTGGAGGTCGAGCCAGCAGCACCACCTGAGGAGGAAGAGGAGGAAGAAGAGGTGCAGGAGGAGGAGGAGGATCCCCGTCGTCCCAGAGTTAGAGGCGTCGACTCATCGCCACCCTGGAAGGGCCGGGTGCGGACTGGCCAACACCCTCCTGGGAGGGTGCGTCCTTCCCTGCAATCTCCCTCCATGCATTATGTCTGCCAGGTGTCCCCATGTCAGGAAACAGTATTCTTCTTCTGTCCTCTGCACCATCCATCAGTGACTCCAGCTCCATGCTGAATTTCTCAGTGGTGATAACGCTCAAATTAAGACAGCCACTCCGCTGAAAAATCTACTTTGGAAGGGTTCATTAGCGCTGGAACCCATTTGTTGACTTTTGGAGCTGAATATGGGGTGACCCAGCCACTCAAAAATGTCGGCGCTAATGGCCACAAAAAGGTGGGGTGAGCACCAGCTTTCCAGCGGTACTGAATTTCGGACCCGTTGTGTGGAGAGCAGTGAGAATTTTATACTTGTGAGGCTGGTTGTAACCTACATAGAATCATTGAATGGTGCAGTGCAAAAACAGGCCATTTGGCCATCAAATCTGTGCCAATGTTTTTATCCATGTGAGCCATCTATACTAGTCCCACTCTCCTGCTAGCTCCTCATACTCTTTAACATTCCTCTTTTCAAGCAGCTATCTAAATCTCTTTTAAAAGAATTTATGGACTCTGCTTCAACAATAGTTTGAGATTTCCACATTCTAATTGCCCTCTAATTTTTTTCTGACATCCCCTTTAATTATTTTTATTTATTACCTTAAATTTATGCACTCTTGTTACCATCTCGCCAACTAGAGGAAACAATCTATCAATATTCACCTTATTTTAACCCTTCATAATTTTGAAAACCTCTATCATGTTATCTTTTGACCTTCTCCGCTCTAGTGAAAAAAGACATGACACTTCATAACTGCAAAAACCCATCCCTGTAACATATAGTGAATCCATGCTGCAACTTTTTGATTGCTTTTCTTTCCTTATAACGGGATAGCCAAACTGCACACAGTACTGCACACAGTAGATCCAAACAGGAAAGTAGCTGAGAACTTGGGTTGGAGGTAAAGCTACATTACTCCCTGCTTGGAGTGTGGGATTGCAGAACCCCGAATACTCCAACTGCAGCCTGCATGTTATTTAAGATTATAGTTGGCCAAGACAGAGTGTCATCAAACTAATCAAACATTTTAAAAGCTTTATATTCATAAGGAAAATACTTGGTATAAGACATGTTGTTGGTGTGTTTTCACAAGTGAAGCTATATTATATTTCATTGCTGGTCAGCATATATCCTGTTATGGATTTCAGTGTGATGGTTACCATGTATTTATTGAAATTCAATATTTATATGCACATACAGAGTATAATATATTTTTCCCCTCATTTTTGTACCAATTCTGTTGCTACTCATTCTCCTCTCCTGCAGCAGTTGACTAATTACTTGGGTACTATCCCACAGGTGCACCCATTATTCACCTGTAACCCTAGACTATTAGCAAGAAATTTGGAGGTATGAAGCATCACATTTTACCTGACTATTGTCCTTGATATCCACATGTGCACTACCATCAGAGGTCATTGGATAATGATCAGAAACTGAGTTTTGATCTGGTTTTCACCTCTCCCAGGAGATTAACACTTTTAACTTTGCAATTAATCGATTTCTGTATCTTTTTAAACAAAAAGGGAAAATAAGCGATATTTATCTTTATCCATATTCAACAGATAACATATTCACTCCCGGCAAAATATTCCCAGTTACTCTCTCATCTACGCAGAGACACTCTTCTCCTGTGACCCTCTCCTCCAAGTTCACTGAGATACTCACCGAGGCTCTTTTACTCTCCAAGGCCCTTTTAGTGCATAAAGACCCCTCTCTCCACTCTCCAGTTCATAGAGACACTTTGCCACTTCAATATTGCCAGGCCTTGCTGAGCTCTTACCTGATGTGACCGGTTCCTTACTGGATGTTACTAGTCCCTTTCAGGATTGATGACTGAACTTTAGGTGGGAATCCCACCTCCAGCACAGAGGCTAGTCCTGGAACCAAGCAGCAATGCCAAGTACAAGCTGCAGCTGACACTGGCAGTGAGACAAACATTAATGAATGGAGCACAGTGACTTTCCAGCCAAAACCCTAAGGGCATCTAATAAGCTGTTGCGATTTCATTCCCGGGTGAGATAAAAAATATTATATTTGCATACATAGAGCGTGGGTGGCTGGCTATATTGCTGGTCCCCACTATTTGAACCTGGTCTGCTGCCCTCCCCCAGGCTCAGCAGACATTGTGAATTGTTTAGTGGAAAGAATGTTCATCTAGTAAGGATACATGTGCTTAATTATATAGATGGATTTCCAGTTTCCTGCCTATTAAAAAAAAACATTCTGTCATTAGATTATTGAGTTGTAAGATATATAGCACAGGGCCATACTATTACTTATAGTTTTTTTGTGCTCCTGAGTAAATGGTCTTCACCTTTTGCTTGATTTTCAGAAATAGCCAGTGATATACGTATGAATAGCTCACCTTTCAGGAGAACCAACTCTGTACGAGACCGAATGAAGAAATTTACAATGGACTCATCTGACCAACCTGTTGAACTTGGTACAAACTTTTTCAATCAGAAGAGAAACCAGCTGAATGAAGGCAGAAGCAGCCGAATTCTGCAGCAACAGCAACTATTCTCAGGCAGCCCTGCACTGAAAATAAAAGAAGCTCGGCCTTTAGGTTTGGAAACACCTTTAAAAGGGAAATCTGCTGATCTCGGGGATGTGTGGGAAGTTGGCAAATCTACAGAAAAAACAGATAAACAGGATGAATACTTACTGTCCAGTAGAAGTAACAAACTCACAGGCTCAAATAGGAGGAATGGGATAGAGCGGGACAGGTCAGCATCACTGAGAGAGAGCATGTTCAGCTCTGTCCAAAGGAACGGAAAGGATTCACCACAATCTGGTTATAGCTTGACTTATAGCACTGCCAAATCTAACTTTGCAACTCCAGAGATGCACAAAGGCTGGCCTAGGGCAACACCTTCATCAGTTTCTTCTTCTGGAGGCTTAAGTCATCCAATTGCATCTGGGGTTCCTGTAGATGAATCAAGTAAGCCAACATTACCTTTGCTGTCTTTTGATAAGGACTGCACTAAGAAATCCCTCATGCAGAACACTGATAAATCATACATCAGGACTCCAGGGAGGAGCAACATAAGCAAGTCACAAACACACCAGCTTGCGTCAGAGAAGGACTCCAGTAAAACCTGCACAGACAGCTCAGTGCATTTAGACCAACGCAGCTCTGCTAAGCACTCAGACCTGCCTGCTACATCATACAGCCACTTTCAGCGAAGCTTTTCCAGACAAACGGAGAAAGAAAAAAGGCTGAACAACAACGAAGACAACATGAAGACACTTGTGACAATTGAAATCAAGGAGGGACGGAAGCCAGATCTTGTCTCTACCAGGATCTCTGGCGCACCTTCCTCACAGAGGGGAGGTATGTACATTTAAGGATATCTGTCTGTTTAAAGTAAATGGGCATATCTCAGTGTCTCAATGATTATCATTCCACAGTTCCAGAAATAAATTATTTTAACATCCATTTCTTTTTAATGCTGTACTGATTTTGCTTATTCGTGAAGTATTGAATTTTAATTTTTTATAAAACATTTGCCTTTTTATTCAAGCAGCACACTGCTACTCTGTTTGTGCTAATGATGAGTCATGACCCCCTTTGGTGATTTTACTGCAAACTTTCTGAGTGAGGTAATTTTCAGAAGTATTAAATGCTTGTGATCTGAGATGTTTGAAATAAAACAGATTTTTTCCCTTGGTCCACATAAAATACTACAGTATTAGCACATTGCATGACGTCAAGCGACCAAGTGGCTATACTTCATATGTGAGGCCGGACAGGAAGCTTTGTCAGGCATAACAATCGAGCACAATCCTGTCTACACATGCACACTTTCCAACAAGTGTTACTGAACTCTGGCTGATTCCTTTTTTTGTTTTCTCTCTCCAGCCCAGGGATGCTGAGGCCAATTGTAGTGTTCACACTACTAACTCAATTCCATCAGCTCAGACCTCAATTTATTTTTGTGATGTTATTTAATTCCTGAATTTCTCCCCAATTTTTCTCATTTTACTGGGTTATGCAGAACCTGCAGCCAAATTGCTCCCAGGATACAAACCCTCCAATAAGGGCATATTCTCATTTTATTGACCTGTCTTTGACCAGGGCACATATCTTCAACCTCTGAGAGGGCAATAGATGAATGGCATTTTCTGAGTATCGTCAATGCTGCTCATGGTTAACTGCTAGGATATCTTCAACATCAGTCCTCGGGAGAAACATCATGATCTGATCCCAGTTAAAGCATTGTCACTAGATACCTGTAATATTGCTATCACTGTTTTGGTTGTATTGGTTTTGGTTGGATTTTTCAAAGGCTACCAAGTGAGAAAAGAAGGCTGCTAGTGGCTGCTGTGAAGGGAGTAAGGAAGAAGTGAATGCACATTTGGATTGAAAATGAGATAATGTGTGCCTTTGTGCTGGGTGAAGAAGGATGAATTTTGCTTGGTTCTACTGTTACCTATCCGATTGTAGCCAGAGCATCTCGAGCAACGGCTTCTCTTCCCATCCCTGCACAGTTATCTCTGGAGTCTCCCTATCTTCAGAGTCTCCCAAAGCACCTTCCTCTTCTGCCCCTTGGTGACATCATCTGTGGACATGGGGTTAGCTTCCGCATGTATGCTGATGATATCCAGCTCTAACTCTTTGCCACCTTTCTCAACCTCTCCGCCGTCTCTATGCTGTCACTCTGTTTGTATGACATGCAGTCTTTGAAAGCCGCAATTTCCTCCATCTAGATATTGGGAAGCCACCGTCTTCAACCCCCACCACAAACTCTGTACCATTGTCACTGATTCCATCTCCCCAGCCACTGTATCCAGTTGAAGCAGATTGTTTGCAACTGTGGCATCCCATTCAACCCCGAGCTGAGCCATTGATCTCATGTCCTCTCCATTACATAAACCACCTATTTCCATCTCCATAACATCACCTGCCTTGGCCTCTACTTCAGGTCATCAGCCCATGAAACCCTCAACTGTGGCAGCATGGACTAGTTGGGTCGAATGGCCTGTTTCTATGCTATAATATCTATGCCCTTCTTACCTCTGAATGCAACTAGTCCAAAGCTCTCCTGACTAGCATCTCATCCTCCATGGACTTCAGCTCATTCAAAGCTCTGCTGCCCACCACCAAGTCCCATCACTTGGCCTTGCCAGCAAGGTATTCAACAACCTAATCCTGTGCTTACACAGCTAAGCCACAAATGCACACAGGGGTTACAAGATAACAGGGGGAGTGCACATTTAATATAAAGGAGATGGATTTAAACATGAGGATAAGAATTATAAATTTGAGGTGTTGGGCAAACCAAACCAATGTAGTAGCTCTTTCGTAACCTTCTCCTGTCCTAAACCTCCCTTGAACTCTCAGTTCCTCTGACTTATTGTGCATCCCTTTCACCTTTCACCCCACCATTGTAGACCATGCCTTTAGTTACCTAGACTCCACATTATTTTTAATCTCTCCTTTAACCCCTCTGCCTCTCTACCTCCTTCTCTTTTAGGACCATCTTTAAAACCCACTTCCGACCAATTAGGAGGTTACCCCTCCTAATCTCTCTTTCTTTGGCCCATTTTTTTGATTATGCCTCTGTGAAATGCTGTGGCATGTGTTTCTACTTTAAATGCTCTATATAAATGCAAGTGTTTCTTGATTATTGTGACTATTCCACTGAATATGTTCTTCTCAAATATAATTGTACTGAATGTAATAAAAGGTTCAAAGAGAGAGTCTAGCCACAAGATAATAGAATTGAATTGAATGGTTCAATGGGCACCAGCCGGCCTCCAATACCTTGCCAAATGGTCATCCCTAATGTGTGGGCTCAAAGAGGGCTCAAAGAATGAGCTGGCAAGGTATTCAACTGTGGAGGGATCACAACCAAACTCAATCCTGTCCTTGCACAACTAAGGTACGTAGGCACATATTTCATTAGGGGTTACCAGATAACAGTGAGGAGTGCAAATCCTGGCTGATTTCAAGTAGTTCAAGTCAGTTACATCAATTGTAGCCCCACTGCTGCTCTGGGCGAGATCAAGTAACTCAGTATAGACCACCCATTGAACCTGGGACCTCTTGTGTAGCGTAATGTTTCTTTACCACTGGGTCATTGGAAGAATGTCAAAGTCCACAATACACAGAGGCAGGCATCTTGCAAAAAATGGTAGGCTGGAACACAGTAGGGAGTCACATATCTTCCAGTAGTAAATATAGATCAAAATGGGAATGCAGTCATCTTAAATGGACACTGTCATGTGGTATGACATTTTACTGAATCTGGCAGTAATAACATCATGTAAGCAATCTTATGTTTGAAGTATTATATAAATAGGTACTCTCCAAGACAAGAACAGCACAATAGCTGCCTATCATTTTTGTCTCGCTACCACACACATGCAATGTTTTTGTGGCACAATGATGTGTTATCATGATTTGTGTTGCAATATTTGACCAGCAGAGAAAAAAGGTGTGCAAGACATTTTATTAAGACTGTGCCCATCAAAGCTTTAAATAAAATTTAAATGAAGACAAAAATAAGTTTGTTTTGGAGCTGTATAAAATAAAATTGCAATGATATTATTGGAATGAATTTGAGTTCGGTGGAATGAAGAAGTTAACATGCTCTCCACGGAATATTCAAAAGTGTTCAAAAAAAACAAAATGGCAAAAGTACATTAAAAAACTTTGTCCTTTAGTAGGTACAATGTTTGCCGCAGTGTTGATGAAAATTGAAGTCGGTTTTCAGAGCATGCTATTCCAGGTGCTGGGCATGTTTGAAAATTCTCTGACAAGGTGTTGCCTCTTTAAATGAAAATATAAAATGCTGGAAATCCACAACAGGTCATTCTTAAAATGACATCGTTTCATGATGGACCCTATGTAAAAATGTGCTGTGAAAAGGGTCCACTGAAATGTTAACTCATCTTTCTCTTTAGATAATGGTCAAACTGTTGTGTACATACATGGGGATCAGGCGGGAAAGTGGAGTTGAGGTCGAAGATCAGCCATGATCTTATTGAATGGCAGAGCAGCCTCGAAGGGCCGTATGGCCTACTCCTGTTCCTAATTCTTATGTTCTTATACTTCCAACATTTTTATTTATAATTAAGTTTTGCAGTATGCTTTAAATGTTTAGGTATTGTTATTTCAGTATCCTGTCCATCTTGTATCCGGTTCTATTTGTGTTTGATAGTGGAGCTCAGCCCAATTCTCTTCAACAACAAAGATTTTACAAACTGTTGATTAGATACAGTCAACTTTAGAAGTAGTTTACAGTAAATAAATATTCTCTAATTATATCTGACCTAAAATTTTACAGTGAAAAGCAATATAGCATAGCATCTCTTCAGCTACTGGTTTCTTGTATTAATTTGTTCCTTAAATAATTATATACCGAAGATAGAACAGCAAGGATATGCAGAACCAATCCGAACCTAGATTTTCTGCTGTGTCTGTGTACTTTACTACCTTAAATGGCAAGAAACATGTGAGATACTGACCAGAAGTGTAATGTGGTGCCATCGATTAAAATAAAAGGAATAGCGGAAACATGCTTGCAGGTGGATCAAGATCAGCAATTAAATAGTTTTAGATATACAATGTTCAGATGGAATAGGTAAGGAAAGAGGGCCAACAACATCAAACTGCATTTATATAGTGCTTTTAATATAGAAAATCATTCCAAGGCACTTCATAGAAGGGTAATTAGACAAAATTGACACTAAGCCAAAGAAGGAGTTATTAGGAAATGTGCCTAAAAGCTTGGTCAGAGAAGTAGGTTTTTAACAGGATCTTAAAGGTGGAGAGAGAAGTGAAGAATCAAAGAGGTTTAGGGAGGTAATACGAGAGCTTAGGGCCTAAACAGCTGAAGGCACAGCCACCAACAGTGGGGTAAAGAGAGGAGGGTTGCACAAGGTTAGAGTTCATAGAATGATGCAACTCAGAAGGAGGCCATTTGGCCCATTGTGCCCGTGCCGGCTCTTTGAAATAGCTATCCAATTAGCCCCACTACTCTGCTCTTTCCCAATAGCCCTGAATATGTTCCCCGTTCAAGTATTTGGGAGTTGGAAGAACATAGGGGCCGAAATTGGCCCTTTTTATAGCTCCGTCAGCACCTCCAGGGGGCGCTAACAGGGCGCAATGGAGTTTTCGCCCACAGGAGGGGGTATTAGTGCCTCTGGCGAAATTACCCTGGAGGTTTGGGAGGCTTTGTGCCCCGCGATTAGCTCCCCGGGCCGGCACACACCCGGCGATGACATCACCAGCGTGCACGCTGATCCCTCACTGCCCCGCGCCAAGCCCTTTGCACCCCGCTGGGACAATTGCCCGGCAGGCTGCAAGGCTGGCACGGGCCAATGTCAACGGCAGCTTCGTGGGCGCGAAGCAGGTGGTCATCCTCCGCCGGGGCACCCCTTAAAGGGTTTTATTTTGTCGGCCGACTCTTCTGCCGACCCGACAGTGGTAGCCCTCGTGCGACTGGGCCACCATCATGCAGCCGGGCACTCCATTTTGGGTGCGGTCAATCACATCCCTAGTGGCCCAGTAGCTGTCCTCTAAAGGACCTGCAGAGTGCGCAGCGGCCCTCCCCTTTAACTGAAGAGGAGGGGCGTTGTAGCATGTCAGCGCTACGCGGATAATCCGCATAGTGCTGGTGTCCTCAGCACGGCGCTGCCACTCCGGGAGCACCCCTCCAAGGAATCAGAGCGCCGGAGACTACGCTCCGCTTCCTTGGAGGGGCGCATGACCCAATTCCACCTTGGGGGGCGGGACCTCTGGGCCGGACGATAAAAGACCCAGCCCCAGAAGGTTACTGGCCTCAATCGGGGCGAGGGGCAATTTTGCCCCCATAGAGTCTACAATGATGTTTCTATATATTTGACGAATTAAAAAAACCCAGATATATTTGTTTAGCAATTCTCTGTTTTGATATAATTACAACATTTTAATCTGTACAATCCAAGATAATTTGTTTGATAATCATCCTTTTTCCTTTTTCTCAGAGCTGACATTTGGTTTGAGAGCTACACCATTCAGAATGTTGGGCCCCAGCAGCATGATGGTAAGTTTTGCACTAGTATCCCTGCTAAACTCATGTAGGATATGGTTCATCTTCGAGCTAAATCATAAATATTAAAAAACAAGATGAGGCCAGAATTGGCAGGGTATATTGGTTCATGCTGATGACTTCCCTCAGTAATCAGTTCTCAGTGTCAGCTGTGTCATTGTTGCGGGAGGACTCTAGTAGCGAAAGGTATTGGCTCAGGCTTGGTAACAGGTCACCTGGCTATCTTTGGTAGTGTGGAGACTCCCAAAAGAGATGAAGTGGGAGAAAAGAGCTTTTTTTTAAAGTACAAGTTAAATAAAAGTAAGAAAGATGTTCTCTGCTCCCTAATCTTCCTTACCCAGAATATGACTCGTTAAGAATTTAATTGATTTTAGGCAGGAAAAGGTTAAGACATTGGGGCCGAAATTGCACACCGCCTGAAACGAGGAGTACCTATCATTTTCGATGTGTTCTGGCTGCCCCAGTGCACTTTGGGCATTTTTTCCGAGCGGCTCGGAAGTGGCATCATCATGGGGGCGGAAGTGGGGGCAGGGTGGAGTGGCCATCACTAGCGGGGCAGAAGTGGGCCCGGGGCGGAGTAGACGAGGCTGTCATTCATCAGCGCCGCCAAGAGGGGGTGCCAGCCTGCCTGTTGGTGGCCCAGCCGAACCCACGGCCATAATTGTCGGCACAACCTGGCAGTCAGCCGACAAAAAAAAAATAACATGGGGCCACGGCAGTGTGCCCTTCCCTTTAAAGGCGGCCTGGCCGCCATGCCACAGAGAGTGTACCAACAGCAAAAGCTGTCGGGGGCACCATCCGGCAGCGGGGCCGCTCCCGTGGGGCAATTCCGGGAAAAGGGCAGTTTTCTGAGGGGCAATTTCGCGAAGGGGTTCCCACCAGTTGGTAAGGGGTCGGCGTGTGCACGCCGCGGTGGTAAAATGGGCAGAGCACTCCCGAACACCGCTCCAAAACTCATGAAACGCAATTTCCGAAATGGCGACCTCTCCACGGAGACTCGCCGGCCATTCCATGCCTCCCCGGCCATTCCATGCCTCCCCATGGCCGCCGCTTTCAGGCAGCCAGAGACCTTATCGGAAGGGGCAATCTCGACCCCACTGTGTTTATCTCTGGGAAAGGCTAGTCTGCAATAGATAAGTGTGAGTTATGAGGCAGTTACACAATGGAGGGATTCAGGGTGAGGTCATAAACTGGTAATGAACCTGTGTCTGTCATCTGAACCCCGACACTGTAGAAGAATATTGTCGCTTGCTCCTAAATGCACTTTTCCCAGAGTTTTGAAAAAAAAATAGATACATTAATGCTGGGCTGATCAAATGAATTCTTGTAACATCTGCGATTTATGACCATTTAACAAGTGCCAAAAATATAAGCATTTATTATATAAGCAATTGCTAAATATCCATCATGGAATTTGTGAAACATTGTTGCAAAATTACTGACTTGAGTGATTTAATGGGATGTTCCTTTTCTATGAATTGATAGCTTAAGTATTAGACACATGCATAAAATGTTACTAATTAAGCACATTTTGAATGTTACTATATCTTAAAGGTGTTCTTTGTCTTATTTTAATTTATACATTTTTAAATGACAGAATGTGGCAAAAGTTCTGGCCTCCCCAGGTCCGTACGGAGTTCCTAGGGACCCGGGAAGGCATCGGAAATGCCGGTTTCCAGCACGCACTGCACATTCGTTGGAAACCGGCATTTCCGATCTGTCAAGTTTCTAGCTTGACAGATGGCCGCATCTCGGGAGCGAGGACATTTGTAAGTGGAAATTTCCGATATTTACGCGTACAAATGTCCGCAAAAATCTTGCGCCTGAAAGAGCAGGCACATAGCCTACTTTTACAGGCGCTAGTGTTTTAAAAAACACAAAACATAGGAAAATAAAGTTATTAAAATATATTTTATCATTTAAAAACCCTCCGCACAATGGTAAGTTTATTTTAAAAAACGTTTTAAAAAATCAGGAAATTATTTTTTTTAAGACATTAATAACTTTAATTTAAATGAATGTAGTGTAATTATTTTCTATTTTTTATTAGTGTTTTGGGTGTTTGTGGTTGTGTTTTGGGCTCTATCACAATCAAGTTTAGGGCCCTGCGGAACTCCTATTACTATGATATTTTACCTAATTGGCTGCCAGAGCCGTGTGACTCCTGTGCACGCGTCGATGTGCATGCGCTGCAACTGGCAGTTTGGAGAGGCCTCAGCTTCGGAAAGTTGAACGTGGGCAGCAGCTTAAGGAGGTGCATATTTTTTCTCTAAACTGCTCGCGGGAAAGCCAAAGCGGAATTTCAGGGCCAATATTTTACCATTAACATTCTGGGGTTATTGTTAATATATTAAGTGATCTCGCATTGCTCAAAGACTGAAATTGCGAGGGAGTTAGCGGAGGCGCGAACACGGTAGCACCGCACCCTGCTGGTAGCGCCCCAAGCCGCTGTGCCTCTGGCGATGATTTCCCCATGGCGGAAATTTCCCAGCGACCCATGAGGACACCATAGGCGATGCCTGCGCCAACCTCACGAGTCACAAGCCGGGCCGGTGACCCATTGCGGGATGAACCTTAAAGGGGTAGTGCAAAGTGCCACGCCCCACCATCTTTTTTCCCGACTAATCAGTCGGGCCGTTCGCCACTCCTTTCTCGGGATCCGGGCCACCATCGTGCAGCCCGGCGCTCCGTTTTGATGGTGGACTACAGCCACGGCACCCCTTAGCCCTGGTGGCCCAGTTGAGGTCTTCAAATGGCCTGCAGAGTTCGCAGCATCCCTCCCCTTTAACGGAAGGGGAGAGGCGTTGAAACGCGCGCTGCGTAGGGCTGCCGAACCCGTCCGAGAAGTGTCCCCAAACCAGCCCCAAAGAGAAGTGGTGTGCGCGACATTGTGCTCCACTTCCGGTGAGGGGCGGTAACTGCAATTTTGTGACGGCTGCAGGATGTCCCGCCTCCCCTTGGTCACCGCCCCCTAATGGAGTGTTAGTGAATTTTGCCCCCCCATGTCTTTCCAGGCACTAGCGAATCTAGTAAGTTTATTTTGCTGTTGCTACAAGCTGTGTGAGACCTGCTCATTGGTAGCCATCTACTGACATGGCAAGTGAGCCCAGGTGGGCGGAGGAGACGCTTCGAGGGCACCCTCAAAGCCTCCTTGAAAAAGTGCAACATCCACACCAACACCTGGGAATCCCTGGCCCAAGACCGCTCAAAATGGAGGAGATGCATCCTAGAAGGCACCGCACATTTCGAGTCTCTTCGCCGGGAGCACGCGGAAGCCAAACACAAACAGCGGAAGGAGCGCACGACAACCCAAGCACCCCACCCACCCGTCCCTCCAACCACCGTCTGCCCCACCTGTGACAGAGACTGTAGGTCCCGCATTGGACTCTTCAGTCACCTGAGAACTCATTGTAATATGTTAGTCAGTCATCTTCGACTCCGAGTGACTGCCTAAGAAGAAGAAGAAGAAGAAGGTAGCCAGCTACACGAGCATGGCACACGAGCTTGCAAAATAGAGCTCTCTCTTAACCCACAACCCTACCCTGGCACTTATGGCAGTGGGGTCCTACCCTTACAATCTCTTTCTTCTCCTTCCCTGCAACAGAGTCACTATCCCTGTCTCTATGGTCTGCTCCTGCACCTATTTTCTATGTTTCTATACCTGTCAACAAGGTATCTTGTATCAACGAGGCCTTACCCAACAGGTCTCTCACCCTATCTCTTTTCCCTAGCTTGGTGATTTTACGTGGTCAATCTGTGCGTTTGTGTCTTTTTTTCCGCCTCCCTGGATTAGGGTCTCTCTGCATCCCCTTCCTAGACATTTCTCTCTTTTCTCCCTCCTCTTTGTCCATAGGGTCCCCCTTGAATACCTCCCTTTCTCAACAGGGTCTTGCTTTATTCTCTTCCTCCCCATTAAAGGATTTTAGGGTGGCATGGGGAGAAAATTGGTAATATGTAGACCCACAGTGATGTTGATGCAGATTAGATCCCGTTGCTGGTACTAGAACACTACGCAAATTTCATAGCCATTTTGGTTGCTTCTTTCCCTGTTGTGCTGCACCATGGATAATGCTGAGATAGACTTGCCCTAAGGCTCGACCTCAACCAGGAGCCAGTGTGTAAACTTACACACTCCACACCCAACCTATTACACGCTATTCTAATAGGGATTTTTTTCTTTTGGGGAAGGCAACAATAATTCTTTGAAGGATTAACTGCCTTTTTCATAGTTAGTCTGATTTAAATCGGGTTTGTAAATGAGCCAAGAACTGTCTGGAATCCAAGTGTTGCAGCCTGTGTGACTTACTTTTGTACTTTCTAAAATAAGCCTGAAGGTCATTCTCCTCTCCCCAAACAAAACACTCAGTTGATCCTATTGATTAAGATATTCACAAACTTAATAAAATAATTCTTCCAATGAACCAATGAATAAAGCTCCTACCTTGTGTGTAGCAAAGCAAAAAAGACCAGAAAGTGTGCAGTTCAATTCCAGATTGGTACTGGGGTTGCTCATCATCCTAGACAGCAGTTAAAGTGCTCCAATTGGCTAGAGCACCGTAGACTTTTGAAAATGTACTCTTCCATTGGCTTTGGGGAAAAAAGCTGACAGCGAAGTTGCATGATATTCGCTACCAAACCAGGGGTCTTGTTTCTGACCACTACCAAACAGGCATCCTGCTTCTGATTGCAATACAGTGAACAATTCTAGTGCATATGCACATTTGCATGCCGATGAGGCCAGGATTGATGTTGGCTGTGATGGCTTACATGGCCAAACAACCTGCTGACACTCAGGCCTAGCTTTCCACTACATCTTCCTGCCTCCCACCAAATGGGGTTCATCTCTGGGTAGTAGCAAAGCTTTTATCTGCCATGGAGATGCTCCACTGACCCTTGCTGAATTTCCAGCTTTGAGGTAATTATCATATTGGAGGTGGGCTTCCTAGTCTCCTCCTGTCAAAAAGAAAGCAGTTTTTCCACGGGCTTCCTCAGGTGGGGGGCAGAGGAGTGGTTGGTTGCTGCAGTGTGGGTATACTAGCAGGCTCCATGCTGCCTGCAAAACAGTATTTTTTGTTCCAAAAGATTCTCCTTCTCTTCTTTGGCTTGTGCAAGGCAGTACTCCCTGGGCATTTCCACAGATCCTAGCTGCTCAAAGGTTTCTGGTACCTGTTCCACCTACCGTTAAACATTTATGCCTGGACAAATTAGACAGCCCTTGTGGCCAGCGTCTAAACAGTGCAATTGGTGGGTAATTCTATTTGTCCGGGCTTTGTATGGGCGGGCTTTCTGTGCATCAGCAGAACAGGCCCCTTCAGCAATAAGGTGAAGACATGGCAAAGCTTTCCACCCCCCTGCTGTATGTCCAGGATCATACATAAAGAATGGATAGTTGGGTTGGGTATTAGAGGGTGGCCAAGTATTTCTGCATCACTACAAGTTAACACCTTCAGAGACGGGAGGAAAAATTGGCAAATTACAAGTCTTTTAAAGTAAAATAAGTTTATTTTTCTTTCTGTGAGTTTGAATGGAGCAGGACAGTAGTGTTTTCTGGATCATCCGTGAATTCTGTTGGATAAAAAAAAATTGCGTTTATGCAGCTTCTTACCATGCCATAAGAAACATCTCAAAACATAGGGCCCAAGTTTCCACAGGATAAAAAACGGGCGCCTCTCCGAGCTGGGCGCCCGTTTTTCACGTCTAAAACGGCGCCAGAAAAAAAGCGCGCTATTCTCGAGCGCTTTGCAGCTCCTTGTCTGTTTGGCGTGGCGCCCAGGGGGGCGGAGCCTACACTCGCGCCGATTTTGTACGTGGGAGGGGGTGGGTACTATTTAAATTAGTTTTTTTCCTGCCGGCAACGCTGCGCTTGCGCGTTGGAGCGTTCGCGCATGCTCAGTGTGAAAAAAAACATTGGCACTCGGCCATTTTTGTAGTTCTTTGTAGCTGTTTAATTTTTGAACATTTTTTAATAAAATCACATTGCCATCAGCACATCAGCACTGAGGCTACCCTTCTCACTGTCTCCTTCCCCTCCCTCCCCTCCGCGGCAACAAACGGCTCTCTCCTTCCCCTCCCTCCCCTCCCTCTACGGCAACAAGCCGCTGTCTCTTTCCCCTCCCTCCCCTCCGCGGCAACAAACCGCTGTCTCCTTCCCCTCCCTCCCCTCTCTCCACGGCAACAAGCCGCTGTCTCCTTCCTCTCCCTTCCCTCCCTCCACGGCAACAAGCCGCTGTCTCCTTCCCCTCCCTCCCCTCCCCGGCAACAAGCCGCTGTCTCCTTCCCCTCCCTTCCCTCCCTCCACGGCAACAAGCCGCTGTCTCCTTCCCCTCCCTTCCCTCCCTCCACGGCAACAAGCCGCTGTCTCCTTCCCCTCCCTCCCCTCCCCTCCACGGCAACAAGCCGCTGTCTCCTTCCCCTCCCTCCCCTCTCTCCACGGCAACAAGCCGCTGTCTCCTTCCCCTCCCTCCCCTCCCTCCACGGAAACAAGCCGCTGTCTCCTTCCCCTCTCTCCACGGCAACAAGCCGCTGTCTCCTTCCCCTCCCTCCCCTCCCTCCACGGCAACAAGCCGCTGTCTCCTTCCCCTCCCTCCCCTCTCTCCACGGCAACAAGCCGCTGTCTCCTTCCCCTCCCTCCCCTTCCTCCACGGCAACAAGCCGCTGTCTCCTTCCCCTCCCTCCCCTCTCCAAGGCAACAAGCCGCTGTCTCCTCCCCCTCCCTCCCCTCCCTCCACGGCAACAAGCCGCTGTCTCCTTCCCCTCCCTCCCCTCCCTCCACGGCAACAAGCCGCTGTCTCCTTCCCCTCCCTCCCCTCTACGGCAACAAGCCGCTGTCTCCTTCCCCTCCCTTCCCTCCCTCCACGGCAACAAGCCGCTGTCTCCTTCCCCTCCCTCCCCTCCACGGCAACAAGCCGCTGTCTCCTCCCCCTCCCTCTCCTCCGCGGCAACAAACCGCTGTCTCCTTCCCCTCCCTCACTCCTCTCCAAGGCAACAAGCCGCTGTCTCCTTCCCCTCCCTCCCCTCTCTCCACGGCAACAAGCCGCTGTCTCCTTCCCCTCCCTCCCCTCCACGGCAACAAGCCGCTGTCTCCTCCCCTTCCCTCCCCTCCGCGGCAACAAACCGCAGTCTCCTTCCCCTCCCTCCCTTCTCTCCACGGCAACAAGCCGCTGTCTCCTTCCCCTCCCTCTCCTCCCTCCACGGCAACAAGCCGCTGTCTCCTTCCCCTCCCTCCCCTCCCCTCCAAGGCAACAAGCCGCTGTCTCCTTCCCCTCCCTCCCCTCCACGGCAACAAGCCGCTGTCTCCTTCCCCTTCCTTCCCTCCCTCCACGGCAACAAGCCGCTGTCTCCTTCCCCTCCCTCTCCTCCACGGCAACAAGCCGCTGTCTCCTCCCCCTCCCTCCCCTCCGCGGCAACAAACCGCTGTCTCCTTCCCCTCCCTCCCTTCTCTCCACAGCAACAAGCCGCTGTCTCCTTCCCCTCCCTCCCCTCCCTCCACGGCAACAAGCCGCTGTCTCCTTCCCCTCCCTCCCCTCCCCTCCACGGCAACAAGCCGCTGTCTCCTTCCCCTCCCTCCCCTCTCCAAGGCAACAAGCCGCTGTCTCCTTCCCCTCCCTCCCCTCTCTCCACGGCAACAAGCCGCTGTCTCCTTCCCCTCCCTCCACGGCAACAAGCCGCTGTCTCCTTCCCCTCCCTCCCCTCTCTCTACGGCAACAAGCCGCTGTCTCCTTCCCCTCCCTCCCCTCCACAACAACAAACCGCTTTCTCCCTCCCCCCCTCTCCCACTCAGTGGCACGAACGGCTTTCTCCCCCCCCCCCCCCTCCCCCCTCCCGCTCAGCGGCACAAACGGCTGCAGCATTCTCCCTGCTGAAGCACTTTCACACAGATAGGAAGATGGTTTATTTAATCTTTTCTTTGCTTATAAATGTTTATTCAGGTTGGATTTATTTGTATAATATTTGTAGAAGTATAAATAAGGATTTATTGTAGAATTTAATGACTTCCCTTCCCCCCCCCCACCTCGTTCTGGACGCCTAATTTGTAACCTGCGCCTGATTTTTTAATGTGTAGAACAGGTTTTTTCAGTTCTACAAAAATCTTCACTTGCTCCATTCTACTTTAGTTTGTGGTACGTTTTCACTGTGGAAACTTTCAAATCAGGCGTCAGTGGCCGGACACGCCCCCTTTTGAAGAAAAAATTCTGTTCCAAAGTAGAACTGTTCTACCTGACTAGAACGGCAGAAAAAAAAATGTGGAGAATTGCGATTTCTAAGATAGTCCGTTCTCCACCAGTTGCTCCTAAAAATCAGGCGCAAATCATGTGGAAACTTGGGCCCATTATGCGCACAAATTGCTTTGAAATGCAGTGACTGTTATGTAGGCAAATACTTCAGCTACTTTGTGATCAACAAGATCGCACAAATACAATTAATGACCCGTTTATCTGTTTTTATTGATGTTGGCAAGGAGAGGATTATTGGCCAGCATACCAGGAAAGCTTTCTGCTCTTATTCAAGTAATGTTATTGGCTCTTTAATGTGCAGCTGAATCACAACACGCAGGGGACCTTGATTTAATATTGCATGCTTCAGTGCTGCATTGGAGTGTCAGTCTAGGGATCATTAGTTCTAATAAGGGTCAGATGTGTTCAACTGTGAAATGAAAGTGTACTCATTGAGCTGAAGGTTAGTTGGGGATTTATGGAATCGAACTAGTTCCAGTAAGCAGGTTACAACAAATAGAGCTTCTGACACCATCCCACTTCAGCTCATGATAATTCAAAACATACAACTTGTTGATTCAGCAATGTTAATGTAACTAAAGTAATCATATTGTACACCTGTGTGTAGCAGTAATACAAGTGGTTGCAGGCCGCAACCTGAAAATGAAATCATCCACATTTTATGAATGGTTGGAATTCAGCCCTGTTACTGTTGATTTCATAAATTAACAATTAAACAATTGCAATATTATCGTTGTTGAAAAACATTTTAGGTGATCAGTGGCAGATTGAATCCAGAAACTCAGTGACATGCTCCACTCTGCTTCATGTCTGTGGGTGTGTCTCTCTCACCTGTTCTCTCGTACATGCAGACAGACACTTTTTCTCTCTTCTGCATCAGGAATTGTTATGGAGCAAGTTCTAAGCCCAATCACTGAGGATGCAGTTCTTTCCATAGTGGAATAATCAGAATTGATATATTTTTTTAAATTTCAGGTACACAATGAAATATAAGAAGATTATTTTGTTAGATGCTTAATTTTGAAAAGGCTGCATGCAGCTCAGCTAACACACTACTTTCTGGCTGTCAGAATTTGACAGCAGCTGGTTTGATTGTTGAATTTCTTTGAAGATATAATCACCCAAATAGCACAAGTACATTAGCTATTAGATTGTTAAGTGTTTAAGTTTTAATATATATATTAGCTTTTGTTACTGTAAGAGTGCTGACTATTATAGCATTTCTTTACATAGGTACACAAATTATTGTAATTTCCACAATCCAAGTATGTGAAGTGTGATTTTTAAAATGGTCAGTGATATGATTGTTTAACTGTCACACTGCCTCAAAATCCTCATTTTAAAAAAACATTAAAATAACTTCCAAGATGGAAAATTGCTCCTTTTAACTGTCAGTCTCTTATTAATTTCTGAATTTAAGCAATCTGATTCTGTAACTTTGATATTACTTCCTAACTTATGCTGCACATTTATTTTCATGTGAATTATCTTCGGGTGGAATATTTCTGAAATGTAACTGGAATAGTTCATTGAGATTGGGATGAGAATTGCAAATTCAGCAATAAGATTGATCATATGTAGCAAAAATGTGAACCTATGGTACTTTAGAGTCCCATTGTTGGATTGATACACTATTCTCCACTGATTATTGGCCTGAATTTTTAATATTTTCTGATTAATACTTTATTAAAATGAGAACTAAACGTACATATTTTTTGTATATTATTTATCTAATTATATATTATCTAAAATCTGCATCTGCAGTGTGGTCCAATTGTTCCCTACCATTTAATCTTGTTTCACTTAAAGACGACTACATTTGGTCGACTTCCAACGCGCAACACTATGGGAGATCAACTAGTATACACATGAAATCTTTGAGGTGGCCTCCAGTCTTTTTGGGCTAGAGTTTCTCTAACCTGTTTTTCTGGTGCCCTCACCTGAGGTGCGCCGTTTTTGTCCGTCTCCAAGCGCACTGAAAAAGACGTCGGTATTCTGGCTGCTCCCCAGCCTCTTTGCGGTCGTGGCGCAGTGTGGCCCAATGGATTGGGGGCGGAGCCAGGTCCCGGCACTGAAAACAGTGCCGGGACCTTTGGACATGCTGCTACAGTTTGCGCGCATGTACAGTAGCTCCTGGCAGGCCGAATCTGTGAGTACGCGCTGCAGACTGTGTGGGAGGGGCCTGAAGCACGCTGTCTCTAGCCCTGCCCGAATGGGCTCCCTCATCGGCGGGCCCGCTGAGTTCCCTAAGGTAGGACTTCTATTTTTTATTTGTTACTTACTGATTGATTTTGGTGCTTTAGGTGTAGGGTTCTTTCTATTTTTTTATTTGTTATTTATTGATTGCTTATTACTTTGGTCTTGGTGCTTTAGGTGCAGGGTTACTTCTATTTTATTTGTTAATTAATTGCTTATTACTTGTGCTTTGTTTGGTGCTTGGTGGTGCTTTAAATGTAGTTACTTGCGCCGATTCCTTAACTCTAGGTAAGGTTTTTCTGTGCGGACAGAAGTGGCAACATTCGCTGGCCTAAGTTAGTTTGGAGCAACTATTTGCTGGCCACACACAGGGGTAAGTGGCTGGGAACGACCCCTTTTGAAAAAAAAAAGGAACTTAAAAAAAAAACCTAACTAACTCACTTACACTGGCGCAAATTAAATGGCCAGAATTGCAACTAAAAAGATAGTCCAGAAAAATCAAGTTGCTCCAAAAAAAAGGAGCAACTCCTGGGGAAACTTGGGCCCATTAAAACTAATGTTTGTGTTTGCTATTCTTTGTTCCTCCATAAGATGGCGTTGTATTTTTAAAAAATGAAAAGAAAACTTGCATTTCTATAGTGCCTTTCATGACCTCAAAGCGCGTCAAAATGCTTCACAGTCAATTCAGAGGTAGTCACTGTTGTAATGTAAGGATTACAACAGCCAATCAAGGTCTCCCTAACTACATTAAGAAAACTGACTAGATTATCTGTTTTATTGATGATGGTTGAGGGATTAAACCTGTGTGCTGGAGGGATTAAGTATAGATTTGCAACACTTGATAATCAGCACTGCAAGGTTAGGAGATATAAGTGATTGCTTGTTTGTGTAGTTAGTTCACCAGAGTCTAGTTGTCAGTTGAGCAGCTTGTCCGGCTGTAGTATTCTGGGTAATCTTGTTAACTTATTAAAATATTAGTGCTTCAATGCGGGACTGTGGGAATTCTGTCGTCTCTCAGATCTTGTGTTCCTCCAGTTCAGTGGAAGGTCGAAAGTTGGATTACAGCTTTTAATTAAAGGTGGACACAGGTAGGATACGGTTTTTAGCGCCTGTATATTTATAAACAACGGGAGTAGAAATTAACTAGTGTTGTGTGACCGGAGAGCTGTAGGATGATAATCCCACTGCAAATGGATTAGGAAATTTCAATCTTTCTGAATTTGTGGTTAATTGCCGACAGTGAGCGACTATAACCTTATTCACTAACTGAAAAGATGCTGAATTCTTAAATGTGCTAACGTTTTACGAACAGAAGTACAAGTCTGATTCAATTGTTTAATGTTTGAATTCTAAACTATCCCAATGAAGCTAAACCATCTCAATGAAGCTAAACCGTGTGGACGTGTCGTTTTTGAAAGTTTGATTTATTGGGTATCCATTTTAAGCAGGATTGTTTATCATTGTACAGGCATGAATTGATTGTTAACCTCAGATGCTCAGACTGTGCATTCTTCCTCCTGTTCATACAGATAATTATCCTGTAATGCTATTTCTCCCACCTCACCCCAAAACACTAACGCATACTGAAATCTCGTTTCACTGACACGGGTTTGCAATACTTACCCCATTCTTCACTTGGGAACCTGAACAATTCAATGACCTCCCACAGCTGACCCCGATCCTTTCCTCGCCTGAAATGCACACTGTCCAGAAGGAGTCAGTCAGGAGTAGAATTCCTGACTGATTCCCTCCCACAGCCTGGTAACACTGTGACCATTTGCAATGCTTTTTCTGGTTCATTGACTAAGATCAGCTTAACGCAATACAAACTGGAATTGAACTGGGATCTTACTGGGCTATAAGGTTCAGTACCACAAGTGGCATCCAATTAACCAAGCGAGCCACTGTGGCCCTACAATGCTATTTTAAAATTTAAGCCTCCCAATGAAGATACAAGTAAATTCAACGGTGTAATTTGACCAGAAAGAATATTAATATTCAATATGTGGTGTGCACATATAACACTTTGTTCTGTGAAAAAAAAATGACAAAATAAAATGCAGAGGATGACTTATCTGATGTAGAACTGACTGAACCACCTAACAGAAATTCCATCCCCCAGTCAGGATGAACATGCTACTTTAGAAAAGTTTTAAAAATGTAAGCTTAATTTGTTTGTGCTCCTCTGTATTATTTATTAGTGAGTTTTTATGTGTGTGCTATATCTGTTTGAGTATTATACAATTGTAGCACAAAGAGAGACTGGCACTTTCCTGCTTAAAGGAGATGTTAACAGATTGATTTACTTAGCACGATACTAAGCAGTTAATATAGACTTGATTGCATAGCCAGTTGGCAATAACCAGCTATATTTCATATTTTGGCAAACTCCAAAAATAATAGATTCTTCTTTGATGCAGAGTATGCTCTTTCCAGTAACATGCAGCAAATTTAAACCTGATATCACTGTAGCTCAAACCATGTAGTTAAATTACACCAATTAGACCTTGTGATAGAACAGCACAGTTCAGATCATGTGGTAGAACAGCATTTCAACTCAAATCATATAATTGGATTATGGGAAGCTGCCGTTTGCCAGCGCCATGACATCCAGCACTGACCAAGAAAATCAAAATAATGAAGTCAAATGACCTCGGCAAACTGTATTTATATGTATTACATAGAACACAGGCTGAGGTGTGCTGAGCACGTAACCCATCCAGGGGTTGAGGAGAAATTGAGCTTTGTCCTTGAAACTGTACACCAGCGTTATTCCTTTATATAACAGTCATAGTAACAGATGGCAGGATCCTGTGATCAAATCACATGGCTTGAACTGAAATGTTCTTGAGGCTTATCACCTCTGAATCCATTACTACCTTGTAAAATACTCTACCTATGTGTTATCCTGTAATGGGAGAGGTGCAATTCTGTGGTGGGAAAGGTTAAGGATATTTTTAAAGGTGTAAAATATTCCAACATTTTCAAATGTAATGGCCCAGATTTTGCTCACCCTTCAGCTCAGAATGTCCTTGTTCTGTAAGTTGCTGGAACTGCAAGCTAATAACGGTATGGCGAGGTTAATGGGGCATTTGGGATCTTCGTAAACAACATAACCAACAGTCTATCTCCTTAACCAAAGGATTGAGAAAGAAACAGAGGGACAACTGAGAAGGAGGGGGAGTTAGAGTCAAATCAGGTACGGGATGAGAAATAAAGAAGAAGGAACAATTTACTACCTGTAGGAATGAGACTCCACGGTTTAAATTGTTCCTTTTCTGGGCTGAAGCGGTTGATTGGCATTGACAAGAATATAAATTTATTCATTAAAAAAGTACTTGCACTGTTACGAACCAGCCCTAACTTTTTACATGGAGTTAAATTGGCAATTAATGTGCAAAGTTCTTAACCAGTTTGTAGTTTAGATAAAACTGTTGCGAGAAGTGTTGGGGGGAACAGAAATAGCTACAGGTACTTGTATTTGACACAAGGAGTTCTCCTGGAAATTGATTTTGAGTTTCATTTTGATTGCAACCAAAACATAATTTATTAATTTATTTTGCCAATCTTCGCTTCACCTCTCTGGAAGGCACTGACTCATCGTGGGGTGTAGTTCCAAGGACACCAGTTACCTCCAGTACCTTGCCAAAGTGGTTGTTCTTTATATGTGAGTCTAGACAGCGAGTGTTAGCAGGTTAACTGTCATGGGGTCATCACACGCAAGCCTCACCCAACATCCAAGCAAGTGCATTTTTTCGCAGGAGTCATTCGATAATAATCATGATCAGAAACACTGGCTGATTTTCCCCCTCCATAATTCAGGGACAATTAAGGTCAATTGTAATGTTTCAACTATCACAACTGCTGAGTTCAGATAAATCATCATGGACTATGGGTCAAAACTGAAAACTTCTGATTTGTATGGCTTAGCACTACACCAGGAAAAACTTCAGAGATCTAATGTGAGATAACTCATTTGAAACACGTTGATTTAAAAAAAAATCAAAGTATTAGGATGGCAGTATTGGTGGAAGATAGTGTTAGCATCTGGTCAAAAGTGTAACTGGTGATCAAAATAGACCTGTTATTGGATCAGATCAATAGACAGATAGCACAACCCATTGAAAATATTATACTTATAATTTGCTGGCAGAAAGTGCTACATAATTCATCACCTGGATGTACACTTAAAGTGCCGTAACCTACAGCGTTACAGACCAAGAGCTGGAAAGTGGGATTAGGCTGGGTAGCTCTTGGTCGGCCAGCACAGACACAATGGCTGAAATGGCCTCCTTCCGTGCTGTAAGTTTCTATGATTCTATGAAAACATTGTAAATCTGTGAGCTAAGTTCCCCCCAAAACTGCACTTTAGTGAATAGTGACTAACTAGAGATTGATTGATGCACCTTGTTTGTAAATAATGCCAGTGACACTGCAAGTATTCCTCCCCTCGTCTTAATTCCGGCTTGAGTAATACCACAGATAATTATGATTATACATTAAAGGGAAAAGGGCTTTGAATTCTGTCTGAGTTTGTAGTACAAAATCTGGCATACATAGCTGCTGTGAGTTTACCTTTAGATCAAATTTGAGCCATTCCTACTTAAGTTGAATCTGTAGCAGATGCTACAGTTTTTTTATTTTGCAAAAATGCTTTGCTCCCTTAACCCTGCTCCCAGTTTCCCTAAGCCAGGACGTGGAGATGTGAGTTTAGAACTAGGAGAAATGGAAACAAGAACAGTGTCAGCAGATTCAGTTTCAGTTTTAAAGCGCCATAAAGCCAGTGTAAGTGGGCTGTCATGTTTAAACTTCATCTTTGTGCAAAGATATCTCCCTTCCTAATAAAAGACAATTTCATCAATCCAGCATTTACTATGATTAGTGATGATGTTGATGTGTGCATTATCACATGATTCGTTCAGGTGACGAAGGCCACTATTCCCATTTCATCTCTTCTCAATATCAATTCTTCCCATTACAGCTTTTTAACATCCACTTGAACAGATAGACAGGATCTAATTTTATTGTCTCACCTGAAACACTGCACCTTTGACAATACAGCACTCCTTCAATACCACTCTGGATGTTGGCCTAGAAGTTCTGGTGTGTGGCTCAAACCCACATTCTTCTGACTTCGAGGTGACAGTGTTGTCAAGTGAGCCAAGTTGACGGTGGCCCGGATTTGTGGTCAGCGGCAAAGTTACGGTGCTTGCTGCTGACCTCGAAGAAAGCTGCCCACAAAGATCTAGCAATCTCTGTTGCATGGATTTCATCTTTCCTGATGCTAATTTCATTATGGCCTTACCTGTAGGAGATCTCCAGCATCCAGCAAGATGTCATCAAGCAGGCTAAGCAGCCAATCACATTGAAGAATTCTCAGTCAGCAAACCAGGAAGTAAAATGCACTGATTATCATTCACTTTTTAATAATTTTACAGAGAGCAAAATAAAGATTGAGACATACACATGAGTTTAAGGCAGAAGCTGAAATGTCAAACTTTAAAAAATATATATGATTTTTATTTTTAAAAATTTGGGGATTTTTATCATAATGGAGAAATTCGTCATTCAACAAATATAAAATTTGTTTTTCAGTGCCAGAGAGGCTGTTCAGCAGTAATTATGACTTAGTACAGCATTAAAAACCCAATTGCACCTCATTCAATAAGGCTTAACTTTCTATGTGTTTTTACAGCGTGAATAGTGTGGAAAAGTGGAAGTTCAGATCAATTCAGTGATTTTAATTGATTTCCATCTGCAAGGACTGCAACAGTGCACCCTGTGGAGGGATAGGGTATCGTTGACAGCAACTTCAGAATATCCGCATTTAAATGTGCATGTGCAGATTCCAGAAGTTGCTGGCAGTTTTCCAGAGTAATGATGGTGACTGCTGACAGTTTTGCCGTTGTTACAACCGTAAATTCTGGGCCAATGGGAACTGGTGTAAGGGTGGAGCAGTGTTGCGTGTAGTATCCAAGGGATCAATGATGGAATTCCTGCTATTTCTAATTTGCATTAATGATTTGCATTCAGCCGCCAAACTCAAGCGGTCAAATTTGGAAAAGATAACCAAACTAGGAATGCAGCCTGGGACTATAACATGAGTTGGATAAAATATGTAATCCAATGGATCAGTAGCAGATGAAATTTAATCATGCAACTGTAAAGTATTGCAAATAGAAGAAAAATGATTGGCATAACTTTCCATGAATAGTGTTCCATGATCACCCACCCCCTTCATAAGGCTTAGGGCCATGACACACTATCCATCAAGTCACTGAGCAAAGGAGCCCTTCTGACTAATGCACAGTTCGAGCTTTCTTATCTAAAATTCAAAAACTCTTTGAGAAAGAGAAATCTGTCAGAATTCCAATTCTTGATTGCTACTCAGTAGTCCCCTTTTAAAGTACATGTTTGTGGACATGTGTTGAGGATAGGATCAGTTTCATCTATGATGGCTCCCACAATAAATTAGCCCATCTATCGTCACTGTCAAGCTCACTCATGAAAGACATGCATATTGCTTATAAAACCGTAACTCGGTATGAATCATCTGTTCTACAAAGGAAGGGTAAGGGAAGAAAACTGGAGGAAAAAACACTGAGAAAATCAATTTGTTGGATATTAATGGTATTTGATAGAACATGTTGAGGCACAGAAAATTCTCACATTTTACCTATATATATTTAAATTAAAATGTGATTTTCCTCAAATTACCAATAAGATATGTGACCCCATTTACAAGCTCTCCCCCCCCCCCCCCAACTTTAATTCACATCCACCTATGGCAGGATACAGAATTCCATTCTTTAAAAAACTGGATGATCACTGTGCATCTTTGACACTGCTGAGTTTTTTTGGCAGAGGATGTTGACCTTGTTCTAAACTTTAAACTCCCACCTGTTTGCCCCGTAATTAGTAAAACGTTTTGCAGCACTGGTTTCCTCGGGAGTGAAAGAAGGCAGGTGGCAATGTTGAAAGATGCAGGACGTTCTGTGACTTCACACTGAGACACTGACACAAAGACAGGCTGCGAGACTGGTGTGTCACGTTGCACAGGCTGACATTAAAATATAATCCACAGTCTATATTACGAGGGGGAACTTCAGCAATCTGAGATCACTTGAAAACTTCTGACTATACAAAGGTATTGTAGCGATTTGTTTTTTACTGCTTTGTTAGGTTATGGATATATTTTTGCAGAAATCCTGATTTCTTCTCTGTCTAAAGTTTGAGCAACAGATTTTTCCAAAACCGCTGTATACAGTGACATGTGATTGTCAACAAAAAACATTTTTCTCCATGAAAAGTGATTATATTTTACATCAATTTAATATGCATATTTTGATGTAATATAATTAGAAATTCTTCACTCAATCTGTATTTGTTCAGTACCTCTTGGGAATGTTTTCAGTAGACTAATAGTCATTGCATTGTGCATTGTTTTGGAACTGAGACAAATTATGCGTTGCATGCAGTGGGATTTTTTTTCATGCAAGATTAATGCATAGGCTTTCAAATTAGGATCTCAGAACTGTAAAGGATCCACAAAGTGATCCCAGGGTCCTTGAGGTTGTCAGATTTCTGCCTGGCTGTCATCAGATTTCTGAATTCTGTGTTTCTCCAGGAAGTTCCTCAGCTTCTCTTGCTCCACCATCTTAACTTCAGCAAAGGTTTAACGTAAGCGGGGTTTCCGCCAAAGTTATGGCAGGAGAAGCCCCAAGGAAATTCCCAGAGTTTGTTTGCTGACTGGTACTCGTATCTAGAACTGGAAGCGTTCGTTGTTATTCCGCCTTTGAAACTGATGGCAACTGTGGGATTTGGCGCAGGCGCGTGCAGAAATCCTGAAGTTGCAGTCCGTAATTGACAGCTCCGACATAAGCTGCACTATGCGCCCCCTCCCCCCCAACAGATCTGGCAATCTGTAATCAGCTGACGAAAACTTCAGCTCTTCTGCAGAAAATACGGTTAAAATCCCCACTAAAGTTTAGACCCAAAGGGATTAGGTATAACTGGGGTTTTAACAGCGTTAATACTACTAAACAAATGTTAAGGCCTGGAAAACTAATTTTAATTATGTGCAGTGTGAAATGTATCCATTTTTAATAAAAATTAAACATTTTAAGAAATGTTACAAAAAAATGTTTTAAAATTATTTTTGTCCCTCTTTATTTCGGGTTTGCCTTTTCCCCAGTATACTTGTTGATTTGAATTGCAGGTTGGAAAACTCAAAATTCTCGACACAGTGATCATGAAAGCCTTGTGCGAAGCATACTTCAGGGCCAGCAGCAAACGCCTTCAATTTGCTGCTGACCACAAATTCTGTGCCAATATTTTCTGCAATGTTTTTTCCTTTGCATAGGTGATTATGTCTCGTGGAAATTGGGCTAAAGAATTTTGGTATCGTGTCAGTATTTGCAAGGGATCCCCAGAAGTGTTTTAATATTTTTAAGTTGTAAGTAGTTCCCAACAAAAGAAAGCTTAAAAACCACTGCATCAATGTGCTGGAAATGTAAACCAAACTATCTATAAGCTATCTAAAAGAGTAGTGGAAGGGCTTGAACAGTTACTTTGTTCTACCTCCTGCCATTTTTCTAGTGACTGTGTGCATAGGGACTTTAACAGTTGCTGCAGAAAATGAGTCAAATGCAAGTTCTTTAAATAGAAACATAGATACATAGAAAATAGGTGCAGGAGTAGGCCATTTTGCCCTTCGAGCCTGCCATCATTCAATGAGTTCATGGCTGAACATGCAACTTCAGTACCCCATTCCTGCTTTCTCGCCATACCCTTTGATTCCCCCTAGTAGTAAGGACTAAATCTAACTCCTTTTTGAATATATTTAGTGAATTGGCCTCAACAACTTTCTGTGATAGAGAATTCCACAGGTTCACCACTCTCTGGATGAAGAAGTTTCTCCTCATCTCTGTCCTAAATAGTTTACCCTTTATCCTTAAACTGTGATCCCTGGTTCTGGACTTCCCCAACATTGGGAACATTCTTCTCTGTTCAGAATAAATGAAAACTTCAACTCTGTTCTCAGCTGAGAAAGAGACCTGTTAAGAAAGACCTAGCTGTTTAACATTTCACAGTTAACTTCAAATGGGAGACCACTCTCCTTGTAGTGCCTGACAATGAGATATTAGCTGTGCTGCATTAAACGCCTGTGTTTGTATTTGATATAATTACCATCTCACAATGCAATAATGCAATATTACTATGTAAATGTTAGTGTTGACAGAGAGTACAGGCAGGGAGGTGTCTAATACCTTGAGCACTAAAGAGATTGAAATCAAAACCAAAGATGCTGGATATACACAGGTCTGCCAGTATCTAAGAGAGAAGACCATCTGGTTATCTGGTTAAAGATCCTTTGTCAGAACTTGGTCTTCCATGTGAAACATTAACCTGTCCGTCCTCTTTTCAGATGTAGATGAACCTGCTGTTTATTTCCAACATTTTTAGTTTATATTGGTAATGTTGTATGTTTGATAAGGAGGTACTTATTCACAGGACACGATCTACACTACATTTGATAGTAAAAACAAAACGTGAATGGATTTTATTATATCTCAACCAAGCCAGATCCAATGATTTCACCATCAACATCCCTTGCTATTCTGTCAATTTGCACAGTACTTCATTGGTTTTGTGTTGCTGATGAGGATTTTCCGATATTCAGTCACAGATGGAATTACACTCTGGGAGCTTTGCTTGGTTAATCTGGATTACTAGAATGCAGGGCTACACTTTGCTCGAATGTTCTCCAATTGAAGTAAACAAATAGCCATTTTATAATGTGATGGCTACAATAAACATACACTATTTTGAATTCTTTATTTTATCTGGATAACTTTGTGAGCTGCCTTAGTAATAATAATGGAATAAATCAAAGATAATGAGGAACTGAATTACCTAGATGCATAAATATTTTTTTTCGCACTAATCTCTCAGCCTCTCAAGTCATTGATTCCATGGGTACATTTCCCACAAGTGGCCATTCTTTGTTTTGAATTTAGATACTGAATTTTGCAGGGTATTCGGCAACATGAATCAAGGGATATGGGGATAGTGCTGGAAGATGGAGTTGAGGTAGAAGATCAGCCATGATCTCACTGAATGGTGGAGCAGGCTCAAGGGCCAAATGATCTACTCCTGCTCCTATTTTTTATGTTCTTATAACCATACACAATCTTCACCTGACAGCCAAAATTTCAAACTTCTAGTCGGGGGTCACTGTTGGGGATTAGGAGTAAAGATTTCTGCTCCCTAACCCAGTTCAGGGCAACTGTAGCATCCTTCCTCCCTCCTCAGCTGAGATCAGCTAGTTCAGTACAGATTGGGCTTTAAACCAGCGACCTTTCTACTGTATGGTTCAACTACTCAGTTCTTTAATCAACTGAGTCATAAGTCCCAAATGAGTACTGTGTTGATGTTTTGAGCACTGAAGTACAGCAGTGTATTAGATTCCCAGGGGGTGTCATAAGTTCTGCCCTCCACCAGGTCAGATTAATCGGTTCTCTGTTAGAATGGCGGAGATGCATTCGCTGAGAAGAGATCAGACTCAATTCAAGCCTGGCAAAGTACATAACATGTTGAGCAACATTGGAACCATCCCATACTCCTTTTACTGCACTATACAAAGGAATTCCAATGACAGACACTTTCAGTTCATTATGTGTTTCTGCATCTATTTTGGCATGAGAGCAACCTAGAGGTTGACCATGGCCGTATTGTAGAAAATAATTTTCTGGATTATATATGATAAAATAATGTCGCAGATGATTTTTGTAGAAACTTGCTGGGTCACAGGGAGGGAGGGGAGTCACAATTGTAATTTCCTAAATGGTGAGTTACTCAGCCTAGATTTTCTTTCAGGGGGAGGCATTGATGATGGGCCAGGCAATCTGGATGAATCAGCCACTCCTGCTCTTTATGGTAGAAAGTTATGGAGGGGCTTTTGGAAGAGGGCAATCATCAGGGCACCTGATCACTCTCTTGGAAATGGAAATAATGATACTACCTGTTTTTAAAAAGTTGCTGAAATTATGCTCTCTGATGGCTCTGTGTTAGTAAGTATACAACCTATTGTGGAACACAGCCATACAAACCAGGAAGCTTCCAGATTGGATCCCCTATCTGTTAGCTGGCTTCCGCTGTGGTGGTGGCGCTGCACTAGGCCTAGGTAAACATCAGCCGGCTTACATTCCCTGATAACTAGAATTTATGGCTGTTGGGTGAGGACAGGATGGAGCACAACCATGATGTCACCACAGAGGAAGAGCTTGCCAATACTTACTGCAAATGAAGTGTAGTCAGTTGGGTGAAATATTGCAGCTAGATTCATTTCTCCTAAGACATGGATGAGTGAAAGTACTAACATTAATTACACTGATTGAATACTGAGGGATATTGTCATATTATCATTGTACATAGGATTACATGGGATATATGACACAGAAACAGGCCATTTGGCTCAACCAGTCCATGCCAGCGTTTATGCACCATTCGAGCATCCTCCTGTCTTTCCTCGTCTAATTCTATCAGTATAACCTTCTATTCCCTTCTCCCTCATATGCGTGTCTAGCCTCCCCTTAAATGTCTCTATACTATTTGCTTCAACCACTCCCTGTGGTAGCAATTTCCACATACTCACCAGTCTTGGTGAAGAAGTTTCTTCTGAATTCTCCATTGGATTTCTTGGTGACTATCTTATATTGATGGCCTTTAGTTATGCTCTTCCCCACAAGTGGAAACATTCTCTCTATATCCATTCTGCCAAAACCTTTCATTATTTTAAAGACCTCTATTAGGTCACCCCTCAGCCTTTTTTCAAGAAGCCTGTTCATCCTTTCCTGATATGTATACCTTCGCATTTCTGGTATCCATCCTTGTAAATCTTCCTCTGCACCCTCTCCAGTGCCTTTATATCCTTTCTATAATATGGCAACCAGAACTGTACGCAGTACTCTTAAATGTGATCTAACCAAGGTTCGATAAGGTTTACCATAACTTTCTTACTTTTCAATTCTATACCTCCAGAAACAAACTCTAGTGCTTGGTTTGCTTTTTTTTACAGCCTTGCTAACCTGTATCGCAACTTTTAGTGATTTGTGTATTTGTACTCTGAGATCCCTTTGTTCCTCTACCCCACCTAGACTCGCACCCTCCAAGTGATAAGTGACTTCCCTATTCTTCCTACCAAAATTTAATTACTCACATTTATCTGTGTTGAACTTCATTTGCTATTTGTAGAATAATACACTTTCATGTTTATTATGAGGTGGTTGGTTTACGTTCCTAGGCCTAAGTTATACAGCTTCAGGTCTATTGTAATGTGTTATTAAAAGTCCTGTTCAGATATAATGGTGATACAGAGCTACCTAATTGTCATTAAAAAGAAAGACTTGGATTTCTAAAGTGCCTTTCACGACCACCGGATGTTTCAAAGCGCTTTACAGCCAATGAAGTACTTTAGGAGTGTAGTCAGTGTTCTCGCTCAGGCCAACATCCCCAGCAGCGAAGCACTGACCACACTCGTCCAGCTCATTTGGGTGGGCCACATCGTCCGCATACCCGACACAAGACTCCCTAAGCAAGCGCTCTACTCGGAACTCCTACATGGCAAGCGAGCCCCAGGTGGGCAGAGGAAACGTTTCAAGGACACCCTCAAAGCCTCCTTCGTAAAGTGCAACATCCCCACTGGCACCTGGGAGTCCCTAGCCCAAGACCATCCAAAGTGGAGGAAGAGCATCCGGGAGGGCTCTGAACATCTTGAGTCTCGTCGCCGAAAGCATGCAGAAGTCAAGCGCAGACAGCGGAAAGAGTGTGCGGCAAACCAGGCTCCCCACTCACCCTTTCCTTCAACCACTGTCTGACCCATCTGTCACAGAGACTGTAATTCCCACATTGGACTGAGAACTCACTTTATTTCCCCCAAAAATATACTTTATTCATGTAAAATTTTCACAATACATTGGAAAATAGTTCAGTACTTTGCAGTCAGCAATTCCATACAATTCGTTTGGATGCTGATAGCAGTTCCACACAATGCACTAGCGTGCATTTCATTTCAAGGTACAGTTTAGTACAATCCATACATCATGTTACATGTAGTCCTGTGCAAATAAGAGTATTACATGGAGCAGATGAGAACAGGTTTACATTACATTCCAGGATACATTTCAATACCGATCACGAATCATGTAGCATTATGCAGATGAAAACAGTACACAGAATGGATGGGGATACAGTATTTTATATTTCTTTACAATTTACTAAATGGTGCAGAGACTTTCATTATACATGGCACAACACAGGTGTTTTTCAGTACATGGTGCTCTATGTATACAATCAGATTAACAAGTACAGCCTGAGAGGGGTCTAATTTCATCCCCTGGGTTTACCGTGGTGGAAGGGCCTTAAACTGTGGCTCTTCCCCATCATGCCTTTGCGGCAACTGCACCAATCTTTAATGCGTCCCTCAGCACGTGCTCCTAGACCTTGGATTGCGCCAGTCTGCAACACTCAGCCGTGGACATCTCCTTGCTCTGGAAGACCAGCAGGTTTCAGGAAGACCAAAGTGCGTCTTTCACCGAGTTGATGGCTCTCCAGCAGCAGATGATGTCTGTCTCTGTGTGCGTCCCTGGGAACAGTCCGCAGAGCACAGAGTCCTGTGTTACGGAGCTGCTTGGGATAAACCTCGACAGCAACCACTGCATCTCCTTCCAGACCTGCCTTGCAAAGGGGCAATCCCAAAGGAGATGGATGACAGTCTCATCCACACCACAGCCAACTCGGGGGCAGAGTGCCGTGTCTCTGAAACCCCGGCTGTGCATGAAGGATCTGATGGATAGGGCCCTTCTCACCGCCAACCAAGCTCTGGTGATGAGACATTCTGCCAAATGAGTTCGATAGTCTGCTCGGGGAACCGCCCGATAGGATCCATCATCTCCTTCTTCCGTAGGGCATCCAGGACCTTGTGTGCCGACCATTGCTTTATGGCCTTGTGGTCAAAGGTGTTTTTCTTGAAAAACTTTTCCACGAAGGACAGGTGCTGAGGCATAGTCCAACTGGTTGGAGCGTTCCGCAGCAGCCTGGCCAGACCCATCCTTCGCAGCACTGGGGACAGATAGAATCTCAGCGCGTACTGACACTTGGTGTTTGTATACGAAGAAGGGTCTATGCACAGCTTGATGCAGCCGCATACAAAGGTAGCCATCAGGATGACCTGAGAACTCACTTTTCAAGTGGACTGTCTATGATGATGACGATGAATGTGGGAAATGTAGCAGCCAATTTGTGCACAAGCAAGCTCCCACAAACAGCTAAATGATAATGACCGAATAATCTTTTTTTTTGTTATGTTGATTGAGGGATAAATATTGGCCAGGACACCGGGCATAACTCCCTTGCTCTTCTTCAAAAATAGTGCAATGGGATCTTTTAAGTCCACTTGAAAGAGTAGACGGGGCCTCGGTTTAACGTCTCATCCGAAAGACAGCACCTCCAACAGTGCAACACTCCCTCAGCACTGCACTGGAGTGTCAGCCTAGACACATTAAGCAGTTAAGATTAGAAATTAACTGGACAGAAGAGTAGGCTGCTTAATCCAGATGTTCAACTTAAATGTTATGCTTTTCTATATTAATCTCATGGAAATCAGGCTGGCAATACTGGGTCTACGTATCATCAGAGCACTCAGAATAGCAGAGGCTAATGCAACAGATTACATGCATTAGAATGGACAGAGCATGGCATTTTTACAGCTAGCAATGTGAGGTTGGGGCAAAATTCAGAAGTCTAACCCATTAATCAACTATGAAAACAATTCAGGTCAGCTAATGCTGCATATTCAGTTACGATTGTACACTGGAACCCATCCAGGTGAATGTCCTTCCAGCTGGTCACTGATTAAATTCCATTGCTCCTACACAAATGGAGTGCAGTCCAAAATTGGTAACGTTTTCCAAATTAATTCACTTTCCTAAAGAATGGCCATGCTTGCAAGATAAAATAAGTTTGACTTTAAAGCAGTGTTATTTTTTAACCTTTACTTGTTTGAGCTTCTTTAACAGAGCTGTAACTCAGCTGGTGAGACAGATGCAACGATGAAGTTGTGGTATTTGTCAGTGTATAACAGGCAGCCTGTGAATAGGAGTCAGGTTAAAGTCTATTCTGCCTGTATTTGTGCCAACACCAGCTAAGAAGCAGGAATACTGCTCTGCATCAGCAAAACTGGCAGATTGTTCATACTGTAATCACGATATTTGTGATTCTATTGCCACTACCAATTAGGAAATACTATTTTACAAAAAAGAGTTACATGCACTGCGAATGCTGGAAATGCACGACAGTCAGTCAATATATCTCAAAGACAAAACCAGATGGGACCCTCCACAGAGGAGTGAATTGTTCTATTTTTCCTTCTTTGTTTTGATCAGTCCCAAAATAACTTCCTCTCCCAACAATGCTTAATTTATGGTCAGATTATAATCTGCCCATCTGTTTAATTGGAGCTGTGGAGTCACATCAGAGTGCTGCAGAGGTTCAGCTGGAGAGAACCCATTCCTGTACAACTTCTGACATGCCCCAAGATCCAGCCCTACTGTTGCATAGTATATAAAAGATCACCAAGCACACACTTAAACCAGATCCAGCACACTATCTCTTGGGCCTCCCCATACTGTTCCTCCAGATGCAAACTCAGGTTCTTGGAGTTCATCCCAACCATAGCCCTGGAGGTGACAGTCGATGGTCCCCTTCCCATCCCATCCTGTTTAATGCAGGTTCAGGCACTATGGAAAACAGCCCAGTCTGAGAAAATAATGTACTCCCTGAATCTGAATCAGGAGAATTTTTTTGATATTTGGTTCCTATTCCTGCATGTCAAGAATCATTCTCATGCTCCTCATAGACATTTAAAACCTGACCAATATTCCATAGTTCGTGATCCTAATATTGTAATGTATGTCTAATGGTGCAGTAAAGAATTCTGTTTTCTTTGAGTCCATATACAGCCTTTCCTTTCGCACAACTGTTCTGTTTTTTCGTCTGATTTTATAGTGTGATGAATTTGAATGATATCAGTATGTACGAGCTGATAAATGCCAAGGGCACATGATGCAACAGTTAGGATGCGACAATTACACCGTTGCCTTCCTAACGAACTAGTCATTGTTTTTAATCTACAGGATTTGCCTGTCTGCTTCTATCTGGTTTTTTTGTATCTTCTTAGCCGCAGCACTTCATATTCATAGTATGTTTTGTTCTTAGCTGCACAATAGAGTTCTGTCCTTGTGGAATGTAGCAAAGATAAAGAGAAAAAGGCATACACTGCATATCTGAACTACAGCAAGTGTGCCTCTTGTTAAGAATTGTGATGTCAGCAGCTTTGCCATTTTATAATGATTAATTCCCAGTCCACCAACGCCTCTAATTTAAAATTCTCATCCTTGTATTCAAATCCTTCCATGGTTTTGCCCCTCCCTATCTCTGTAACCTCTAAGATGTTCCTCCAATGTTGGTCTTTAATACATCCCCCACTCCCTTCAGCCCACCATCGGCAGCTGTGCCTTCAGCTGTTTCGGCCGTTAGCTCTGGAATATCCACCCTAAACCTCCCTGCCTCTCCACCTCTCTTTTAAGACACTCCTTAAAACCTACCTCACTGATTAAGCTTTTGTCACCCCTTCTAATATCGCCTTCATTGGTTCTGTGTCAATTTGTGTCTAATTGTGAAGTGTCTTGGGATGTTTTCCTATGTTTCAACTTTTCGCGATTTGTGTATTTGTACGAAACACTTAAAACGGTGTTCAACAGAGTGCAGGAACAATATATTCTGCTAAAAGGAAGGAACAAACTAAGCACTAATGAGACTCCATGGATGAATAAAGCCATAGGGAACAATTGAGGGTAAGGAAAGAGGCATACATTAAGTACATAGACAGCAGGGGAGTGCATGATAAGGGAGAATACAAAACGATTAGGAGAGAAGACAAATAAAACAATTAGGAAGGCAAAGAGGAACTATGAAATGTAAATTATCAAGGAACATAAAACAAAATAGTAAAATATTTTACAGGCACATCAATAAAAAAAGGAAGATTTGGATGGAAATAGGGCCATTAAGGGATAGACAGGATAATACCACAGGTAACGATAGAGAGAGGGCAGAAATATTAAATCATTATTTTGCTTCAGTGTTCCCAGCAGATTGGAAAACTGCAAATGTAACACCCCTATTTAAAATAGGAGGCAGAAACTATAGACCAGTTAGGAGGCAGAAACTATAGACCAGTTAGTCTAACATCTGTGTTGGGAAAATGTTGGAGTCTATTATTAAAGAAGCAGTAGCAGGATATTTGGAAAAGCATAATTCAGTCAGGCAGAGTCAGCATGGATTTATGAAGGGGAAGTCATGTTTGACAAATTTGCTGGAATTCTTTGAGGATGTAACGAAGAGGGTGGATAAAGGGGAACAAGTGATGTGGTATATTTGGTCTTCCAGAAGGCATTTGACAAGGTGCCACATAAAAGGTTACTGCACAAGATAAAAGTTCACTGGGTTGGGGGTAATATATTAGCATGGATAGAGGATTGGCTAACTAACAGAAAACAAAGAGTTGTGATGAATGCTTCATTCTCTGGTTGGCAATCAGTAACTAGTGGGGTGCCACAGGGATCAGTGCTGGAACCCCAACTATTTACAATCTATATTAACAACTTGGAAGAAAGGACCGAGTGTAACTTAGCCAAGTTTGTTGACGATAGAAAGATGGGAGGAAAAGCAATGTGTGAGGAGGACACAAAAAATCTGCAAAAGGACATAGGCTAAGTGAGTGGGCAAATATTTGGCAGATGGAGTATAATGTTGGAAAGTGTGAGGTCATGCATTTTGCCAGAAAGAATCAAAGAGCAAGTTATTATTTAAATGGATAAAAATTGCAAAGTGCTGCAGTACAGCGGGACCTGGGGGCACTTGTGCATGAAATACAAAAGATTAGTATGCAGGTACAGCAAGTGATCAGGAAGGCCAATGGAATCTTGGCCTTTATTGCAAAGGGGATGGAGTATAAAAGCAGGGAGGTCTTGCTACAGTTATACAGGATATTGGTGAGGCCACACCTGGAATACTGCGTACAGTTTTGATTTCCATTTTTACGAAAGGATATACTTGCTTTGGAGGCAGAGAAGGTTCACTAGGTTGATTCTGGAGATGAGGGACTTGACTTATGAGGAAAGATTGAGTAGGTTGGGCCTCTACTCATTGGAATTCAGAAGAATGAGAGGTGATCTTATCGAAACGTATAAGGTTATGAGGGGGCTTGACAAGGTAGATGCAGAGAGGATGTTTCCACTGATGGGGAGTCTAGAACTAGGGGGCATAATCTTAGAATAAGGGGCCACCCATTTAAAACTGAGATGAGGAGGAATTTCTTCTCCCAGAGGGTTGTAAATCTGTGGAATTCGCTGCTTCAGAGAGCTGTGGAAGCTGGGACATTGAATAAATTTAAGACAGAGATAGACAGTTTCTTAACCGATAAGGGAATAAGGGGTTAAGGGGAACGGGCACAGAAGTAGACCTGAATCCATGATCGGATCAACCAAGATCATATTAAATGGCGGAGCAGGCTCGAGGGGCCATATGGCCTACTCTTGCTCCTATTTCTTATGTTCTTATGTAGTGTTTACCAGGGAGTTAGAACAGGAGAACATGACATTGGATGATGAGATTAGTAATGAGATAAGTACATTTAAAATAAAAAGAGGGGATATATTAAATAAACAAATCAAACTAAAAGGGAATAAAACCCCTGGTCCGGATGGATTGCACCACACATATTAAAAGAATATGGGAAAGAGGTAACAGGGGCCTTACTAAATATATTTAATAATGTATTAGAAAAATATAATGGCAGAGGACTGGCGGATGGCTAACGTAATACCTATATTTAAGAAGGGGAATAGAACATGTCCAGGGAATTATAGACTAATCAGTTTAACATCGGTGGTAGGAAAAATAATAGAATCCCTACTAAAGGAGAAAATAGAAGAACATCTAGAAACCAAAAATATAATAACGAATAATCAGCATGGATTTCAAAAGGGAAAGTCTTGCTTGACCAACCTCATTGAATGTTTTAAAGAGGTAACTGAGAGAGTAGACAATGATAATGCAGTAGATGTAATTCACCTAGATTTTCAAAAGGCTGACGATAAGGTACCCCATAATAGACTGATGAACAAGGTCAGAGAATGTGGAGTCAGGGGATAAGTAGCAGAATGGATAGCTAGCTAGCTTCAAGACAGAAAGCAGAGAATAGGGGTAAAAGGTAGCTATTCACAGTGGCAGAAGGTGGGTAGTGGTGTTCCACAAGGATCAATACTGGGACCACTGTTCACAATTTATATTAATGATTTAGATTTGAATCAAAAACACCGTTTTCTAAATTTGCGAATGACACCAAATTGGAGACAACAATCAATACTGAGGAGGACTGCAACAAATTAGAGGAGGACATTAATAAACTTGCAGAATGGGCATATAATTGGCAAATGAAGTTCAACACAGATAAATAAATGTGAGGTATTACATTTTGGTAGGAAGAATAGGGAGGTCACTTATTACTTGGAGAGTGAGAGTCCAGGTGGGATAGAGGAACAAAGGGATCTCAGAGTACAAATGCACGAATCGCGAAAAGTTGCAACACAGGTTAGCAAGACCGTAAAAAAGGTAAACCAAGCAGTAGGATTTATTTCTAGAGGTATAGAAATGAAAAGTGGGGAGGTTATGCTAAACCTGTATCGAATCTTGGTTAGACCACACTTAAGAGTACTGTGTACAGTTCTGATTGCCATATTATAAAAAGGATATGGAGGCACTGGAAAGGGTATAGAGATGATTTATAAGAATGATACCAGAAATGCGAGGGTATACATATCTGGAAAGGATGAACATGCTGGGTCTCTTTTCTCTTGAAAAAAGAAGGCTGAGGGGTGACCTAATAGAGGTCTTTAAAATGATGAAAGGTTTTGGCAGAATGGATATAGAGAGAATGTTTCCACTACTGAGGAAGAGCATAACTAAAGGCCATCAATATAAGATAGTCACCAAGAAATCCAATAGGGAGTTCAGAAGAAAATTCTTTACCCAAAGAATAGTGAGAATGTGGAACTCACTACCACAGGGAGTGGTTGTAGCAAATAGAACAGATGCATTTAAGGGAAGGCTAGACAAGCATATGGGAATAGAGGGTTATGCGGATAGGTTTAGATGAGGAAAGACGGGATGAGGCTCGAGTGGAGCATAAATGCCGGCGTGGACAGGTTGGGCCGAATGTCCTGTTTCTGTGCCACATATCCTATGTAATCCTATGTTTTTGTTTTATTAGTTTATATCTTTGTCCTATATCCTACACTTGCAATTTATTTAATAGTAATATTTTGGATTTACCTTTTCCATATGCTTAACTATCTTGCATAGTCCTGTAAGATCACCTCTCAGACACCTTTCTGGTCTGAAAGGCCAAGTTTCTCCAGTAGTTTCTCATAACTCAGATCTCTAACTGTGAGGGTCAGCCTCATAGCTCTTTGCGTTGCCTTCAGTGCTTGAATTATGCCTTGGATGCAGTATTTACATTGCACCTTGACTACTGTGAACTGACAAATGCACCTACAGTTTGATCACAACTTCCTCTGACTTGCATTCAACTGTTTTGGCTATATGGTTTAACATTCTAATGGCTTTGTTGATTGCTGCGCTGCATTGGTCGGCTATCAAGTCTACTAAGACTCCTAGATCTATTTCAGATTCATCCTTGGATAGTTCAACATCATGTGTTGCTTATTTTACCTTCCTAAGTGCAGTGCTTTGCAGTTTGCATTAAGTTCCATCTCACATTTTTCTGCATACTTAGTTATTTTGTCCAACTCATTTTTTTAAATTTCTGGGTTGGTGAGCTATGTCCTCCAATTCCACTGCCCCTCCTAGTTTGGTCTCTTGGCATTGAGTTTCTGTGTTCAAATCATTTATGTTAATGGGATATGGTAGCAGTTCCAACACCATAACCTGGACACTCCACTCACTACATCTCCCCCCTCCCCACCCAGCCAAATCGTCCTGACATAACTCCTTCAATGGGTACTTGTTTTCTATCCTTCAGCCAGTTTCTTGGATATTCCCAGAGTTTACCCTGAATCCTTTAAGTTTGACTAGTAGCTTTTCATGTGGAACTTTGTCAAATACCTTTTAAATGTCTAGGTACACTATTTCATAGGGCTTTCCACAGTCCAATTGGGATGTCACTTCCTGAAAGAAGTTGAGCAGATTGGTCAGGCGTACTCTTGCCCTTCTGATTCCTACTGTTTACTAGTATATTATAGTGCAGATATTTAAGTTTACCCCCTGTGGCTCATCAATGTAAAAGTACATGATTTTGTGATAACTCATTATAAAATTTCCTTTCCAATGCAATGTCATCATTGGCCAAAGTTGCAGAAACTTTTTTTTTTTTTAAAAGCATTTTGTCTATCCTAATTTTGCAGCAGTATACAATGTATTTATTAGAAACCATTTTTAAAAGTGCTTTTGAGCTCCTGCACATTGTCAAAGGTAGTGTGTAACTAAGCGATGCCAACTATAGGTCCCAGGTTTGATCTTGGATTCATGCTGAGCTAGCTGATTTCAGCTAGGGTTGCAATAGCAACACCACAATTTGGCACAGTGCTCTTGAGGGGATAATTACCAGGGTTCCCACTCATGATTGCTATAGTTGCCTGAGGAAAAGAGTGTTTGAAGACCAGTATCTCAAACCCGGCACCTAGCTTATGGTCTACAGAGCAGCAGTGATGCCTGCTGCCCTCATTTGCTTCAGAGACATAGACAACGTAAGTAAGCACCTCAAAGCACTGGAGAAGAACCATCAATGCTGCTTCTGCAAAATCCTGTAAATCCATTGGCAGGATACCGTCAGTGTTCTCTCTCAGGTCAACATCCACAGCATCGAGCCATTGATCACGCTCAATCAGCTCCGATGGATGGGTCACATTGTTCGCATGCCTGATACAAGACTCCCGAAACAGGCACTCTATTCTGAGCTCAGTCATGGCATGCCCTCAAAGCCTCCTTGAAAAAATGAAACATCCGCACCAACTCTTGGGGATCCCTGGCCCAAGACCGCTCAAAATGCAAGAGAAGCATTCGAGAATGCTTTGAGTTTCTTCATCGGGAGCACACGGAAGCCAAGTACAAACAGCAGAAGGAACATACGACAAACCAAGCACCCCACCCACCTGCCCCACCTGTGACAGAGTCTGTAAATTCCGCATAGGACTCATTAGTCACCTTGGAACTCATATTAGTGTGGAAGCAAGTCATTCTCGACTCTGCGGGACTGCCTAAGAAGAAGTTGCCCAGTGGAATATGTGTATAAATGTAAGTCTGGTGAGGCCAAGATCGGTTGTGATAACCCCATCCTTAAATAAATTGGCAACACTTATTGGCAAAGTTCCCAAGTGAAAAATAACAAGTTGGGCAAGTTACCAGGCTGTGACTGGCAAGCTTGAAACTGAAACTGTATCCCAACAATAGTCCATATTTTCAGCAGAAAGAGAGAAATTTGGAGAACGAATAAGTATTGGTTGTCATTTTGGATGAAAGTCGTAGGACATAAACAATGTAATGGGAGGGGGGAGATATAGAATCATATCAGGGGATTAGTAAAGGATATGTGAGACTGCTCAGTGCAAATTCCTGAGATCTAGTTGTGCTCCCATTTAAAGCTTTGTGTGTAGTAGTAAGAATGTACTGTACAAAGTAAAAACTCTGAGCCCTAGGAAAACATTACTGTACAGTGGATAACTTTCTCACATGTCACCTGTCTGCTTTCGGTTATTTGATTGATGCATATTTGGAGATACAACAGCTGCTGAAATTTGAAAACACTTCTGAGAAAAGATCTGTATTGACTGGGAAACCAACAGGAGAATTGCTCGCCAACAGGGACAAGGCATAAATGAGAGGACGGAGGAGGTTATGAAAATAGAAACGGACAACTAAAGACCATGCTGTGGAAGAACATACCTGCTCCAACACTGCTGTCCCTTACCATAGAATAATGGCTTATTTTAGTAATGCCTGAGCACTCTAAATGGGAAAGTAGTGAAGTGTATCTGTTTACATTTTGTTAATGTGATCCAACAAATGACTACTATGAGATGTTTAACAGCTCTGTAATACTAGCCCTCTAGAGTTATCTTTTCAGGCTTGTCGCATGTTATAAACATTGACATAATGTAAGGATGCAAAGAACTGAAGTGCTTATTTGTATCCTTTGTGTTGCAATCATTTACTCTGATTCCTACCCCAATTTGTTTCTCCTTTCTTTCTTTGTGGCTCTTGCTCAGGTACAGTTCCATGGCACCACTTTCAGGTATCTCATCTAAGTGACCATTCTTTATGGAAAGATGTTTTAATGACCAATAACATGTTTTGAGTGTTACAATCTCTCTCTTTACTGAAAGCAATGAACCATACTGGTTTAGAAGCTTCACAAGCACATGCAGTCCTCCAGTAATTTAGCCATGGCATTTTTTCCCAGTTTGATCCCCAGGCAGCCTTTTGGTACCTGGCCTAATTGGACATTCTTCATATGGAAAGCTGGACTTTTGGAGTGTAGTCACTGTTGTAATGAAAATAAACTACCAAGTGAAGGGATGGCAGTAAGTAATTTTTGGATAATTCTCCCAACACATTTGAAATATCTGTTATTTTTTAAATTTGATTTAATTGGACTCTTGCAGTTGTAAATGGAGCTTGGTACTTCAAAGATTACTTCGCTTTCATCAAACTTTCCTGCCATGTCCTTCTGCTAGGTCAGTTGGTCCAGCTGTCAGTCAGTGCTGCTGACGTTTTTTGATACCAATTGGCTGGCATGCCAACCTGTGGAAGCCAATAGCATTTGTTTGTCCCACAGAGACCTAAAATTAGATAACTTTCTGTCAAGACAATGTATTTAAATATAGACTTTGCCGGTGGATTTGTTGCTAAAGTGACCTTAGGAGCTCTTGTACATCCAGACCGTGCAATAGGGTTGTTACTGGAACTGAATGTTGTTACTTAAGTGGATAAGCAGAAGTTCAATGAAGCTTGGTGGCCGTAACTGGTATTGCACATCTAGTGTGAACAGAACACGTGTGCCAGACTTGTATATAAAGAGAAGCTTAGAAGCTACTTTACATCTGTGTCAGTATGCCTGGTGTCAACAACATTGAGAACTTAAAGAATGAAAATCTTCAAACCCTCACCAGTGTGGTTGGGGACTTCGAAGATACGCTGCGCAATGCAGTGAAGGAGATCCACACTGATCTGCAAGTTTTCAGGAAAGTAGTAAATGGACAGGTGGACGAGGTCAGCAAACAAATTCTGCCTCTGGCCACCACTGTGAATGACCTGCGAGAGGAGAATCTGCAGCTCAGGGTGGAACAGCAGAGGTTGGCACAGCAGGTTGAGGCACTGACCAGGTTTCTAGGGCTGGAAAAAAATGAGGATTTGGTGGCACATCCTCCAACTTTTGCAAGTACCCGGAGGTTGTCTTCCTCGGAAACAGCTCATCTCTCCAGAAGCAACAGTTTGGTTAGTATGAAAGCAAGCTGAAATTTCTGTTGCTTTTTGTAGGATGATGAGAAAACGCTCAGCTATTCTATTGATGTTGATATCAAGCAGCACAAAGTAGCTAATACAAATTATTGTTATTTTCCACGGCAAAGAGAAAGACAAGATGGTGATAAAAGTTATTTCTGTTGAAAAACAATCTAAACCATAATGCCCTTCCCAACTAATGGGAAAAGATGTGTGCATAAAAATATACTATAAAAAATATACTGGTCCGCCACTCCCCTCCCCCCGCCCTGCCCATCCAGTAGTCCCTGCAATAGAAGCAAGCTGAAACACTCAACTTTAGGGAAATGGAGAGGAAAAGGTGAGTTTAACAACTAGCATTAAATATATTGTAACAATTTTTAAATTTAATCTCTGAATGATTTACTGATTTCAAATAACTAGTTCAGGTTATGTAATGGAATCTATTAGCTGCTTCTGATGCAGTATAGACCAGCTCAGGAGAATGTGTTATCTCCAGTCTCCAATAGCCATGGAGATGGTTCAATTTTCCTCAGCCTTCCTGGGCTAGGGAAGGGGAAAATGAATCCTATTTCTGTTTCTAGTTATTGTAATAACCCCTGCAAGAAAGTAAATGTATGTGGATATAGTTGAGAATTGGCTCAGGATTGACTGACAGTCTGAAAAGCCTGTCCATATTCATCATTGGGCTCACACATAAAGAGTAGACACTGGAAGGTTGCTGGCACTTGTGGACTGTACCAGAATGAGTCCATGTCTTCAGGAGAAAAGGATTAAAATTGGAAATAAAAACGTGAATGTATATGGAATATTGTGGCAATGCACCGATAAGTTTTGCCATTGTAATTTCCTAAAAGTGCTTATTAACTGAAATTACAGAATCTTACTCCTTTATTTTGCAGAGGCTACTTTACGTTCCTAGCTTTGAACTTCAGCAGTCCTATATTAATTAGCAGTTTTGCACATTCAGGAACCGATGTGAGGGTAATTTTCTAAATATATGTGGAGACAGGGAACCTTGCCAGCTGACAGCATATATCAGAAAATCACCAGCACAATTCTCGCAATTTTCCAATATGCGCTAGAGTCATGCAAGGTTTCTTGCATTCTCAAAAAATTACACTCATTCTTTCAGTTGAAGATTACTGCTGAAAGTTCAATTAAATAGTAAAAAACCAAGGATTGCATGCTTTACACTGAAGTGGTGCTGTTGCACTGAATACTTTCCAGTTGGTTAAAGCCAATGAGTGCTTGCTTTTGGACAAAGTTGCTAATTTATGTCCCCTATTCACCCTCCTTTTTGTTGCATCTCTCAACATGGCCAGGCTGAGAAAGCCTCAAAGGCAAGGAAGTGACCTGCTTTGGGGTCTCCTTTGTGCTGCTCCTATGTCAGCTTCTAGTAATTGCTGGGAAGTGCCTGGAGTAATATCCTATCTCTGATTTTCCTTCCTCCTGTAGAGAAATGCTTGGCTTTCCCCAATGGCTCTGCTAAGATTAAGAACTTGTGTGTGTGTGTGTGCAAGGAACAATGGGACCACATCCTACTGCTTTCTATTTTTAAAATTACTTAAAAAAAATTATTTTCAGCAAAACTTGTTGATTTGATTAGAAGCTATGAAGCCAATGGGCACCCTAACAATTTGGGAAACTGTCTAATCATTGTGCCTATTATACTCAGTACAAAATATAACCCAATCTCATTTCTTTATGATAAGTCATCCTTTGATGAATAATTATTGTTATGCTCCTGCATGCCTAAACATTGCATACTGTTCATGCTTTTATTAGTTAAACTCTTATCTATCTACTGTGCCATGTTATTTTTCAGGCCACACACACACACAATTTTACTTTCCTCTCAGGAAATTTGGGTCAGTACAAGTGAGGCATCACAGTATTCATCATGTAGACCCATTAGTTGCTTAAAAATCAAAGTAGTGTAATCTTCTTTTACTTAAAATTTGGTTCAGGAGCAAATAGATGCTAATATGTACTCATCTGAAAGGTTCAATGGTCATCAGCAAGGCAAATAAGAAGGTTCTCTGTGCTTACTTAGCTTTTCACAGCCAGAATGTGGCTGGGATGCAACAATTGACCTCAACATTTCCTGGACGGGTAAGGAGCAAAATCAGATAGAAATTCCACTCGTGTTAGCTATCCAGTGATTTCTGCTGGAAAGTTCATGTTATCGTTGTTGGGAAGGACGAGATCAAGCTCGACTTTGATGCTTCTTCAGTTAGCTAGCCTACTGACGGTCACTGTATAGGTCATAATAATAGAGAAGATTGGCTTTTTAGTGAGTTGGCAGCAGAACTATACTGCAGCTATAATGCCACATAGTCGGTCCACAAGTTAAATTGTTTTCACAATTTGGGTGAGGGAGTTGCAATTGGCTTCAATATCTCTAGGATAGGAATAAGAAAACTTCCTCGATTTCCATTCCTAACTACTATGAAGTCACTTTGCACTGGAAAGTGCATGTATGGATGCACTGACAATGGGCCAGGATCGACTCTGATAGTCTCTGACATGTTTTAGGGTTTTTTACATCGATATTTTCTTGGGGTTCACCATCATTGACCACTCACATCTCCTATAATCTTTTTCTGCCCAATATCTAGGTAAACGATGGTGAGGCCCAAAGACCATGACAGAGAATCATTACTCTGTACACCGGCTACAACTGAAAATCTCACACTCCACCACTACTTGATTCTCCTTTCTTTGAAAAATGGCCCAAATATACACACTTACTAGACTGAGATTGAGGCTCTGAACCAACAAATGGTTTTGTTTACATAAGGCATTTAACTGAACAGTAAACAGTACAAAACAGTGAGTCATACATTTCTCTCTTCTCCTCAAAACATAAAATAATAACTGCACCACTTCCTTCTAAACATCAGCTTTGAAATATAGACACAGTCCTTACACTGTGAAACATTCCACAGCCTCTAATTGATCAAGCCCCTCTGCTTGTTGACATATAACTCAAAACATAAGGCTCTTCTCTGGCTGGAAATCTGAAGACTGATTGCCTTTCTCAGGCCAGCTTACCCACAAAAATATGATGCAAACTCCTTTTGACGTTATACTGAAACAAAAGACGATAAACAATTGTATCTCTCATAATGCATTAAATCAACAGCAGTCCACAGAAGGTTTCACTTCAAAATGTAAATGTAAATCCAACCGACATGCTTGTGATTGAACGTGATGACTCTGCTCAATTAACACTTTGGGTAACACATTATGCTTTTCTTGGTAACGTGTAACCAGCATTTCTGTTATCCTGAACCTTTCTGTTGAGAAATGCCCTGTGTGCCTGTGGAATTTGGCCCTAGCGCTGATTCTAGCCATAAAGAACTCAAATCAAAAAGTACATTTTTGGTTGCCACCTTCCACAGTCAAATAGCCAGTGTACACTTATTTTCTAAGTTAACATATGAAAGAACTAGGGTTAGGAACATAAGAACATAAGAAATAGGAACAGGAGTAGGCCATACGGCCCCTCGAGCCTGCTCCGCCATTTAATAGGATCACGGCTGATCTGATCATAGGACACAGCTCCACTTCCCTGCCCGCTCCCCATAACCCTCGACTCCTTTATCGTTCACAAATCTGTCTATCTCCACCTTAAGTATATTCAATGTCCCAGCCTCCACAGCTCCCTGGGACAGCGAATCTATGAAACTCTTATCTCCACTTTAAGGAGAGGTAGGGAAAGAAAATCAGAGCAAAAATTGGAGGAACATAAAACAGCAGGGCATTAATGAAACTTAAATAAACATCTACTACAGAAAGCTAAGGGGCCGAAATTGCCCCCCCTCCTTAAGGTCCATTACCGCCTCTAAGAGGTGGTAATGGGGCAGTAAGGCCTTTTCGACTGGGGCCGACGGATTGGCCGACCCATCAGAAATTGTCTCCAAACCGGGAGCGGCGGAAACGGGTTTCTGGCCCACCAAGCAGTCGCTGGTCGGTGCCCCCGACAGCTGTTCCCAGCGGGAAGCTGCCAGTGGCTGGGCAGCGCATCCGCCCTTAAAGGGGAGGGCGCTCTGCCGCGGCCATTTTATTTTAATTGTCAGCCGACTCTGAAGTCGGCCCGACAATGGCGGCCACAGGTTCAGCCGGGCCACCAACAGACAATCCAGCAGCCCCTCTTGGGTGTCGGACCGCTGGCCTGGCCGAAGCCCTCCCTGTTGGCCCAGTGGGCAGTCACTAAAGTGACTGCAGAGCTTGCAGCAGCCCTCCCCTTTAACTGAAGGGATGGGATGTCGCTACACTTCAGCATGACGCGGCACTGCACTGACGTCATCGGCGTTGCGCTGACATGCTCAACACGCCGCTGATGGCACCTTCCGCTCTGCTCCCAACCCATTTCCGCCGCAGCCGCCTGAAACCCCGCCGCAACTAAATCTCACACGAAAAGAGGGCAAACTCCCTCTATTCTCTGCTCCAAGGATTCGGGCGGAAAATAACCATTTAATTCAAATTATCCGCCCCGTTTGGGGCGGATGGCAATTTCACCTCCTAACTGTTCTAAATGGGTGCTAAATGCTGTGCTTTTTGGCATAATATTTAGTTTTCTCCCCTCCCCCCTTTACATTAGGGGTTTTCAATTTTTCCATTGTTGGAGACTGACGGCCGTTCCTGGTATCCCTGTAAATATTAACACATTCCTGGGGCACCCTGTGTCCTAACTACTGGAAGACAGTATTAGATATCTAAAGAAAACATGATCATTGCAGAAATCATATTATAGTAGGTCAGCAATGAAAAAATATAGAGTACTGAATTCTCAAGATGCTAGATTAGTCATAAAACGGAGAAATTTAATGACCTTGTGGATCTACTGAGATTCTACTTTGTCTTTCTTGCTTCTCTGTGTTTGTCCATTTCTCATTCTAATTATTTTCCTTTTTCTTAGATTCTGGAGCTGATTTTTATGTACGAGTGTAAATTGATTGGGTATTAGCCGTGGCTGAGTTGGCAACACACTTGCCTCTGAGTCAGAAGATTGTAGGTTCAAGTCCAACTCCAGAGACTTGAGCACCAATATCAATATAAGTTCAGTACTGCTAAAAACTCAAAAGTCATGCAAAATGGGCAAAGATCTGTTCCTGAGATGTAATGGAGCCAAAAATTGGCTCCCCATCTTGATTTTCTTACTATCTTTATTTTTCTCAGTGTCTCTCGTTCAGATTTCTTCTTACCTCTTTTTTTTTCTCTACCTCCATGATTGAGGTGAGGTGTGACACTTCATTGGGAAAAAATATAATGACCTCAGGGACTCTTGGGATGCTTTTGTGGATCCTTGAAAGATGTGGACCCAAGTTTAAAAATGTGTTTTATTCCCCTTATTCCTTCCCACCCTACTACAGATTATATTCCTGATTTTACTTCAAAAATTTATTTCAGTGACCTGAAATTCAAAGATATATTTCAGCAGCAAAATTCTTGGAAACCCATAATCGGGATTTCAAGTGAAACATTACTGAACATCTTTGAACATAAGAACATAAACATAAGAATTAGGAACATGGGTAGGCCATCTAGCCCCTCGAGCCTGCTCCGCCATTCAACAAGATCATGGCTGATATGGCCGTGGACTCAGCTCCACTTTCCCGCCCGCTCCCCATAACCCTTAATTCCCTTATTGGTTAAAAATCTATCAATCTGTGATTTGAATATATTCAATGAGCTAGCCTCAACTGCTTCCTTGGGCAGAGAATTTCACAGATTCACAACCCTCTGGGAGAAGAAATTCCTTCTCATCTCGGTTTTAAATTGGCTCCCCCGTATTTTGAGACTGTGCCCCCTAGTTCTAGCCTCCCTGACCAGTGGAAACAACCTCTCTGCCTCTATCTTGCCTATCCCTTTCATTATTTTAAATGTTTCTTCTGAACTCCAACGAGTAAAGACCCAGTCTACTCAATCTATCATCATAAGGTAACCCCCTCATCTCCGGAATCAGCCTAGTGAATCGTCTCTGTACCCCCTCCAAAGCTAGTATATCCTTCCTTAAGTAAGGTGACCAAAACTGCACGCAGTACTCCAGGTGCGGCCTCACCAATACCCTGTACAGTTGCAGCAGGACCTCCCTGCTTTTGTACTCCATCCCTCTTGCCTAAGAAGGGCCTAAGCTTTTACCTTGTCTCACATTCAATCTTTTTGAAAAAAATAATCAAAATTGGACAGTTCACTATCTGTACAAAGTAGGATTCATCTTTGTCCTCCAATAACTTACCACCATTGAAATTCGCTTGTGACACATCTGTTGAATGTTGATGGGGAAGGCTGTGAATAACAAGTCAGAGATTTGCTACATTCAAAAGTGCTTAGGATTTTCTTGGTGTACACCTAAAATGTATTTTTTGTTATTGTTTGGGTGGAGGGAGGTGGGCGATGTCTGATTTAAACTCTAATTAAAAAGATAGCATCAGTCACTAAATATAAGGACGTGGACGTTGCCACATTCTATAGTTTCTTTGTAGATTTTGTGCTTCATTAATGATAATTGCTGCATAAGCATTTCTTTTATCTTAATTGGGCCATTTTTGATCCAAGTAAATGCTGGGTAACCTTATTACTATCCATTATTGTCATGGACCATGGAATCCTGCACTAACGTGGTAGAAAAGTGAGATTTCTGAGCTCTAATGTTCCATACATTTATCCAGAGTTTGATACCGAAGAGGTAGTCGGGCACGGTTTACACTGAATGAAGGTACAAATAGTTGTTTGCCACTTGTTACCTTGGAGAGAATGATGTTCTATTCCCTGGGTTATGTATGTTGTGAGGAATTCAAGAGGCGTATTCTGTTAGAATAAAGGCCAGCCAGATGGTAGAATGATTTGAAATTGGATTACAGTGAACTGTGAGTACATTGACCTTGAGAAACATGTTGTTTTGCTTAATAAAACCCATTCTGAAATAATTTAAGAGTAAAAGCTTTATATAATGTAGCAAGGTTGTTGTTCGATACTAATGTTTGTGTTTTTAATTAAAGAAAATACTATGGGCTAGATTTTCCCCAAGCAGTTTTTTCGGCACACTTACCGCAAATGCACTGACTGTGTGTGTTGGAAACGGCGCCAAAAAAATGTACCCCCATTCTGGCCGCTCTGCTGTGTGTCCTGGATCCTGGCGTGGCGTTTCTCGTGGGGTGGGGGGGGTGGAGCTACAGTCCTGCGCAGCAAACACTGCCGGCACCTCTGCATATGCACGCTAGACTGCGCGCGCATGTGCAGTAGCTCATCACAGCCTGACGCTTTGTGGGAGGGGCCAAAGCACGCCTTCCCTATCCCAGGCCGAGTGGCCTGCCGCACACTCTGATATCGAAGGATCGCTTTGGAATAATGGAGTCTGAAGGTGATGAAGGGACATGTGAGTTTTAATGGCAGATGGGCTGTGGCCCTTTTGACAAGGGCGGGGGAGCGGAACTAGCTGAAGTGCTCTTACAGAGAACCGGCACGGGCTTGACAGAGCATTGACTTGGTGCAGAGCCAGGATGGCAAGAAGAATTCACAGGACACTGGAGAGGAGAGCATTGACAGTGTGCAAGGTCATCATCCTGCTCAACCTGGAGGACTTTGATTTTGAGAAGCACTTTGTAGCCTTTCCTCTTCCTCCCCCCTCCCGATGCCGCTGAGACCAGCCTTTCCTGTCCCTCCCCCCACCCCCCGACCTGGCCCGCTGCCTTCCCTGGTCGATTTCAACTAAAGGTAGGATTTAATACAATTTTTTAATTGTTGTTCAATTGTTTACCCTATTTTTATGTAGTTATTTAAACTTTTATATTGAATGTTTGCTGCTTGGTGGAGGTCCTACCTTCGCTGATTTGTTAACTGCCCATGTTTTTGAGGGCTGGCCACATACGCTGACCTAAGTGGATATGGAGTAACTTTTAGCTGGCCAAAATGACATAAATGGCCAAAAGTGGAGTAAGTGTCTGGGAACTCCCCCTTTTGAAAAAAAAACTGAAGTTAAAAAAAATCGAAGTGACTTACTCTGGAGCAAATCTTGTTGGGAAAAATGGCATTTTTTAACTTATGCCAGAGAAAACAACTTACTCCAAAAAAATTGGAGCAAGTCAGGGGAAAATCGGGCCCAAACAATGTGATGCAACAGCTTTGTGAATGTTAGTGCTGGCAAAGTATAACAATTTTTGTACTGATTTATTATTGCCATTAATAAATATATATTCCAAATGTTTGACTTTTATATTTCAGTTAGAATTCTTGCTTCTATTTATCTCTTGAGCATGACTTTACCATGTCCAGCAATAACACTGCAATATCTCATAATTACTTCACAGTGTGATTGGTACATAATTTATATTAATATGGAAGCACAATTTTTATAAAGTTTTCTTTCCCCCTCCCATCAGAGACAGTGTCTCATGAGAAATACAGTTCCAACATTGTGAGTAGCCCTCCCATATCTCACTAAAGTGGGATGTCTTCATATGTGACCCCCATAGAGTGAGGGGGTGAATTTCGTCGCAGAAACCCAGAATGCCGTTTTTCTTTGGTTTCCATGACTTTTCTGTCGAAGTTCCAGTGAACGAGTGGGAGAACCTCCACGGAAATTCACCCCCTGAATGTCAGCAGGCTATTCAACTCTGGATGACATTAGAGCTGAGCTCAATCCTGCCTCAGCAAATGCTAATTTACTGAGAAAGTGGTAAGAAGTTGAACCCTAACTGCTTTTTCCCCCTCCTTAGTCCAGGCACACTGAAACTAATTGCAGTATCCTCACTTCTGCCATGGCAGAGATCAGCTAATTCAGCACTTACTGGAGATCAAACCTGGTACCTTTTTGATGTATAACTTATTGTTGCCTCCTTTCAGGAAGGATAGAATAAAAGGAAAAGGAGGTGGGGTAGCATTGCTGGTTAAAGAGGAGATTAATGCAATAGTTAGGAAAGACATTAGCTTGGATGATGTGGAATCTATATGGGTAGAGCTGCAGAACACCAAAGGGCAAAAAACGTTAGTGGGAGTTGTGTACAGACCTCCAAACAGTAGTAGTGATGTTGGGGAGGGCATCAAACAGGAAATTAGAGGTGCATGCAATAAAGGTGCAGCACTTATAATGGGTGACTTTAATATGCACATAGATTGGGCTAGCCAAACTGGAAGCAATACGGTGGAGGAGGATTTCCTGGAGTGCATAAGGGATGGTTTTCTAGACCAATATGTCGAGGAACCAACTAGGGGGGAGGCCATCTTAGACTGGGTGTTGTGTAATGAGAGAGGATTAATTAGCAATCTCATTGTGCGAGGCCCCTTGGGGAAGAGTGACCATAATATGGTGGAATTCTGCATTAGGATGGAGAATGAAACAGTTAATTCAGAGACCATGGTCCAGAACTTAAAGAAGGGTAACTTTGAAGGTATGAGGCGTGAATTGGCTAGGATAGATTGGCGAATGATACTTAAGGGGTTGACTGTGGATGGGCAATGGCAGACATTTAGAGACCGCATGGATGAACTACAACAATTGTACATTCCTGTCTGGCGTAAAAATAAAAAAGGGAAGGTGGCTCAACCGTGGCTATCAAGGGAAATCAGGGATAGTATTAAAGCCAAGGAAGTGGCAGACAAATTGGCCAGAAATAGCAGCGAACCCGGGGACTGGGAGAAATTTAGAACTCAGCAGAGGAGGACAAAGGGTTTGATTAGGGCAGGGAAAATGGAGTACGAGAAGAAGCTTGCAGGGAACATTAAGGCGGATTGCAAAAGTTTCTATAGATATGTAAAGAGAAAAAGGTTAGTAAAGACAAACGTAGGTCCCCTGCAGTCAGAATCAGAGGAAGTCATAACGGGGAACAAAGAAATGGCAGACCAATTGAACAAGTATTTTGGTTCGGTATTCACTAAGAAGGACACAAACAACCTTCCGGATATAAAAGGGGTCAGAGGGTCTAGTAAGGAGGAGGAACTGAGGGAAATCCTTATTAGTCGGGAAATTGTGTTGGGAAAATTGATGGATTGAAGGCCGATAAATCCCTAGGGCCTGATGGACTGCATCCCAGAGAACTTAAGGAGGTGGCCTTGGAAATAGCGGATGCATTGACAGTCATTTTCCAACATTCCATTGACTCTGGATCAGTTCCTATCGAGTGAAGGGTAGCCAATGTAACCCCACTTTTTAAAAAAAGGAGGGAGAGAGAAAACAGGGAATTATAGACCGGTCAGCCTGACCTCAGTAGTGGGTAAAATGATGGAATCAATTATTAAGGATGTCATAGCAGCACATTTGGAAAAAGGTGACATGATAGGTCCAAGTCAGCATGGATTTGTGAAAGGGAAATCATGCTTGACAAATCTTCTGGAATTTTTTGAGGATGTTTCCAGTAAAGTGGACAAGGGAGAACCAGTTGATGTGGTATATTTGGACTTTCAGAAGGCTTTCGACAAGGTCCCACACAAGAGATTAATTTGCAAAGTTAAAGCACATGGGATTGGGAGTAGTGTGCTGACGTGGATTGAGAACTGGTTGTCAGACAGGAAGCAAAGAGTAGGAGTAAATGGGTACTTTTCAGAATGGCAGGCAGTGACTAGTGGGGTACCGCAAGGTTCTGTGCTGGGGCCCCAGCTGTTTACATTGTACATTAATGATTTAGACGAGGGGATTAAATGTAGTATCTCCAAATTTGCGGATGACACTAAGTTGGGTGGCAGTGTGAGCTGCGAGGAGGATGCTATGAGGCTGCAGAGTGACTTGGATAGGTTAGGTGAGTGGGCAAATGCATGGCAGATGAAGTATAATGTGGATAAATGTGAGGTTATCCACTTTGGTGGTAAAAACAGAGAGACAGACTATTATCTGAATGGTGACAGATTAGGAAAAGGGGAGGTGCAACGAGACCTGGGTGTTATGGTACATCAGTCATTGAAGGTTGGCATGCAGGTACAGCAGGTGGTTAAGAAAGCAAATGGCATGTTGGCCTTCATAGCAAGGGGATTTGAGTACAGGGGTAGGGAGGTATTGCTACAGTTGTACAGGGCCTTGGTGAGGCCACACCTGGAGTATTGTGTACAGTTTTGGTCCCCTAACTTGAGGAAGGACATTCTTGCTATTGAGGGAGTGCAGCGAAGATTCACCAGACTGATTCCCGGGATGGTGGGACTGACCTATCAAGAAAGACTATAACAACTGGGCTTGTATTCACTGGAGTTCAGAAGAATGAGAGGGGACCTCATAGAAACGTTTAAAATTCTGACGGGTTTAGACAGGTTAGATGCAGGAAGAATGTTCCCAATGTTGGGGAAGTCCAGAACCAGGGGTCACAGTCTAAGGATAAGGGGTAAGCCATTTAGGACCGAGATGAGGAGAAACTTCTTCACCCACAGAGTGGTGAACCTGTGGAATTCTCTACCACAGAAAGTAGTTGAGGCCAAGTCACTAAATATATTCAAAAGGGAGTTAGATGAAGTCCTTACTACTAGGGGGATCAAGGGGTATGGCGAGAAAGCAGGAATGGGGTACTGAATTTGCATGTTCAGCCATGAACTCATTGAATGGCGGTGCAGGCTAGAAGGGCCGAATGGCCTACTCCTGCACCTATTTTCTATGTTTCTATGTTTCTTGAGCTTTGTTGTGTGAATATTGTATGTCTGCAGAGAATCATGCTCATTTTAGAACTTTTCTGCACACTGTCTGCACTAATTCAGTGTTAGGAATTGTAGCCACAGTTTGTCATTTAATTTCTGCAACTGCCAGTAATGACTGGCAAGCTGATAAGTTCAAGCCTTCGGCTTTTAAGAAAGGTACAGGCATCTCCGGAAAGCTTTATTAGACACATTTTAAACACAAACTGCGACTGCTTCTAAATACTTATTACATTTTATGGTTTTATTTTGTTACAAACTTTATTTCCATAGTTAACATCTGGGGTAGGAGAGTCCAAGGTGGTGGCAAAAATTATTTTCTAAAAATAGTTTGAGCAGTTTGATTGGTTTGTCTTTTTATCAGTAGCTATTGGTTGGCGGCTGTTAATATGACTGTTTTTTGATTTGTAGTTTTATCAACTTCATTTTTGGTGGTTTTCATTCCTGCTTGCTGACTTATACATTGCCTACTTTTTCAGTTTTTGTTGTTTTGTAAATATGAAATCTGAACTAATGGGCGCAAATGTGACACGGGTGCCTTAAGTGTAATGGATAAATTGCATGTTAGAGATACTGGGGCTGATTTTAGTTTCCATTGCATCCCGGAAATAGGTGCAAACACGGCATAAAGAAGGATAAAATAGAACTAGATAATTCAGGGCTTTGACCACCTCACAGCTACTTGGTGGTGTGCTCCCACACAGATTTCTGGTTGTAGTGACCAATAGCAGGAGCTGGCACAGATAATACAAGTGTTTTTTTAATGCAGTGGCACAACCGAATTACCCGGATGCCCTGCTCAAATAACCAGAGATGTGTCACATAGCATAAAGGCCCAGGCATTCAACACATACGTACACATGGTGCCTTGAGTTGAAGGGCCTGCAGCCACCCATCCACCTTACTTCCTTATATTTGGGATATACTTAGAGCACACAGTTAGGAAGTAAAAAACACACACCAAACATTTTAACTAAGGGGAAACACCTGGGCAAAGCACTTTGAGCAGATCTGCAGCACACATTGCAAGAGTAAATAAAATTTGGGTTGACTGATACTGTAGGGGTTAAATTCAACTTTGGCGGGGCACAAAATAGGCATTGACAGATTTGATTGCCGGTTAAAGATCATCTTGTAAGAGCCAGCACCTTCAGGAGAAGAGGGGAGGAATGAGATGTATTATTTTCCAACATCTGAATCTGAAAGAAGATTAATATTCAATAAAAGAGGATATCAAATGGTTGTGACACAGTTTTGAATTAAAATAGTGACTGAGATGCATAAGATATATTCCATCAATTCACAGCTGTTCTGTAGGATGAACTTATTTAAGATCTATAAAATTGATAGCATTAGGTGGTACAATGAGAGAATGGGACATGATTTAGTGGAATAAAAGGATTTGTAGGAAAATGCTGCAGTTTAGTCTGACTGGATTATCTGGTATCTTTATTCTTTTGCATCAATCAGCATTGATACTTCGTTTTCTCCAGGAAATATGACCATGTATATTGAACTGCTACTGTCCAGAAAGACATCTCTTGCTGATATCTTGTACTTCTTTTGTGTTGACTAGATGCTCCAGTGCTTCAGTAACATTCAAATGATCTCCAATCACAAGATTAATCTTCATTGGGGCCAAAATTGCCCATCGCTGGAAACGAGGCCCCACACCTCGTTTCTTGTGTTTTCACGGTGGATGAGGTGGTGTCTTGAGCGAGATTCCGCTCTTTGGCTTTTTTTTTTGGTGAACCGAAAGTCACTCATAATGGGAGCGGTATTGCGGCGGTGAGCACACTTGAGGGGCGGAAGTTGGGGGGTGTGGAGTGGCTGCCACTGTCAGTCATCAGCGTAATGCTGATGACGTCATCACGGCACCGCATTACCACAGCTTTCCCCTTCACTCAAAGATTTTTAAAGTGTGGTCCACTGGGTCACCAGGGAGGGTTTCAGCCGGGCCAGCAGCCTAGCACCCAAGAGAGGGTGCCAGGCTGCCTGTTGGTGGCCTGGCCGAACCCAGGGGTATAATTGTCGGCCCGACATGGCAGTCAGCCGCCAAAAAAAAACATGATGGCAGTGCATCCTCCTCTTTAATGGGAGCCGCACCGCTATTTTAGAAGTCCACAGCCTCACTGCACCATCTCATCGGGAGGAAGATTTTCTTGGCGGAATTTAGTTGTCGGGGGAGAACATCGGTAGTGCACTCTTTGATGACGCACTTAGGATGAATTGGCAGCAGCGGAGCGGTAGTGGGGGGAGTGGATCACCGCCGGGATATCGCAGGAGCGGAATTTTGATAATGGCAGCCATTACACGGAAAGATGGCGGCCATTGCACTCCGCAGCGTGGTCGTCGATTTCTGGTGGTAACAGGTCTTAAGGAAAGCGGCAATTGCGGCCCCATTTAGTTCATTAATCTGAACTCTGAATTTGCTAATAATTCTTAGCTTGCCTGGCTACATGTTGTTTGTACATGTAATGATTTTTGTTTCACAGCAGAGTGCTCATGCATTGTGGAGTAGAGTATGGGAAAATGTTGGGAGTCCATTATTAAAGAAGCAGTAGCAGGACATTTGGAAACACATAATTCAGTCAGGCAGAGTTAGCATGGATTTAGGAAAGGGAAGTCATGTTTGACAAATTTGCTGGAATTCTTTGAGGACGTAATGAACAGGGTGGATAAAGGGGAACCAGTGAATGTCATGTATTTGGACTTCCAGAAGGCATTTGACAAGGTGCCACATAAAAGGTTACTGCACAAGATAAAAGTTCACTGGGTTGGGGGTAATATATTAGCATGGATAGAGGATTGGCTAACTAACAGAAAACAGAGAGTCGTGATAAATGGTTCATTCTCTGGTTGGCAATCAGTAACTAGTGGGGTGCCACAGGGATCAGTGCTGGAACCCCAACTATTTACAATCTATTATTAATGACTTGGAAGAAGGGACTGAGTGTAACGTAGCTAAATTTGCTGACGATACGAAGATGGGAGAAAAAGCAATAGTTGAGGAGGACACAAAAAATCTGCAAAAGGACATGGACAGGCTAAGTGAGTGGGCAAAAATTTGGCAGATGGAGTATAATGTTGGAAAGTGTGAGATTATGCACTTTGGCAGAAAGAATCAAAGAGCAAGATGTTATTAAAATGGAGAAAAATTGGCAAGTGCTGCAGTACAGCGGGACCTGGGGGTACTTGTGCATGAAACACAAAAGGTTAGTATGCAGTTACAGCAAGTGATCATGAAGGCCAATGGAATCTTGGCCTTTATTGCAAAGGGGGTGGAGTATAGAAGCAAGGAAGTCTTGCTACAGTTATACAGGGTATTGGTGAGGTCACAACTGGAATACTGCATGCAGTTTTGGTTTCAATATTTAAGAAAGGATACACTTGCTTTGGAGGCAGTTCAGAGAAGGTTCACTAGGTTGATTCCGGACATGAGGGGATTGACATATGAGGAAAGGTTGGTTAGGTTCGGCCTCTACTCATTGGAATTCAGAAGAATGAGAGGTGATCTTATCGAAACATATAAGATTATGAGGGGGCTTGACAAGATGAATGCAGAGAGGATGTTTCCACTGATAGGGGAGACTAGAATAAGGAGCCGCCCATTTAAAACTGAGATGAGGAGAAATTTCTTCTCAAGGGGTTGTAAATCTGTGGAATTCACTGCCCCAGAGAGCTGTGGAAGCTGGGCCATTGAATAAATTTAAGACAGAGATAGACTTTCTTAACCGATAAGGGAATAAGGGATTATTGGGAGCAGGCAGGGAAGTGGACCTAAGTCCATGATCGGATCAGCAATGATCGTATTAAATGGTGGAGCAGGCTCGAGGGGCTGTATGGCCTACTCCTGCTCTTATTTCTTATGTTCTTATAGTTCACTGTGTTGCACAAATTATAATTTATTTCTAATGTGTTCCATCAGTATCTGTTCTTGCTTCACAGTCTCATTGGTGCTTAGTACTTCTACATGAGATATTTTGAACTGCCTCTGTTGCAGACCGAATTTCAAAATGGTTTTAAATTTACAGGAAGCCACATATCTTTGAATAAATCTTTACCTTGGCTAATAGTTTGAAATTATATCTCCTCCCCGAATGCAATTGAAAATGTGAATTATATTTTTAGTCTGCTTTATTTTGCTGCAAATATGGATGAAAGGATAATCATGAGCGGGATTGAAAAAGCAAAATTCTTTCCAGCAAATGGATTGCTGAATAGACCGAAGTCAACATGTATTATCTTTTTAGTCGACAATAGTCTGACACTGCATCTGCTGTTGAGGGAGAAATGCACTGTGTCCTACCATTGGGACGGATTCAATTTCTCTTTTTTGCGTCATGGAATTCATCTGTAGAGTGGTGAATAATTTCAGCTTGCCATCTACTGTAAGAGACCATTCTTCGCAACTTGTGTTTGATGGTGATTGGATCAGTACATCTGTTGCACATCATGTAGCAATGGATGGGCCTTTACTGTAAGGGCCAAAATAGCAGCTGTTGGAAGTGCAACGTCTCCCAATTTGACAGAATTTTACCTTGTGGCTATTTAATGGATTATACAATGCCGAATATTGTTTGTTTGAAGAGCAGGAAGGAACTCGTTAGTCATTAGAAAATCTACATTAGTAGAATACATTTTATATTCTGTTTATTTTTGCTTAACCAAAAGTTTTAGGTTTTTATTTTTGTGAAGTTTTAATGTGGATTATTACAAGCATGGGGGGTCTTGTTAATACTCCCTGACATTTCCTTAGTCCAGGTGTGGCTGGCATCTTGAATGCATTAAATTCATAGATATACCTCTCTTGTGGCTCATTTGCTAAACACTGTGTAACTGAGCCAACAGACACAGGAAAGTCCATGTTCAATCCCTTTGTGATGATGCAGTACAATTGGCGTCCATGTCTCCATTCTGTGCTGAATATACCAGCCATGCTCACCTTTCCTCGTAACCTTTTTCAGTTGTTGATCACCCTGTGTATAGAGAAATACTTCCTAAACTTGCCTTTTAGCAGTCAATGTCCAACAATAGATTTGACCGCAATAATATTTTATGGCTGTTGGGAGGTTAGGGGATATGTTTTGGCCTGGGAGACCCTGGTTGTTGTGTTAATCTGTGCCAATTGCCAATCTCTTCCCAGTGATTTGTTTACATGATGTGTCCTGGTGTCAGTTTGAAGTTCTGTGTGTTATCACTGAGAGCAAGGATCAAATATGTTCAACAACAGCTGTGAGAGTTGCTGCTAGCTATAATTCCAACGGACCGAGGAGCAGCAGCTCACAGCTTTTTGCCCTTGACAATTAAAAATAAAACTTCATTTGGGGGAATTTTTTAACAGAAAATAAAAATGTGATTGCTATTGATGCTTTCCGCTGTCGATTGATAAAACGCATAACCACTGTCTATGTTAAACAAAACACTGGTGTCAAGAGTCAGATTGTAGATTGTATGTGGAGTTTTTAATTAGATTTGTGCAGTATTGTGGTCTTGTCTAGAGAAAAGTTATACTGACCTGAGTTGAAGAAAATTAAAAATACTAGCATGAGATAAACAAGGCTGTGTAAACCAAACCATTTAAGGGACTGATAGATCAGATAGCAAAGCCCTGGACATATCATATCAACTTCTGAGTCATAATTTTATTGAAAGTAGAGATTATAAAATTGAGCTCTCTGATCCACATGCACCATCAGTGAAATGTAGTGGAATGTTTCAATAAACTGTGTACTCCATTCACAGTTTAGAATCCATCCATCATAGGCAGTCCCTCAGAATTGAGGAAGACTTGCTTCCACTCTTAACATGAGTTCTTAGGTGGCTGTGCAGTCCAATACGAGGACCACAGTCTGTCACAGGTGGGACAGATAGTCATTGAGGGAAGGGGTGGGTGGGACAGGTTTGCCACACGCTCTTTCCGCAGCCTGCATTTGATTTCTGCGCTTCCTCCACTTAGGGAGATCTTTGGCCAGGGACTCCCAGGTGTCAGTGGGGATGTTGCACCTTATCAGGGAGGCTTTGAGGGTGTACTTGTAACGTTTCCGCTACCCACCTTTGGCTCGTTTGCTGTGAAGGAGTTCCAAGTAGAGTGCTTGCTTTGGGAGTCTCATGTCTGGCATGCGGACTATGTGGCCTGCCCAGCGGAGCTGATCGAGTGTGGTCAGTGCTTCAATGTTGGGGATGTTGGCCTGGTCGAGGACGCTAACATTGAAGCGTCTGTCCTCCCAGGGGATTTGTAGGATCCTGCGGAGACAGCGTTGGTGGTATTTCTCCAGCGACTTGAGGTGTCTACTTTACATGGTCCATGTTTCTGAGCCATACAGGAGGGTGGGTATTACTACAGCACCTGTAGACCATGAGCTTGGTGACAGTTTTAAGGACCTGGTCTTCAAACACTCTTTTCCTCAGGCAGTCGAAGGCTGCACTGGCACACTGGAGGCGGTGTTGGATCTTGTCGTCAATGCCTGCTCTTGTTGATAGGAGGCTCCCGAGATAAGAGAAGTGGTCCACGTTGTCCAGGGTTGCGCCATGGATCTTGATGACTGAGGGGCAGTGCTGTGCGGTGAGGACAGGCTAGTGGAGGACCTTTTTTTTTTTACTGTTGTTTAGTGTAAGGCACATGCTTTCGTACGCCTCAGTAAATACGTCAACTATGTCCTGGAGAATGTTTAGAATGGAAGGATAATGAACAGAAAAATAGAAGAATTGTAATGTGACGCTAAGGAGCGACAGTTTCTTCTTGAAAGTGAGAATAATGTTGGGGGTGTTAGAGAATAGCAGTGAAGATTTGAATCGACTATACCCCAAACTTCTCAATTGAGATGCTAAGTAGAAGCCAGTTTGTTTCCTGAAGGAAAGGAAATTTGGCAAGAATGCCACCCCAATCTGCTCAAATGCATCTTCTAGCGGCTGATCACTGAGCAACAAAGCCAGAGACCTGGCAGCAGATCACCAATCTGCCCTCTGCTTATAGAAAAGGAGCGATCTTGCCCTCAACAGCAAAAGAAAACAAACAAAAAAGAGTGTGCTCTGTCCAAAGTATGTGATTTGCCCTTCTTCGCAATATAATGTTCAGCAACTTCTCAGTATTGATACTTCAGTTTATAGGGCCCAAATTTCCCCATGAGTTGCACCGTTTTTTTTGATGTAACTTGATTTTTCTGGACTATCTTTTTAGTTGCAAATATGGCCATTTAATTTGTGCCAGTGTAAGTGAGTTAGTTAAGTTTTTTGTTAGATCAGTTGTTTTTTTCAAAAAGGAGCGTTCCCAGCCACTTACACCATTTATGCCAACTTATCCAGAAAAAAGCTGTACTAAACTAACTTAGGGCAGCGTATGTGTCCACTTGTGTCTGCACAAAAATACCTTACTTACAGTTAAGGAATCGGTGCAAGTAACTACATTTAAAGCACCACCAAGCACCAAACAAAGCACAAAAAGTAATAAGCAATTAATTAACAAATAAAATAGAAGGAACCCTGCCCCTAAAGCACCAAGACCAAAGTAATAAGCAATCAATAAATAAAAATGTTTAAAAAGAGAAGGATCCCTGCACCTTAAGCATCAAGACCAAAGTAATAAGCAATCAACAAGTAATACATAAAAAAAATAGAAGGAACCCTGCACCTAAAGCACCAAGATCAATCAGTAAATAACAAATAAAAATTAGAAGTCCTACCTTAGGGAATGTAGCGGGCCGCCAATGAGGGAGCCCATTCGGCCAGGACAAGGGACAGCGTGCTTTGGCCCTTCCCACACAGCCTGCACCGCGCGTTTGCAGAAACGGCCTGCCAAAAGCTATTGCACATGCGCGCAGACCCTAGCGCTCATGTGCAGAGGTCCCGGCACTGTTTTCAGCGCCGGGATCTAGCTCCGCCCTACCCCCTCTTTGTTCTGTGACATGTCAGCTCCACAGATGGCCCGAGAATCGGCCATGATTGCAAGTATTTTTTTATGGCGCTGCTTCTGATCTAAAATGTCGGCGGGGAGCTCGGAGGTGCGCCGAAAGAACTGGAGGGCCAAATTTGGGCCCGTAATGAGTTCAATTCAATCATGTGTGAGTCATGACTTGATGTGTAATTCTTCTGTATTTGAAGGATCCTTTTGAAACCCTTTGAGTCCCTCACTAAAGAAAAAACCAGTTCAGTTCAAAAAAGCAAAACCACAAAAAAAGTGCTGCAGACCTGTATCTTTTGAGAACTGAACGGTTTAAATGTGCGTTGTATTGGTTGAATATATGACACTTCAAGGCTATAGCGATTGAATATTGAATCAGGAGTTACAGGGATCACCAAAAATAGAGCACAATTTATTTTGACGATCAGTAAAATATTCTCACCTGTTTGAAGCAGCTTGTTATCTATGTTGGAATGTCATCTGGGAAAAGAGGAGCAGTTGCTGCAAGAATCCGGGCTATATCTGGGTTTGGTTGATGGATGGGTTTTGATGAAACTTAGAAAACATTGGATTCAGTTAGAGTAAACAGTCAGCTCAACTTGACTTTGATTCAGAGGCCAATTGGAAACCTCCAAGCCAAAGAAGGTGCTGCATTTTTTGCCACTTCAAGCTGGTGCCTGACATGAAATTGACTGCATACTTAGGAAGGATTAGGATCCTGAGACTGGCTGATTTTCCTGTAGCTGAATTCGAATGAACGCAATTGATAAAAAGGTAACTGTGAGAATGTGGGGGAAACAAGCATATAAAGATTAGGTACATTTATTGGAGGTACCAGTTTCCATGGATGATTAAGATACATTCTATTGCTCCTTGTGGGTATAATAATGAGAAATTAACCCTTAGATTTTCACTGTAAATGGGTAGTAATTTTATTTTAACAAGAGCATCAGCATCATTTAATTCTGTTATTTAAATTTGGATACTGCGTTATTATTTCAGTATACAAATAGAGTCCCCCACAATCCAAACTGGGAGAACAGGCTGCATGTTGAATAATGGATAGTTGGTTTGAATTACCAGCGTTTATGGGGTTCGAATATTTGTCCAAAACCTGCTAGGGAACCCATATATATCTGTTGTTGTCTCCTGGTTGCCAATTGTGTATAAACCACTTGCAAAGTATGTCTGGTATGTTATGACAAGGTAAGGACAATGTCCGTAGTGAACAATAAGTATATGAGGGAGCAAAGGCGGTGTGATATTGGAAGCATAACGATTGCTTTTTCTTCTAAAATCAAATGCATTTAAGGAATGGTGGGGTTTTTTCTGCTCTTTTTCCCTTGAGTTTTTTTCTACCTGCTGCCTGTTCTGGAGGTGGTGACTCTTTCCTGTAGTAAACACAGGTATTGAACATTTCTGGTATGTTCTGCAAATGGTTCTCTTCAAGTGTGAGCCTAGACAGTGAATGCCAGCAAGTTATTTTACCACAGGGCTTAATCCTGATCTCACCTGAGGTCCACACACACCCAATCCAACAGAGGTTGAGCAATCTGGAGTGGGGAGCCTAGCTATCGTGCATTTCGTAACCTAGGGATACTAAGACCAAATGTGATGTCCCTACCATAGCTCGCGCTGAGATCAGCTAACTAAACACATGTGCGTCTGCACATTCTGTTATATATAGCGCACAGTTTATATCAGAACATGGAGGAGGATAAGGAGACTTGTATGTGAAGAGAATAACGGAATACTGCCTTCTAATCAAGAATCTAATTGGCAGTTTCAAATTTTATTATAAACTGCAATAGTGGTTTATAACTTTGGACCCTATGATGTCATTACAGTTTCAAAATCAGAGTGGGTTATTGTACAATAATTATCATGTGAGGCTTTTCAAGGAAGTCCAGGTAGAAGTTGGTCCAGTGCACTCCTTGATGTTGCTGTGTGACAACACTTTCACTGAAGGATGGGTGATTATGATGAAACAGCTACAAGTTTATTAGGTGCAATTACTGAGCAATAATGCTATTGGTATGAATTGAAGGGATATTTTTGGTGCTAATGTTGTCAGTGTTGACACACATGTGATGTAGAGCAAAGCAGCTGCCTGCATTGCTACAGTCCACTTAAGCCAATAAAATGTTCCAATTTACTAAATAAGTGCTCCTTGTTTTATTTGTCTATTTTAATACTGGCAGCAAAGCCGACAAGCATTGCTGAAGGGTCATGTTGATATTTAAGTGCGTGGATGGGCACAGACTCAAAAGTAAGGCAATGTGCTTTATGCAGTACAGGGTACTGCTCATATTCAATATTTAACTCTTCCAATGTATAGATAAAGAATCATAGTTTGCTCAATGCAGTATCTGTGACAGGATTAAAAAAATAAAAATCATATATAACCATTACAAATGACAACTTGTATATACTTCAAATGTACTATTTCTCATTCTGTAATCATTGGCTTGACACTAACTTTTAAAAATAATATTTTGCATTTGTTGAGATCAAATAGAAGTTCCCAGTCATTTGGGCTTAGCATTGCTGCTCTATCTTTGTGCAGAGTAAGGGCTCTGATTACTAGGCCATTGGAAATGGTGTTTTGAGTTGGAGTAATTATGGGAATGGAGAGAACATACAAGTTTTAAATTGATCTGTAGTTTTCAGAACCCATTGTGGTTTCACACAGCTCTTATTTTTGACTTGACTCTAACTTGTCCAGGTAGTCTTGTCCACCTTTGTTAAACAATTTGGCTGGCTTTGGTCAATGTGATCAGATTTAAGCGCAGAAATTTCTGTGAGCAATGATATACAAACCAGTTCATATCTAATTCCCCTGTCTGCTGTTTTAACGGAGGTGTTAACCCAATTAAAATAAAAGGGTTAAAAGCTTTGTTAAAATAGCAGTGAGGGGAATTTGATGCAAATACATCAAGCTTTACTAGGACATCACTCATATAGTATAGTAATTTCCAGGCTTTAGGGTTTAATTTATTAACCTTATCATTGTTATCGCTTTGATTTGAAGAGAAATCTTTTAATTTGCTTCTCCTTCATCCCACCAACTAACCCCATCAGAGTTTGCAACCACTTGAGCACGAGAATTATGATTAGCCGAACATTCTTATCCTTTTAGTTCTGTTTAAATGTTATCGTGTTTTGTTTGATGTGCAAAAACTGAATAGTTTGAGAGTTGCAATGTACTGTGGAGAATAGGTTGACATTTTACTCTACATTAAAAGACAACAATAGAAATAAATGACAAAAAGGAAAGTAACAATGGACATCAATGATCTTTACAGTTCTTTGTCATAACTTGGATTTCCAAGGGAGTTCTGATAATGGAGCTCCCTGCTGAAGAGGATTTTATATCCAGGCTTTTGAATTTGAAATGCACCAATATTTAGACCAGACAGCTCAAACAAATGGAACCTGTTTGTTTATCTTTGCAGATGGACACTGAGCCCATGATGGCCGAAGCCGCCCAGCCACTACCGCAGTTTGAGGCTATTTTACCCAATGGTGTAGAGGAGAAGGAAAAGGAGAATGCAAAAGAGAAAAAAAACAAACCCAGTTTGGAGGATCTGAGTGCTATTGAAGATGAGGAGGTCCTGGACAAAATGGTATTTGTTCATTGTAGATACCGTAATGAGTAGCACAGAATAGTTAATAATATTGATTTCAATGGTTAATTATATTTTTACCACTGGCGGGGTAGTTCAGTGACAGTTTTTTATCAGTGATTTGCTCATCATATAAGCCACCAGTGGATCAATTCCTCAAGTATACCAAGTAGGAGCAAACAGCCGAAGATTCATCTCTGTGGTCCAATGCAAAATACAAATCTAAACTTTGGCTTCATAGAGTCAAGCCATTGAGAAAATAGAGCTTGCAAATGACTGACAACCCAAAGTATTCAAATATGATGCCAATCTCTATCCTGTTAAAAAGTTATGTTATAGATTTAAAAACTTGAGTGATAATTTTAGGGAAAAAAATAATTGATTTGTGATTTTATGACTACATAACTTATAGAATTTTTTTCCTCTGCAGTATAATTCCAGAGTTTTGTTTATTTGAATATTACACTCTATCATGAAATGAATGACATTTGTTTGACTTACTGATTACTTAACTGAGTTTTTTTCATTAAAATATTCAAACAAAATGATCGCATTTAGCTTACAGTAACATTGGGAGGAAAATAAAATTCTAATCTAGTGCTGCTTTATTGACTTAGTAACCAAATTGTACTGCAACAGGCTGTGAAAAAACTGATGCGGAAATAAATCACAAATGAGGGTAAACTCAAACTAAGGTTTCTATAGAAACATAGAAAATAGGTGCAGGAGTAGGCCATTCGGCCCTTCTAGCCTGCACCGCCATTCAATGAGTTCATGGCTGAACATGCAACTTCAGTACCCCATTCCTGCTTTCTCGCCATACCCCTTGATCCCCCTAGTAGTAAGGACTTCATCTAACTCCTTTTTGAATATATTTAGTGAATTGGCCTCAACAACTTTCTGTGGTAGAGAATTCCACTGGTTCACCACTCTCTGGGTGAAGAAGTTTCTCCTCATCTTGGTCCTAAATGGCTTACCCTTTATCCTTAGACTGTGACCCCTGGTTCTGGACTTCCCCAACATTGGGAACATTCTTCCTGCATCTAACCTGTCTAAACCCATCAGAATTTTAAACGTTTCTATGAGGTCCCCTCTCATTCTTCTGAACTCCAGTGAATACAAGCCTAGTTGATCCAGTCTATCTTGATAGGTCAGTCCCGCCATCCCGGGAATCAGTCTGGTGAACCTTCGCTGCACTCCCTCAATAGCAAGAATATCCTTCCTCAGGTTAGGAGACCAAAACTGTACACAATACTCCAGGTGTTGCCTCACCAAGGCCCTGTACAATTGTAGCAACACCTCCCTGCCCCTGTACTCAAATCCCCTCGCTATGAAGGCCAACATGCCATTTGCTTTCTTAACCGCCTGCTGTACCTGTATGCCAACCTTCAATGACTGATGTACCATGACACCCAGGTCTCATTGCACCTCCCCTTTTCCTAATCTGTCACCATTCAGATAATAGTCTGTCTCTCTGTTTTTACCACCAAAGTGGATAACCTCACATTTATCCACATTATACTTCATCTGCCATGCATTTGCCCACTCACCTAACCTATCCAAGTCGCTCTGCAGCCTCATAGCATCCTCCTCGCAGCTCACACTGCCACCCAACTTAGTGTCATCCGCAAATTTGGAGATACTACATTTAATCCCCTCGTCTAAATCATTAATGTACAGTGTAAACAGCTGGGGCCCCAGCACAGAACCTTGTGGTACCCCACTAGTCACTGCCTGCCATTCTGAAAAGTCCCCATTTACTCCTACACTTTGCTTCCTGTCTGACAACCAGTTCTCAATCCATGTCAGCACACTACCCCCAATCCCATGTGCTTTAACTTTGCACATTAATCTCTTGTGTGGGACCTTGCCGAAATCCTTCTGAAAGTCCAAATATACCACATCAACTGGTTCTCCCTTGTCCACTCTACTGGAAAGATCCTCAAAAAATTCCAGAAGATTTGTCAAGCATGATTTCCCTTTCACAAATCCATGCTGACTTGGACCTATCATATCACCTCTTTCCAAATGCGCTGCTATGGCATCCTTAATAATTGATTCCATCATTTTACCCACTACCGATGTCAGGCTGACCGGTCTATAATTCCCTGTTTTCTCTCTCCCTCCTTTTTTAAAAAGTGGTGTTACATTGGCTACCCTCCACTCGATAGGAACTGATCCAGAGTCAATGGAATGTTGGAAAATGACTGTCAATGCATCCGCTATTTCCAAGGCCATCTCCTTAAGTACTCTGGGATGCAGTCCATCAGGCCCTGGAGATTCATCGGCCTTCAATCCCATCAATTTCCCCAACACAATTTCCCAACTAATAAGGATTTCTCTCAGTTCCTCCTCCTTACTAGACCCTCTGACCCCTTTTATATCCGGAAGGTTGTTAGTGTCCTCCTTAGTGAATAGCGAACCAAAGTACTTGTTCAATTGGTCCGCCATTTCTTTGTTCCCCGTTATGACTTCCCCTGATTCTGACTGCAGGGGACCTACGTTTGTCTTTACTAACCTTTTTCTCTTTACATATCTATAGAAACTTTTGCAATCCATCTTAATGTTCCCTGCAAGCTTCTTCTCGTACTCCATTTTCCCTGCCCTAATCAAACCCTTTGACCTCCTCTGCTGAGTTCTAAATTTCTCCCAGTCCCTGAGTTCGCTGCTATTTCTGGCCAATTTGTATGCCACTTCCTTGGCTTTAATACTATCCCTGATTTCCCTTGATAGCCACGGTTGAGCCACCTTCCCTTTTTTATTTTTACGCCAGACAGGAATGTACAATTGTTGTAGTTCATCCATGCGGTCTCTAAATGTCTGCCATTGCCCATCCACAGTCAACCCCTTAAGTATCATTCGCCATTCTATCCTAGCCAATTCACGCCTCATACCTTCAAAGTTACCCTTCTTTAAGTTCTGGATCATACATCTGAGTTTGCATTAACTCAGGAACCATTAATTCTAGTCTTTCAGTTTTTTTTTCCAATCTTTTATTCCTGTTAATTGTATCCCCTTTTCTGCATCTGAAAGTGTTGACTCTTTGCTAGGAAATGGTTCCATGGGTGCAGATCACCCTCCAGTGCTTCATAGAAACATAGAAACATAGAAAATAGGTGCAGGAGTAGGCCATTCGGCCCTTCAAGCCTGCACCACCATTCAATAAGATCATGGCTGATCATTCACCTCAGTACTCCGTTACTGCTTTCTCTCCATACCCCTTGGTCCCTTTAGCCGTTAGGGCCAAATCTAACTTCCTCTTGAATATATCCAATGAAGTGGCATCAACAACTCTCTGCGGTAGGGAATTCCACAGTTTAATAACTCTCTGAGTGAAGAAGTTTCTCCTCATCTCAGTCTTAAATGACTTACCCATTATCCTTATACTATGTCCGCTGGTTCTGGACTTCCCCAACATCGGGAACATTCTTCCTGCATCTAACCTGTACAGTCCAGTCAGAATTTTATCTGTTTCTATGAGATCCCCTTTCATCCTTCTAAACTCGTGAATACAGGCCCAGTTGATCCAGTCTCTCCTAATATGTCAGTCCAGCCATCCCGGGAATCAGTCTGGTGAACCTTCGCTGCACTCCCTCAGCAAGAACGTCCTTCCTCAGATTACACCAAAACTGAACACAATATTCCAGGTGAGCACTAAGGCCCTGTACAACTGCAGTAAAACTTCCCTGCTCCTATACTCAAATCCCCTAGCTATGAAGGCGAACATACCATTTGCCTTCTTCACCGCCTGCTGTACTTGCATGCCAACTTTCAATGACTGATGTACCATGACACCCAGGTCTCGTTATACCTCCCCTTTTCCTAATCTGAGATCATTCAGATAATATTCTGCCTTCGTGTTTTTGCCACCAAAGTGGATAACCTTACATTTATCCACATTATACTGCATCTGCCATGCGTTTGCTCACTCACCTAACCTGTCCAAGTCACCCTGCACCCTCTTAGTGTCCTCCTCACAGATCACACCGCCACCCAGTTTAGTGTCATCTGCAAACTTGAAGATATTACACACAATTCATTCATCTAAATCATTAACGTATATTGTAAATAGCTGGGGTCCCAGCACTGAGCCCTGCGGCACCCCACTAGTCACTGCCTGCCATTCTGAAAAGGACCCGTTTATCCCGACTCTCTGCTTCCAGTCTTCCAACCAGTTCTCTATCCATGTCAGTACATTACCCCCAATGCCATGTGCTTTAATTTTGCACACCAATCTCTTGTGTGGGACCTTGTCAAAAGCCTTTTGAAAGTCCAAATACACCACATCCACTGGTTCTCCCTTGTCCACTCTACCAGTTACATCCTCAAAAAATTCTAGAAGATTTGTCAAGCATGATTTCCCTTTCATAAATCCATGCTGACTTGGACCGATCCTGTCACTGCTTTCCAAATGCGCTGCTATTTCATCTTTAATTGATTCCAACATTTTCCCCACTACTGATGTCAGGCTAACCGGTCTATAATTACCCATTTTCTCTCTCCCTCCTTTCTTAAAAAGTGGTGTTACATTAGCTATCCTCCAGTCCATAGGAACTGATCCAGAGTCGATAGACTATTGGTAAATGAGCACCAATGCATCCACTATTTCTAGGTCCACTTCCTTAAGTACTCTGGGATGTAAACTAACAGGCCCTGGGGATTTATCGACCTTCAAGCCCATCAATTTCCCTAACACAATTTCCCGCCTAATAAGGATTTCCTTCAGTTCCTCCTTCTCACTAGACCCTCGGTCCCCTAGTATTTCCGGAAGGTTATTTGTGTCTTCCTTCGTGAAGACAGAACCAAAGTAGTTGTTTAACTGGTCCGCCATTTCTTTGTTCCCCATTATAAATTCACCTGAATCTGACTGCAAGAGACCTACGTTTGTCTTCACTAATCTTTTTCTCTTCACATATCTATAGAATCTTTTACAGTCAGTTTTTATGTTGCCAGCAAGCTTCCTCTCATATTTTAGTTTCCTTCTCCTAATTAAACCCTTTGTCCTCCTTTGCTGGATTATAAAATTCTCCCAGTCCTCAGGTTTGCTGCTTTTTCTGGCCAATTTATAAGCCGCTTCCTTGGATTTAACACTATCCTTAATTTCGCTTGTTAGCCACGGCTGATCCACCTTCCCCTTTTTACTTTTATTCCAGACAGGGATGTGCAATTGCTGAAGTTCATCCATGTGATCTTTAAATGTTTGCCATTGCCTATCCACCGTCAACCCTTTAAGTATCACTCGCCTGTTTATTCTATCCAATTCACGTCTCATACCATCGAAGTTACCTTTCCTTAAGTTCAGGACCCTAGTCTCTGAATTAGCTGTGTCACTCTCCATATTAATAAAGAATTCTACCATATTATGTTCACTCTTCCCCAAGGGGCCTCGCACAACAAGATTGCTAATTAGCCCTTTCTCATTACACATTACCCAGTCTACGATGGCCAGCCCTCTAGAAGCTTTATGAAGCTCTGTTAAAAGTAATGTTTCAGGAATTTTATGAACTGGACTATGGAAATGTAGATAAAGAACAGCTTTATTGTCTGAATGTTGGGAATAGTGTGGGGTCCGGGAGCCAGAGAAGAGGGACCTGGAACGATGTAGCCACAGCGTTCAGTACAGGAACGAGTATTGTTAATAACGTGTACAACTCCAGGTGCAGATCACTGGGATACAGAACCAACTGCGTAAGATTCTAGAGGAAGACAATACAGTGGTGGGTTCAGAACTTCATGAGGACCAGGCAATGACCATTCATTTAAAGGAGGTCATTGCGGAGCTGGAGAGGCACGCTAAAACTGTTAATGATTTGATATGGGAGGACAGGAATGCCTTGGTGCAGGCTGCACGGAATGAGGTGTGCGTGCTGTATGGAGCATGGTTGCTGGGCGAGGGCTGCAATAACCTGGAGCACCTGGGGCAAGGTCCCATCATGGATAAGCAACAAGCATCTCGCCCCGCTGCACCCATATAGAAATTAGTTGAGCCCGTGCCAGCTTCGTTTAGCCTCTGAACCCTGTCCCTGTAGATTGCAGGCAGTCCAACCATACAGTGATGGGAATTGTAGTAAGGATGCCGGTAATGGGCGGGTTATCCTGGCCAGCCAGTATACAGGGTTGAGAATATTGGGGTCATTTGTGAAGGAGTGCATGTTCGTTTTAAAGCAGTCCCACTGTATGTTATAAAGTGGGAGCATGCTATGGCAGGTACTGACCCCTCTGGATGCCAGAGCCAGGGTGCACATGTAATACTGTGTCCCCAGCACTTGAATGCTTTTGTTTGGTCAGAATATGGGTTTGCTTCTGCAGGCGTGGAACCTATCAATTGCACCATGGATTTGATGGCAGCAGATCACGTACCTCCACAGGTAGCATACGTGGGGAGTGGGACATACTGTGTCACCATAAGTGCACTCTGCTACCAGAACAGCCAAGACATGTGGTGTCCGGTGAGTGACAGCAGTTTGTGACAGCAGTTTTTGTTTCAAACCCAAGGCTGAGGTTCAAGTGGCACAAGAGCGAATTACTCCCATCCCCGAACCTTCGACCATTCACCTCACTGTGAACGACACCTTCACGCATCTCCAAGACTATGTGGAGTATTTCGGTAACCAATTACTTTTCTGCCGGAACATCTCACTGAGTTAATAAATGCCGTTGAGCTCTCCCAGAAACATTTTTACACTTTAGAGCATCAAAGTGTACATTCTTCACATGTGAGGTAATGTAGTGAGCATCAGCAAACATTTTCACTGTTATGAGCATCACAGCCAAGTCTATCCTTGCCCTGTGTCCACATGGATGGATTTCCAAAAGTGGTTGCTGGACCGTGAACAAGACTGGTGACCTTGACCAATTATCCCTAGCCCAGTATCACCAAAACCAATTGTAGCATCCTTACTGACTCCCTGGTTGAAATCAACTAACTCAGCACAGGTTGAAAATCAACCCTGGGACCTTACTGGTCGATATGGCACATCTACTCCTTTTACCAGGACATAGAAACAAAAGATCAATTTTCAATCAAATATTACTACTTTATAACACTATTTTCTCCACATATATTCTGAAGCTTGATGCAACAACAGATTTTGAAAAAAGGAAGATGATTCGAGCTGCAATGAGGGAGCTCCGGAAAAAGAAAAGAGGTAGGTGGCTTAAACGAAAAGGCATGATAGCGCAGCACAACTGATGTGGGCTTATTGCTGTGATCCTGCAAATGGGGGGGTCACCGGTCTTGGACATGTCACAGGGAGATCCTGAATGGAAGCCAGGCAACTGCATGTTGAAGGATGGTGTAAGACTCTATTGAAATCTGGGTTTCTACTCATTTCTGATGGATAGGATGAAGGTATCAATTATAATTAGTAGAGTCCTTACTGGAAATTGCCTGAGTAGTCTAAATTAATTTCTCAATGGACATCAGTCCACAGCGCACATTTATTTTTACAATTGATCATGCAGTAGGTGATGCCTCCATTCCTTCATACTCAAAGGGCTGGATTTTTGGCTTTGATGTTTCATGGGGTGATAATGATGGCGGGGCAGGAAAGTGAGCGCCCAGGAATCGTTTGCGCCTAAGTAGGTAAGTTTGGGCAGCTGGACGCTGAATCAGGGGACGCAGTGCTAAGGGAGGCGTTGTACACCTCTCTTGGGGCGTTAGGATGGGAAACTCCCAAGCTAAAGAGCTGGGCCGGGAGCGCTCCGAGAGACGCCTGGGGAGGAGGAGGGAAAACCCCCCAAAAATCCTCAAAAACATTCCCAAAATATTGTCCACGCCACCACAACACAGATTGCAAAATAAAATTAAAAGAAAAAACAATCACATTTACCCTATTTATTTACCTTTCCACTGTCGGTATCGTTGGACCGTATGATTTTCCAGGCGGTCAGTGCGAGGCGTGCTTTCCAGCATACGGGTCGGTTAAGAATCAAAACTCGCACTGGTGTTGCAACCAGGGGCGTTGCACACCAGGCGCAGCTCTTCCGGGTGGTGCTGCTCAGCGCCGCTGCTAAACCGGATCCAAAGATCACTGCAGGGTGCTGGAGGCTGACTGCCCGGCCAAAAAAAACCTCATTGCCGCCACTCCGGGACAAAAAACAGAACGGAGAAGACCCTAAAATCCAGGCCAAAGATTGTAATCCTTTTTTTAAACAGAATCAGTCATAAGAGAGGCACAATCTCCTGCATGTTTTGTTAACCTAAACAGCTTGTCTGGGTTCACAGGCTGCTGCTGCACATGTTTACATTTTTACTGTTTCTCGTTCAGCAGATCTAATTTCTGGTGCTCCTACTAGCTGACATCACCCTGTATTACTGTTCACCAGTTTGTTTAGTCAGCTGTAAGGTTTCCCTCGCTATCAACATTGATATTGCATAGCTTGAGCTCCTTGTACCTCTTTCACTGCCTATCCTGCATCTGCTTGCCTTGTTTCAGCTTGCTGTACAGAACCTTTTTGACATTCTGGAATCTTTCATATAGCCGACATATTTTGACCAGCAGTTGTGGTCTTATCAAAATGGCCTCAATAATAATGGTCTTGGTGTGATCAAGGATCTTGCTGTTAGTAATATTGTCTTGCCAGATGATGTGTATGGTGGACCTCAGGTGTTGTGGATATTGTCAAGCTACTGAATATGATAAGAAAGAACTTTCAGTAATATAGTGCCTTTCATGTAACAGGATATCCCAAGTGCACTTCACTGTCAATTAATTAATTTATTGCTGCTCTTAAAAGTGCCACAAGATTGTTTATGCACCCCTGGACAGACAAAAGGGGTCTCTGTTCAGTGTCTTGTCTGAAAGATAGCACCTCTGACAATGCTGCACTCCTTCAGTACTCCGGCACAGGTATGATGGGCCGAACCTTTGACACGGTTGACCACTCCACGCTCCTCCAACGCCTCTCCGCCATTGCCAGCTGGGTGGGAATGCACTCACCTGGTTCCATTCTTATCTATTTAGTCATAGCCAGAAAATCACCTGCAATATCTTCTCTTCCCATTCCCGCATCGTTACCTCTGATGTCCCCCAAGAATCTATCCTTGGCCCCCTCCTATTTCTCATCTACATGCTGTCCCTTGGCGAAATCATCTAAAAACACAGCGTCAGTTTCCACATTTACGCTGACAACACCCAGCTCTACCTCACCACCACTTCTCTCGACTCGTCCACGGTCTCTAAATTGTCAGACTGCTTCTCCGACATCCAGTCCTGGATGAGCATAAATTTTCTCCAATTAAATATTGGGAAGACCAAAGCTTTGACTTTGGTCCCTACCACAAACTCTGTTCCCTAGCCACTGACTCCATCCCTCTCCCTAGCATCTGTCTGAGGCTGAACCAGACTGTTCGCAACCTTAGTGTCATATTTGACCCTGAAATGAGCTTCCGATCACATATCTACAGCATAACTAAAACCGTCTATTTCCACCTCCGTAACATTGCCCGTCTCCGCTCATGTCTCAGCTCATAAGCTGCTGAAACCCTCATCCATGCCTTTATTACCTCTAGACTTGACTACTCCAACGCACTCCTGGCTGGCCGCCTACATTCTACCCTACATAAGCTTGAGGTCATCCAAAACCCGGCAGCCCGGGTTGTAACTCGCACCAAATCCCGTTCACCCATCACCCCTGTGTTTGCTGACCTACATTGGCTCCCGGTTAAGCAACGCCTCGATTTCAAAATTCTCATCCTTGTTTATAGATCCCTCCATGGCCTCACCCATCCCTCTGTCTGTAATCTCCTTCAGCCCCACAACCCCCCGAGATGTCTGCACTCCTCAAATTCTGCCCTCCTTGAGCATCCCTGATTATAATCGTTCAATCAATTGTGGCCGTGCCTTCAGCTGCCTAGGCCCTAAGCTCTGGAACTCCCTCCCTAGACTTCTCCGCCTCTGTACCACTCTTTCCTCCTTTAAGACACCCCTTAAAGCATACCCGTTTGACGAAGCTTTTGATCATCTGCCGGAATTTCTTCTTATGTGGGTCGGTGTCAAAATGTTGTCTTCTAACACTCCTGTGAAGTGCCTTGGGACGTTTTACTACATTAAAGGCACTATGTAAATACAAGTTGTTGTTGTTGTTGAATGGCCTTCTGTGTTGCATTATTCTATGATTCTATATACTGATTATGTGCTCATGTCTTGGAGTAGTAACATGTTCAGGACTCTCATCCTCTCATCCATTTAGTAGGGTGATGATTACAACAGCTATGTATACTTTTACATTTGTTGTGAGTTCAGTCCCACGCTGTACAAAAGTTATTTTGTTTTAAGTGTCCTGATTACAGAACTGGCTTTTTTGCTAGATGAGAGCACCTCATGTCTATCAGTGTATCATTTATCCAGATAACGCTATCCAGCTAAGTGAACCAGTAGGTGCAAATGGTCTCACTGGATTAGAAATGGTGTGAAACTAGCAAGCAAGCAACTAACTGGGAACCTCCTTGTTTATGTATGGTTTTCTTGTTTCTTGATCTCATGCGTCATAGACTCTCTGGTGGATGGGGAGCTTACAAGTGATAAAGAAGGTATGGCTATAGGCTGATAACTTTCATTTATCCACTAAACTAGATAACCATACTATACAATATTCACATTATCTATCTATTCAGATAGGGGCTGTAAACACTGTTCATGTCACTGTGTTGCACATTCTGAAAGTAAAAATTATTGTATATTCACAAAATACAAAAAAAAACATTTTTAACAGCCATGTGGCAGATTTGAGTAAAATGTTATAATTTAGGTGAATGATCTAATTTTCTCTGAGGTGGAATTGGAAAAAGCCTTCACTCAGTTAATCGGTAAGGGTCATAGAAACATAGAAACATTGAAAATAGGTGCAGGACTAGGCCATTCGGCTCTTCGAGCCTGCACCATCATTCAATATGATCATGGCTGATATTGCAACTTTAGTACCCCATTCCTGCTTTCTCTTCATACCCCTTGATCCCTTTAGCCGTAAGGGCCACATCTAACTCCCTTTTGAATATATCTAACGAACTGGCCTCAACAACTTTCTGTGGTAGAGAATTCCACAGGCTCACAATTCTCTGAGTGAGGAAGTTTCTCCTCATCTCAGTCCTAAATGGCTTACCCCTTATCCTTAGACTGTGACCCCTGGTTCTGGACTTCCCCAACATTGGGAACATTCTTCCTGCATCTATACTGTCCAATCCCGTCAGAATTTTATATGTTTCTATGAGATCCCCTCTCATTCTTCTAAATTCCAGTGAATATAAACCTAGTCGATCCAGTCTTTCTTCATATGTCAGTCCTGCCATCCCGGGAATCAGTCTGGTGAACCTTCGCTGCACTCTCTCAATAGCAAGAATGTCCTTCCTCAGATTAGGAGACCAGAACTGTACACAATATTCAAGGTGTGGCCTCACCAAGGCCCTGTACACCCCAGTAAAACCTCCCTGCTCCTATACTCAAATCCTCTCGCTATGAAGGCCAACATGCCATTTGCCGCCTTCACCACCTGCTATACCTGCATACCAACTTTCAATGACTGATGTACTATAACACCCAGGTCTTGTTGCACCTCCCCTTTTCCTAATCTGTCACCATTCAGATAATATTCTGCCTTCCTGTTTTTGCTACCAAAGTGGATAACCTCACATTTATCTACATTGTACTGCATCTGCCATGCATTTGCCCACTTGCCTAACCTTTCCAAGTCACCCTGCAGCCTCTTAGCATCCTCCTCACAGCTCACACTGCCACCCAGCTTAGTGTCATCTGGTCACCTTCATAATCATCAAGAGTAGAAGGATTACTCTGGGAGGGGCAATACAGGTTAATACTCCAAACACATGTTAATATATACTCTTTTCAAAGGTTTTGGAGTGTTTATTTTTGAGAAAAGTAAGACTTTATGTTACTGTGGAAAAAGACGATGGGGCCGAAATTTCCACCCGCCCCAAACAGGGCGCACTTACTGTTTTTAGTGTTTTCTACGCCCCGATGTGGGGTCTGGAGCGGGTCGGCTTCCGCTCCAAGTCATCAGCGGCGAGTCAGCTCAATGCGGACACGCATCGTCGTACTGATGCTTTGCAACGTCCCTCCCCTTCAGTTAAAGGGGAGGGCTGCTGCGAGCTCTGCAGCCACTTTAGTGGTACCCACTGGGCCACCAGGGAGGGTTTCGGCTGGGCCAGCGGCCCAGTACCCAGGAAGGGGTGTTGGGCTGAACCCGTGGCTGCCACTGTCGGGCCGATTTCGGAGTCGGCCGACAATTAAAATAAAATGGCAGCCGCGGCTGTGCGCCCTCCCCTTTAACGGGGACGCGCCGCCCAGCCTGAAGAAGCTTCCCACCGGGGAAAGCTGTCGGGGGTACCGAGTGGTGCCGATCCGCTCCCATGGTGCAATTTCCTGTGGGGCAATTTCACACATGGCGCAAAAAGGGGGTCGCCGCCAGTCGGTAAGAGGTCGGCGCATGCCCGACGGGGTGGGAAGAAGGCAAGGGCGGTCCCGTACACTGCTCCAAAAATAACGGAGGGCCAGTTTGAAAATGTCGGCCCCTTCGCGCCGACCGAGCGGTTAGTCCTTGCTGACCCATGGCCGCCTCTTTGAGATGGTCACGGCTCTTAGAGAAAGGGGCAATTTCAGCCCCAATACTTCCTAATAGCAAAAAGAAAAATAAGTTGTTTATCTTTTATTGGCGATCTTCATTATCTGTTTTTCCAGGTTTACACAGCAAAGTTGAATATTGTTGGGGAGCAGAAGTAAGAGGTTCCACTTAATTTTATTCAGTATTGCCACCAAAGATTAGTGCAGTAAGTCAGCAGTAGATGTGTGGGTCAGAAGCACCCATGAACTAATATTTAGAGTTGTGCCTAAATGTACAACTTCTCATTAGATATTGGGCATTGTTTATGTAAGCTGGAGAGGCTCTGGTGTTGTGACTTCTTACAGTTAGGCTTTTGTTTTTGCCTCTCTTCAGACGAGAGAGAGAGAGAGCGTGAAATGAGACTACAGGAATTGAAACAGAAAACAGAAGAGGAGAAGAAAGCAAAGTCTTTAAATGCTGCTGGAATTGCTGTATCCAAAACAGAAAAATCTGCAGATGGGAAGACTATCACCTCCATGTCAAAGACTGAGAGAATCACCCAGTCAGGTAATGGGAAGATACAGAGGGCAAAAGTGGTCTCTGGTTCATTGAAGAACACGTGGGTAGCTTTAGTCAAAAGCTACTGCAATTGCAGTCCATGGTAATGCTTTTTTACAGTAGGTGTCCCTATACTGGCAGTCATGCATAAGCAAGGTTAACCAATTCACCAATAGATTCTTCTTAATTCAGCTAAAGATTTTGGAGTCAAAAAGTTGAGAAGAATTCTACAATACGATGTTGTCTAGAGGTACAGTAAAGGGCAATTAAATTGACATTTGGATTAGATACCTCATCCAGAAGGAAAATTTCTGGAAAGTAGGAATGTTTATGCTGGAGAAAAGAAGGCTCAGGGAAGATCTCATTGCGATATCTTAAGACTGAAGGAATATTGATAAAAATGAATTAATATTTTTGATGTGTGCACAAACTCTGCAAAAAGTGGGTATGTGCAGAATCTAAGGCGAAAGAAAGCAAAATGTTTAGATTTAAATAGTGTACATGGCAGGTTGTGAATATATAAAATAAAGAAAGATTTACATTTATATAGCGCCTTTCACAACTTTGGGATGTCCCAATGCGCCTTACAATCAATGAAGCACTTTTGAAGTGTAGTCACTGTTGTAATGTAGGAAACGCAGCAGCCAATTTATGCACAGCAAGCTCCAAGCTATGGAAGAGACTGCCCAGAGAGGCATTTAAGGTGGACAATTTTGGCAAATTCAAGAGGGAACAAGATAGGTATTTAATCGAGTCTTATTAGTGCGTATGATATTTTTCGAATTTTGGGACTAGCTAGGTGGATCACAATGGTCTCTTCCAGTCCTGTGCATTCCCATGTTCTTGCTGTGCACAAAACAATCAACTAAACTGATAAATTCTACACTACCACTAGTAAGGGGCTTGCCTTGTAGATTGTGAAAAACCTTAAACTCTTGTAGGTCACATGTTCATGCTTTGTATTTGTGACCTGCAGTTTATATACTGATGAATATAAGATTCTACTAGCAAGTGTATGTATGGATATCCTTCATATTAATGATAACTGGACTTTCAGAAGTTTCTTGGATCTTCCAGTGCATCTTCTGAGCCCAATCCAAAAACCACAGGTGGTCTTGTACTGGTCGTGGTTTAGGATGGTCTGGTTGGAAGTCAGTTGGAAGTTGGTTGTGGCTTTGCTGTTTGTTCACTTTCCTGGGGTAATTTGCATTTAACACTAGGCCAGGAGGCAGCCAGGTGTTATACGGAGAGCTTGACAGGTTTGCAACTGAAGCTTAATGCAGACAAATGCATGTTTTTATATATATATATGAATTAATACTCGCATAGATGTGTACTTTGTGGGTGGGATAGAACTTACCAAGGGATATATTGAAAGAGACCTAGGGGTGTTACTTGACCCATTGAGGTGGGAGAAATGAACAAAACAAGTCGAATGCTGGGTTATAATTAGTTAAGTTGAAAGCCCAGAAGTCAGGTTGAAGCACTACAGTGCACTGTTCAGTCTACACCTGGAGTACTGTGTACAGTTCTGGTCCTTGGAACATAAGGGGACATAAAAGCAGTGTACAGGAGAATATTGCTGTCCAAGAGATTAGTTACGAGGCAGCAAGGGCTCTAGACCCTTGAAATAAATACTTTAGAAGGGAACATAGAGGCAGATAAGATTTTTAATGAGGTAGTGAAAGTAAACCTGAAAAATATTATCAGATAGAACAAGACGAGAGCACATGGTTCAGAGTGTGAAGCACAAATTTTGTTTGTACAGAGGGTGATTCACAGCTGGAGTGATTTGCCACAAAGACAAGTTGAGATCACAGAACTCATTTAAGAAACAGCTAGGGCTGTAATGGAAAGAAAGTAGAGTTGTTATTCCAAAAGGAGGAAATCAAATGGGCTGAAAGATCTTCCTCTGAACCTACCTTGTAGTTATGATAACAAAGGAAATTTCAACCATTCCTTCTTCCTATTGCTTCACTATGTTGGAATCAAGACTCCCCACTCCATCTCGTCTAATTCATACTTTGTCAATATCTCAAAACCATGGAACGATTTACCTTGCTCAGTCTTCCGTTCCTCTTCTAAGCTACAAGCTTTTAAAACTGAAGCTTGATGTCACCTCAACACCTCTTCTTGAATTACTTTGTCTTCTTTCTTCCTCTTTTCCTCTTTTCAAGCTTGATGCTCTATGTACTAGAGCCCTTCATCTACGTTTCTCAATTTAAAAAATCTACGCTCAGCTATGGTGGTATTGGGTCAATAGTAATTCCCTTGTAATATCCAGAATTATTGAAAATTATTCTGGTCTTTCAGACGGTGGCAACAGAACTTTACGAACTACCACTGTGGAGTCCAGCATTGTAAAGAAAACTGATGGTAAGCAGAATAAGTCGGACTAATATGAACTCTTGAAATATCTTCAACTCTGCGACATCTGAAATAGCAGTGTCTTGGGATAGGACATGGTATTCAAAGGGAACAAAGTTCTCCCACCATTTCAGTTGGTAAGTGCACTGCCTAATGCGGAACCCAGTTGCACAAACCAGGAAGATCCCAGGTTTGATCTTCACTTTTAGCAAAGGCCAACGGTAGCTGCAGGGATGCTACCGTTGGCCTAAGAGCCCTTCGTTTGGAGGCAAAAAATAGCCAGAGTTACTGACTCTGAATGCAGTTCAGTGACCCCTGCTAAAAAGTGTGTGTGTGAATGTCAGGTGAGGACATGATGCACTCCACAAATTAATTGTCTGACAACACTCACTGTAACTGCTGGCTAGGCTGACCTATCAAGAATAGTCACTAGAGCAGAAAGCTGAAAGTCAGGGGACATGTATGAAAACGTAGCCCAAATAAGTCAGCGACACAAGAAAGAAAGAGAGACGATTGTGGAAATGAAATGAAAGGGGAATCCGTGAATCTTGCTTCTATTTAGTCGACCTTTCTGTTATTTCATTTCTTCAGTGATTCAAGACTAGGTTGAAAAGAATAGAACAATAATCTGCAGCAATGATTTCAGACTTTTGTAGCATTCAGAATAAATACAGGTATGATTCAGTGTAAACAATACCATGCTTGAACAGAGATCCGATGGCTTATTCTGGTTCAATATTTCAAAATCAAATAGGTGGATTCCGACAACAGCCCTGATTATACTGTGCTCTCTTAGTGAGAAGCGCGCCGTTTTTTCCTAACATGAAGCATTGAAAATATCAGACAGCAGGTGGAATCAGTTAGATGCGGTCAGTGAGGCAGAGATGTCTGGAACAAAGGATTGGTCTTAAATTCACTGCCAGGCCAGACTGGCATATGAACGAATTGGAATTCACATGAAGCCATGAGCTGATGTGGGCAATCATTTGGAAAATATGACTTGTATAGATCCAAACTTATTTGGAAAGAGACCCAACCTCCCAAGATTCCGAGATGTCTTGGATTAAGGTCCAGGAGCACAGCTTGTTCAATTTTGGTGGCAGTGCTCTCACTATCTTGTTACTCAGGACAGACTGTACAGTCTGTTCCCTTGAAGTTAAAACATGTGAATGATGAAGAAGTTTCAATTTTGCATTGATTGATTAGAAGCATTGTTATTGTGATTTCTTTACACTGCAAGTTCCATATTTCAACCAGATTGCCAGGGAGCTGACAAACAAGAAAATGTCAGACCAGGCACCCCAGAGTGCTGTCATGTACCTTGTAGCAACTGGTTTACAGAGTCATAGGAAAAAAAGCCTAAGAATTATGTTCTAAGGTTTCAGTGCTGATAAGAGATTTTGAATTTCATTTCCTGACTGAGACAACAAATTGCATTTATATAGCACCTTATAACTTAGCAAAAACGTCCTAAGGCATTTCACAAGAGTGTTATCAGACAAAATTTGCTATCTTTTTAATTATTTTTCTCTTAACAGGTGGAACAACTGTTGTCCAGACCAAGTCCTCCTTTAGTTCCAGCAGCACTTCGTCCAAAAAAGTTGGCAGGTGAGAAGTGACTTTTTATCTTCAGAATGTAACAGTCACTAAATTGAGACCTGTTGATGACCGCATCTAACTGATTCATGGTTGTGCCTGTGAGTTGCCACAGGGCAAGCTATGCGCTTCTCCTGGCAATCAGTTCCAGCAAGACACTGGCAGATGCTATCCTCGCCTAGCATTCACACACAGATAGTTCCAGCAGGAGCTCCTGAATTGTGAGCAGGTACAAGAACCTGGCCAGTTTTCCTCTCTCTTGCCAGGGGCACTGAGACCAATCCAATCTGGTCAAGATCATCTTAAATCAAACTAGGGACCAAACCAAGGAACTTCATGGTCTATATAGATCAGCTACTCGTTGAGTTAACTTGCTGAACCATCTGCATTTGGGAATTCTATAACTTTATGGTTTGCTTCTCCAGTATTTTTGACCGAGAAGATGATGCACGGTCCAGCAGTGTGTCAGCACTTGAGAGGAAACAGGCTGAGAAGCGGAAAGAGGTGATGAGGTCACAAACATTGCCACGCACTTCAGGAACACAGGCCCGGAAGGCATTGATTGAGAAACTAGAAAAGGAAGGTGGAAGGTAGGACACTCACCAAGAACTCTTTTTAAAGGATGTTTTTGCTGTATTCAATGTGTAATATTTGTGAAAACAAAGTGCCGAAAATCTTATATGGTGGGTCTTTTATGCTAAGATGCAAAAAATGCAAGGAACAACACCTCATTGCAATATTGTCTGAGGAAACATAGAAACATAGAAAATAGGTGCAGGAGTAGGCCATTCGGCCCTTCGAGCCTGCACCGCCATTCAATAAAATCATGGCTGATCATTCCCTCACTATCCCTTTCCTGCTTTCTCTTCATACCCCTTGATCCCCTTAGCCGTAAGGGCCATATCTAACTCCCTCTTGAATATATCCAATGAACTGGCATCAACAACTCTCTGCGGCAGGGAATTCCATAGGTTAACAACTCTCTGAGTGAAGAAGTTTCTCCTCATCTCAGTCCTAAATGGCCTACCCCTTATCCTAAGACTATATCCCCTGGTTCTGGACTTCCCCAACATCGGGAATATTCTTCCCGCATCTAACCTGTCCATTCCCGTCAGAATCTTATACGTTTCTATGAGATCCCCTCTCACCCTTCTAAACTCCAGTGAATAAAGGCCCAGTTGATCCCGTCTCTCCTCATATGACAGTCCAGCCATCCTTGGAATCAGTTGGGTGAACCTTCGCTGCACTCCCTCAATAGCAAGAACGTCCTTCCTTAGATTAGGAGACCAAAACTGTACTCAATATTCCAGGTGAGGCCTCACTAAGGCCTTGTACAACTGCAGTAAGACCTCCCTGCTCCTATACCCAAATCCCCTAGCTATGAAGGCCAACATACCATTTGCCTTCTTCACCGCCTGCTGTACCTGCATGCCCACTTTCAGTGACTGATGAACCATGACACCCAGGTCTTGTTGCACCTCCCCTTTTCCTAATCTGCCGCCATCCAGATAATATTCTGCCTTCGTGTTTTTGCCCTCAAAATGGATAACCTCACGTTTATCCACTTTATTCATTCTGGGCAGAATCACCTTAATGGAATATACTTCCAGGTGCAGAGGCAACAATTCCAAAATAATGTAAGGAATAATTGGCTGCTGTATTATAGGTCTATAGACTCTTTCTAAATAGGTTGAATGATTTTCTTCAGTTGTAATCTATCTTCCAAGCTATTTTCAACTGCTATTCTTAATGATTAGTTCTGTGCCTTGATTTTTAACTCTTTTACAGCAATTAGCATGTAATTTTCATCTTCTGATGTCATTACATGTTTTTTTATTTGTTCCTGGGAGGTGGATGTCGCTGGCAAGGCCAGCATTTATTGCCCATCCCTAGATGCTCTTGAGGAGGTGGCGGTGAGCCGCTTTCTTGAACCGCTGCAGTCCATGTAGTGAAGTTACTCCCATCGTGCTGTTGGGGAGGCAGTTCCAGGGTGTTGACCCAGCGACAATGAAGGAATGGCGATAGTATGCAACTTGGAGAGGAAGTTACAGGTGGTGGTGTTCCCATGCACCTGCTGCCCTTGCCCTTCTAGGTGGTAGAGGTCGTGGGTTTGAGAAGTGCTGTTGAAGAAGCCTTGATGAGTTGCTGCAGTGCATCTTGAAGGTGGTACACTGCAGCCACTATGCGCCAGTGTTGGAGGAAGTGAATATTTAAGATGATGGATGAGTGTCAGTTAAGCGGGCTGCTTTGTCCTGGATGATGTCGAGCTCCTTGAGTACTGTTGGAGCTGTACTCATCCAGGCAAGTGGTGAGTATTCTATCACACTCCTGACTTGTGCCTTGTAGATGGTGGAAAAGCTTTGGGCAGTCAGGAGGTGAGATACTCGCTGCAGAATACCTAGCCTCTGACCTTCTCTTGTGGCCACAGTATTTATGTGGCTGGTCCCGTTAACTTTCTGGTCAATGGTGACCCCTAGCATGTTGATGGTGGGGGAGTCAGCGATGGCAATGCCGTTGAATGTCAAGGGGCAGTGGTTAGACCCTCACTTGTTGGAGATAGTCATTGCCTGGCACTTGTGTGATGCAAATGTTACTTGCCACTTATCAGCTCAAGTCTGAATGTCGTCCAGGTCTTGTTACATGCGGCATGGACTGCTTCATTATCTGAGGAGTTGCAAATGGAACTGAACACTGTGCAATCATCAGCGAACATCCCCACTTCTGATCTTATGATGGAAGGACGATCATTGATGAAGCAGCTGAAGATGATTGGGCCTAGGACACTGATCTAAGGAACTCCTGCAGTGATGTCGAAGGGCTGAGATGATTGACCTCCAACAACAACAACCATCTTCCTTTGTGCTAGGTATGACTCCAACCAGTGGAGAGTTTTCCTCCTGATTCCCATTGACTTCAATTTTAATAGGACGTCTTGATGCCACACTTGGTCAAATGCTGCTTTGATGACAAGGGCAGTCACTCTCACCTCACCTCTGGAATTCAGCTCTTTTGTCCATATTTGGACCAAGGCTGTAATGGGTTCTGGCGGAACCCAAACTGAGCATTGGTGAGCAGGTTATTGGTGAGTACGTGCTGCCTGATAGCACTGTCGATGACACTTTCCATCATTTTGTGATGATTAAGAGTAGACTGATAGGGCGGTAATTGGCCGGAATGGATTTGTCCTGCTTTCTGTGAACAGGACATTCCTGGGCAGTTTTCCACATTGTCGGGTAGATGCCAGTGTTGTGGCTGTACTGGAACAGCTTGGCTAAAGGTGCAGCTAGTTCTGGAGTACAAGTCTTTAGCATGACAGCTGGGATGTTGTCAGGGCCCATAGCCTTTGTTGTATACAGTGCGCTCAGCCATTTCTTAATATCACATGGAGTGAATCAAATTGGCTGAAGACTGGCTTCTGTGATAGTGGGGAACACATGAGGAGGCCGATATGGATTATCCACTCAGCCCTTCTGGCTGAAGATGGTTGCAAATGCTTCAGCCTTGTCTTTTGCACTTGCGAGCTGGGCCCCGCCATCATTGAGGATGGGGATATTCATGGAGCCTCCTCCTCCTGTTATTTATTTAATTGTCCACCACCATTCATGACTGGATGTGGCAGGACAGCAGAGCTTTGATCTAAATTTTCCCCCAATAGCTGCTTCTGCTGCTTAGCATGCATGTAGTCCTGTGTTTCAGCTTCCCCACGTTAGCACCTCATTTTTTGGTACGCCTGGTGCTGCTCCTGGCATGCTCTTCTGCACTCCTCATTGAACCAGAGTTGGTCCCGTGGCTTGATGGTAATGGTAGAGTGAGGGATATGCCGGGTCATGAGGTTACAGACTGTGGTGGAATAAAATTCTGCTGCTGCTGATGGCCCACAGCACCTCCTAGATGCCCAGTTTTGAACTGCTAGATCTGTTGTGAATCATCCTATTTAGCACGGTGGTAGTGCCACACAACTCAATGGAGGGTGTCCTCAGTGTGAAGAAGGGACTTCGTTTCCACAAGGACTATGCGGTGGTCACTGCTACCAATGCTGTCATGGACAGATGCATCTGCGAGGTAGATTGGTGAGAACGAGGTCAAGTAGGTTTTTCCCTCGTGTTGGTTCTCTCACCACCTGCCGCAGGCTCAGTCTGACAGCTATGTCCTTCAGGACTTGGCCAGCTCAGTCAGTAGTGGTGCTACCAAGCCATTCTTGGTGATGAACATTGAAGTCCCCCACCCACATTCTGTGCCCTTGCTACCCTCAGTGATTCTTCCAAGTGGTGTTCAACATGGAGGAGTACTGATTCATCATCTGAAGGAGAGCGGTTGGTGGTAATCAGCAGGAGGATTCCTTGCTCATGCTTCATCTGAAGTCATGAGACTTCATGGGGTCCAGAGTCAATGTTGAGGACTCCCAGGGCTGAAAGGTATGATTCTGAGAGTATGAGTGTCAGGCTGTTGCTTGACTAGACTGTGGGACAGATCTCCCATTTTTTTCACAAGTCCCCAGATTTTAGTGAGGAGAACCTTGCAGGGTCGACTGGGCTGAGTGTGCCGTTGTGTGGAAAGCTGGTGCTGGGTGGTCCATCCAGTTTTATTCTTATTGTTTTTCGTAGCAGTTTGTTATAACTGAGTGGCTTGCGAGTCCATTTCAGAGGGCAATTAAGAGTTAACCACATTGCTGTGGATCTGGTGTCACATATAGGCCAGACCAGGTAAGAATGGTAGATTTCCTTTCCTAAAGGACATTAGTGAACCAGATGGGTTTTTACGCTAATCCAATAATTTCATGGTCACCATAACTGATGCTAGCTTTTTATTCCAGATTTATTTAATTTAAATTCCCCAGCTGCCATTGTGGGATTGGATCATTAGGCCAGGCCTCTGGATTACTCGTATAGTAACATAACCACTATGCTACCGTTCCCAGTTTCGTGTTGGTTCCTTAATTCCACAGACTGCTGCTTTCTATTTACCTGCTTATGCTAGTTATTAAAATAATATTTGTACCCCATCTCCACAGATCCCTCTTTCAGCCCATGTACATTGTTAATACCAGACATCATAACAAAGGTTGAGATGGAGTATCCAAGTATATTAGGAACATTAGGAGCAGGAGTAGGTATTCACCCCGTTGGGCCTGCTCCGCTTCATCTGCATCTAAACTTTATTTTCCCGCCTTGCTCCGCATCTCTTGACCTTATCTATCTTGGTGTTGAAAGTTCCAATTGTCGTAGCAACCACAGCCTTTTGGGGAAAAAGTTCCAGATTTCTACTACCTTTTGTATGAAAAAGTGCTTCTTGATTTTGCTTCTGAATGGCCAAGCTCTAATTTTAAGATTATGCCCCCCTGTTCTTGATTACCCTGCTAGAGGAAATAGTTTCTCCATATCTGCCCTATTAAATCATTTTAACATTTTAAATACCTCGATTAGTTCCACTCCTCAATCACCTATACTGAAGGGAATACAAACTAATTTTATGCAACTTTATACTCATAATTTAACCCTCTAAGCTCTGGTATCATTCAATTGAACCTGCACTGCACCCCCGCCCATGGCCAAATATCCTTCCTGAGGTACGGTGCATAAAAATGAATGCAGTACTCCAGAAGGTGTCTGACCAAGGCTCTATACAACTAAAGCATAAATTCCTTTGCTTTCCAGCCCCCTTGATATCAAAGCCAACATTCATTAGCTTTTTAATTGCTTTTTGTATCTATCTACAGGCTTTTATGATTTGTGTACTTGGACTCCAAAATCTTATTGCTCCTCTACAGTACTTAGATTCTCACCATTAAAAATAAATATTCCGATTTATCATTCCTGGGTTCAAAGTAGATGACATCACATTGAACTCTATTTGCCATAGTTTTATCCACTCATTTAATCTGTCTATGTCCCTTTGCTTCCTGCTCCCATTTGCACAACTTACTGTCCCTCTTAACTTAGTGCCATCTGCAAACTTGGGTATACAACTCTCTATTCCTTCAGCACAAAAGCAAAATACTGCAGATGCTGGAATCCGAAATACAAACAGAAAATCCTGGAAATCTCAGCAGGTCAGGCAGCATCTGTGGAGAGAAATAGAGATAACATTTCGAGTCTGTGACCCTTCGTCATAACCTGTTAATTCTGTATCTCTCCACAGTGGCTGCCTGATCTGCTGAGATTAACAGCATTTTCTGTTTTTAATCTCTGTTCCTTCATCCATGTTCATAATAAATTTGGTGAAAAGTTGAGATCCCAGAGCAGATCGCTGGAGAATATCACATCCCAGATTCAGATACAAATTTGGAATCCAATTTTTCAGATCCCCAAATTTTAACCAATTTAGAATTATTCACACCTGGCTATAAATGAGGGGATCATTTTCTCTGGTCACAATTGGCCCAGGTTGCCTCTTGTCTTTTGCCTATTTCGAGGTAGTTATCAATGTGAGGGAGCATAAAATGCAACAGGGAGCCATTCAGCTTTTTTATATATATCCTTGCATTAATGCATCCATCATTGATAAAGAGGCAGAAAGGCTATTTAAATATTAACGGGCCATTTGCCTACTGCAATCAATCACAGAACAATTCATTGCCCTCGACAAAGTCAGATTTTTTCCCCCCTGCAGCCGGTGCTGCTGGCAGGTACCACTGCCATTTTGTGACCCCTCACCCTCCACACATGAAAAGGACAACCCCGTGGAAATGCCACCGGGAGCTCACTGCCAACTTACTGAAGAAAATCCGTCTGGTCAGGATGAAGGGAAATGGGGTGGGTGGAATCCCTGGTACCGAGGAAAGTCTACACTTGTGTCTAGATACACATTGTAAAGAAACGTAGGATGATGTCCTCTGATCAGTATTTTTGAGCACATTCACGATCTCATTAGAAATACCAACCAGAGAAATTGCTTACATTGCCACTCTACATAGCAACTAGAGTAAAGCATCCTGAATTGAATTATGTGTGTGTGTGTGTGTGTGTGTGTGTTGAAATCATTGTATACAAAATTTTCCCCCAGCTATGACTGGGGGAAATATCAAATATATAATTGTTTTAATCATTTATAATCATCAAAATCCATCACGTTATATATTTCAGTCCTGGAAATCCAGCCATTGCCAGAGTGAAGGTGCAGAGGTCTTCAGGTTGTGGTGTGCCAAATGCTAACAGTATTAAGCAGATGCTGCTTGACTGGTGTAGAGCCAAGACACGTGGGTATGAGGTGAGCGCACATACACTCCACTTATCAGAGAATCTTTTAGTGATAGTGGGAGGAAAATTATTCAATTTCAACTCCACCAGGAAAGAGATTTTTTTAGTGGATTGAAATACAGGAACAGGAGTTGGCCATTTAGCCCCTCCAGCTTGTTCTGTGATTCAGTTAGATCATGGCTGATCTGTACCTCAACTTCATTTACCCACATTTGTCCCATAACCCTTGATACCCTTGCCTAACGATCTATCAATCTTAGTCTGCTTGATTTCACGCCTAAATGGTTTAGTTCTAATTTTAAGATTATACCCTCTTTTTCTGGATTTCCATCAGAGGAAATAATTTCTCTGTAACTGTTCTATAGGATGCCTTTATCATTTTGTTTGATTGAAATTGCACTGTACAATATTAATAACAAGCTCATTAACAGGTGCATATAAAGTTCCTCGATCATGTGTTTTAACCTGTTTGGGTTAACAACTTTATTAAAATAGAAAAGGAATGTCATACAAACTCACTAAGCCCAATTTCAAACCAATAATTTAAAAATAACACAAGTATTTCATATTTTCAGTATTGAATATCCTTTTGCATCTTTTAAGATGGGTAAACATTTTCTATGACATGACATAGCATAGATCAGAGAATCGTACAGAAAAATATTCTTTAGTTCATAACATTGTTGCTGCAAGAGAGTCTTACCATCGATGACCCATAAAAATGGTAATACATATATTTAAAAAAATAATTTGTTATTTTGGTATTTTTTGTTTAAGCTATGAATACTGAGAATGTCTTTGGAGGAAGAGGCTGGGAGTAGTTACTGAGCCTGCAGTATGAGAGAAATTTTAAAGTTAATCTGTGATGTTTCAATGGTTTTATTCTTTCAATTGTGTTTTATTCAGCTTCCTCACTTTCATTCCTTCCCAGCCATTTTGTGCGATTATGTTAACTGGACTTACTGTACATGTATTTTTTTTAAAATAAAATAAAAGGGGAAAATTGCTGATATTTAAGTTAACTGTTATTCGTAACAGTTTGATTTTAAAAGGAACCAAATGTGAAAACTCCCTTTTTGAAGGACAATTGTGCTTCTTTGTCAGTTTTGAAAAAGAGTTACATATTCATTATATTATTGGTTTGCTCGGTTTGAGACAGACCACCAGGTATGCTACATTACTTTCATCCATCACCCCTGTGCTCGCTCACCTACATTGGCTTCCAGTTAAGCAACGCTTCGATTTTAAAATTGTCATCCTTGTTTTCAAATCCTTCCATGGCCTCACCCGCTCCCTATGCTGTGCGCAAGTTGACTGCCGCGGTTCCCACATTACAACAGTGACTACACGCCAAAAGTATTTAATTGGCTGTAAAGCGCTTTGAGATATCCGATGGTCGTGAAAGGTGCTATATAAATGCAAGTCTTTCTTTCTATCTCTGCCACCTCCTCCAGCCCTACAACCCTTCGAGATCTTTGCATTACTCCAAATCTGGCCTCTTGTGCATCCCCGATTTTAATCACTCCACCATTGGCGGCCATGCCGTCAGGCTCTAAGCTCTGGCATTCCCTCCCTAAACCTCACTGCCTCTCTACCTTTCTTGCCTCCTTTTATAAGCTCCTTAAAACCTACCTCTTTGACCACCTAATATCTCGTTATGTGGCTTGGTGGCAAATTCTGTTTCATAATGCTCCTGTGAAGCACCTTGGGACGTCTTTACTACTTTAAAGCCAGTTTAGAAATGAAAGTTGTTGTTGTATTACTGCGCCTCAAAACAACTGACCCTCTGTTCACATCACTCTAACACTTTGCTTTGCCCATCAGCATGTGGCTATCCAGAACTTCTCCTCCAGCTGGAGTGATGGGATGGCATTCTGTGCTCTGGTTCATAACTTCTTCCCTGAGGCCTTTGATTACTCAGAACTGAATCCCACCAACCGCAGGCACAACTTCGAGGTGGCATTCAACATGGCAGAGTAGGTACCATTTCTTGAGCTTTACATGCATTGTATTAACTTGGAGTTTATAAATTGGTGCCTCTAGCAGTGATTATTAAATGCCTCATTACAGAGAGAGCATTACATTTTAAAAGTGTAATAACATAACTACTCATGAAAGAATAAACTACACAAAATTTTAGCTTGTAAAACATAACTCAACTGGAAAGAAGAGTGGTTATCATGTGTTTTACTAAATCAGATGCTCTGTAACAATGTTGATGTGTGAGGAGACTGGTAATAAATGTGTCAAAGAATCAAGGAACTAGATAACCACCTTCCTGTGCGATATATGTAATAATCTCACTAATCTCATTCAGCTGTACAGTTCCTCTCAAATATCTTTTGTCGATACAATAATATTACAATGTTTTTATTGCAGCGTGTGGAACGAGCCTTAGTGTTCTCTGCTGGTGCAGGGTGCCCTGGGACTTGTGTTTAAGAGTTGGTATCTCAGCTATTTAATTTTAAAAAGTTTTTTAAGCAAAAGTCACCTAAAAACTGAAATAAATTTCCTATGAAACCAAGTAACCCATCTGTCTATGTGTAGCTGCAACCTCATTTACATTCAGGAAAAGGCCGCGTCAATGACCAGTTGACACCCATTGTGCATTCTGTACTCAATGAGTAACTGGATTCTGTAAAAGGAATTCGTAACTGATGTTGGTGTAGACGAATGCCTGTGTGGATGCAAGTCTGATGATGGTGCATGCAGATACAGGCCTGATATCTGTCGGCTAGGGGGTGACACCTGTCTGATTTTGGGTTAATGCCCAATCATTTTTGTATATGTAAACCAGACAGTAAATGTCCACCTTTCAACATCGCACAATGTATGAACAAGTCAGCCTGCAGCTCTATATGTTTGCAAACAGGGTCTGTCCAAATCCCCTACTCCCTTTCTGGTTGTGGATTGGCAGAAGGTTTCCCTTATAGTGTCAATGCAGATTCGATTTTTGTACTGACCTGCTTTTATTGCAGGCTTTGTGTCCATTCAGATCTGTTTTTTGTACTGGCCTGTTGTCTGTATAGTCTGGTATTGCTATGTGCCTGGTGTCTGTGGGGGCCTGGTTTGGTATCGACCTAGCTGGCATCAGTACAGACCTCACTAGTGTCTTTTATTAAGGTTTACTCCCTATTTTCTTTTTCCCTTATGGAATTTTTAGTGGTGTTACTCCATGTAAATTTTTAAGGAATGCACTTGTTTCATGTGTAAGTATTATTAGAAGTGATAAATCAAGCTTAAAGATTTTTCTGGGGTTCTGAAGTGTGTACTGCAATTGATTTACTCCTAAACGCAAGCCCTATTTATTGCATATATAATGTTTATAATATATCTGATAGCTAAGCTTTATGATAAGCACACCATGGACATTTGACTAGCCATTTGGAGCTTTCTATTTACATAAGAACATAAGAAATCGAAACAGTCTATTTGGCCCCTCGAGCCTGCTCTGTCATTTAATAAGATCATGGCTGATCTGATTATGGACTCAGCTCCACTTCCCTGCCCGCTCCCCATAACCCTTTATTTCCTTATCGCTCAAAAATCTGTCTATCGCCACCTTAAATATATTCAATGACCCAGTCTTCACAGCTCTCTGGGACAGAGAATTCCATAGATTTACAACCCTCAGAGAAGAAATTCCTCCTCATCTCAGTTTTAAATGGGCAGCCCCTTATTCTGAGAATATGTCCCCTCGTTTTAGTTTCCCCTAGGTGTGGAAATATCCTCTCTACATCCACCTTGTTGAATCCCCTCATTATCTTATATGTTTCGATACAATCACCTCTCATTCTTCTGAACTCCAGTGAGTATAGGCCCAAACTACTCAACCTATTTTCATAAGTCAAACCCCTCATCTCCGGAATCAACTTATTGAATCTTCTTTGAACAGCCTCCAATGCAAGTATATCCTTTCTTAAATATGGAGACCAAAACTGTATGCAGTACTCCAGGTGTGGCCTCACCAATACCCTGTACAGTTGTAGCAGAACTTCTCTGCTTTTATACGCTACCTCCCCTTGCAATAAAGACCAACATTCCATTTGCCTTCCTGATTACTTGCTGTACCTGCATACTAACTTTTTGTGTTTCATGCACAAGGACCCCCAGGTCCCTCTGTACTGTGGCACTTTGCCATTTTTCTCCATTTAAATTATAATTTGCTTTTCTATTTTTTCTGCCAAAGTGGCTAACCTCACATTTTCCCATCTGCCAAATTTTTGCCCACTCACTTAGCCTGTCTATATCCCTTTGCAGATTTTTTGAGTCCTGACAATGCATTGTTCTGAGCAATTCTTTCATTACTGTCTGTCAGCTTGTGAGGCGGTGTGATTTCAATAATCAATTTCTAATTCAAGCTTCTGTGCTCAGTTTTAATAGTGAGGTGATCAATGATTGCAGAAAATGTGATGTTAAATAATTTGTTGTCATTGTGTTCATGTTTTTTTTAAATTCTTTATTGTGGATATGTGACTTAATGCATTATTGAACCGTACAGACCAGGAAGATGACAAGTGAACTTCTGCTCTGTACTGGAATAGCTGGTCTCAGCTGGGTGGCGGTAACAGGAACAATACAAAGATAGAGAAAATAGAGGGGAAAATAAATATTTTTAAATGATTTTGAGGTTACTGATGTATGATTTATAAATCTTTAAAAGCATTTCTTGACAGAATGATAATACTTCTTATATGGATTGATTTGTTTTTCTTACCAAAGCTGCCTTACATTTTCTCCTCTTTCCTTCTTTACTTCCCTTTATAAATTATTCTCTGCCATTTTCATCCGTCCCTTCCTCAAGGTATTTTCACTGCTTATTAGGGTATGGCTCCTTGGATTCCAGGTATCTTCTAGTCTTCTGCTTTAGTATGGTAGTAGCAAAAACAAATTAAATATCTATATCTTTAATGTATTTGATTCATAGTTCTTGCTTAAGAATTCATTGCAACACATTGCTATTAAGAACCAGTTGGTTTATTAACAAGTGTTTAACAATCACACTACACATTATCAGTTCATCCGCTAGGCTCACAACTGCATACCTCATCGTGGATGACCTAGACCCAACTGACTGGGGTTTTATTGAGTCTTGTGAACATCACGTGACTGGCTAAGCCACTCACAACGCAACAGCTCTACAAATCTGTGAGCATACTCGCAGGTGCATATATTACGATAACTAAGTCAGATATCCAGGCCAAAGCTTCCGGTATACTTTCCGTTGGTTCTGAAGAGGACTGTTCGATTTGCTACTCTCACCGAGAGGTTGATTTAACGACAAGTTCGATGTCCTTTGAGATGACATTAGTTGTGATCTAAGATCACGTAACAGGGTGTCATCTTCCAATACCTTGCTCAAAAGGCTTGCTCCCCAGTCTTGAAATATTGTTATTAAAGTGAGTGCTTTTCCCATCTTTAAGTCTTGCCATGCTATGCACCATGCTCCAGCTGAGAGGGCAAGCAGGAGACCTGTGTCGTGACCCTTCACCTGCTACAAGGTTCCAGATGTTGAAAGGTATCCAACTGCTGAAAGCTGCACAAATGTGGCTGGGTGTGACTCCTTACTTCTTTGCAGGGAAGTACCTGGCATTTACTCAGGAATTTGATAGCCTTGCTGTGATGGGAAACATGTCCTGTGAAGAATTATGGATGTGGACTCGAGTTCTTTTAGTATGCTGGAACCTCCACTACTTTGCCCAATGCTTAACTCAGATGTTTTTATTTCATTAAAAAAATACTGTTACTATACATGTGGATGTGGTCAAAACTTCAAGGGTGTATTTAAAAATTAGTTTTAAATGGTCGTACTTAAGTGGATAAAGATTCTAGGAAAATTGGCATGTTTAATTCCTTTCTTTTCCATCCCAAAATAAGTATAAATGGTGTTCAAGATTGAAAAAAATGTGATGCTGTAAAACTCTTGTCCCTCTATATTGTGCCAGGGAAGCCACATGAAGTTCTTTTATTCAGTTTAGTACCAGATAAAATCGAATGAAGTGAATCACACGCAACCATCAAAAGTGTAATTATTAATTGGTGTTCCAAGATCCCTTCATTTTAAACATTTTGAAGGCTACTCTCAGGAATGCTGGAACATGGAGATACATCCTGAATTCAATTGTGCTGATATGGGAAATTGCTAAATGGCTCTTTTCGGTGTGCTATCGATACTGATATAACTCCGTTCTTAATGGTGCTGGAGAGCAAGAAAGGGGGAAGGGATTATGAGTGCCACAGTTGGAATGCGCAACATTACTATCTCCCAACATGTATTATTTAAGAAAATATCTGTAGTGAGTTCTATAATTGACTTCTCATTCCAAAATTCTTATTTAAAAATGATGACAGCTACATTTAGACATGAGAAAAAATACCCCATCTAAAATTGCTTCGTTTAAGAAATGTAGATAATGGAAGTTGCTCTGTGAACTTTTAACCCTGCCGTTCCCCCAAAACAATCTTTACAGGATAATCTGCTCTAAGCTCTCTGCCTTAACTGAGAAACTTGTCTGTCCATCAAATTTTAGTGTGTGTATGTGTGTGTGTGTGTGTGTGTGTATGTGTGTGTATGTGTGTGTCCTATTGCAGAATGTTGTGTCCTCACTGAAAGATCCTGACCCTACGGTTCATGCTTGTGGGAGGAGGGCATATTCGAAGCTTTGAGATGCTAAATTATTCTCTTTCTCTCTGTCTCTTTCTCTCTCTCTCACGATCGCACTCTCTCTCTCGTTTTATATTTATGTTCTATTACTGCATGGCAATGTGTAAAATGTGTTCAGGGTTTTGCTTATTTCTCACTCTGAGTGCATCTGCCTATCTGTATTGCAAACTAAAAGGCATGTTGCTCACCCAGTTCTGCTCAGCCATGCTTTAACAATTATTTTCTGCTAGAGCAATGGGCTTCATTAATTTAGTTTTAAAAAAGAAAATGAGCTAACCCTGGAAGCTGACAAAGATACAGTATAATGGAGTGAATCATTGGGTCACAGCAATATGTTGATTAGGACTGTTTTTTTTGCCCCTGTGGGCTATCTATTGGATACCACCTGTCTGTTGTGGAGAGGGAAAGGTGGAACTGTTATTGTTCATTGACTAGATTTCAAATTCTGTTTATTTGCTGAGTTTTGCTTTGCTTTTTCACAGAATGCTCTTTAATTCCCCAAACTTTTAATTTATGTATTTAACTTTCTTTGTTGGTCTTTTGTGCACTATCATTGCTAATGCACTCATAAATGTTATATATGTTTTTCAAATGTTACACATTTCCCATTGTCCACCGGAACCATTGCTTTTGATGTAGTTATGTGCTACATTCCATGTTCAATGGATTCGTATTGAACACAATGTTATTGTTGTTGTGTATCATGAAGCATGTTTTTTTCTTTTTGTTCATTGTATGTCACTGAATGAATGTAATTTATGTTTTCTTTTGTTTTTTTCCTTGCTTTTTTCTCTCCCTCTCTCCTTCCGTTCCCTGTTGTGTCCCGTCTCCTCTCTTGTTTGACCCTTTCTCTGGCCCCATAGGAAGCATGCAGACTGCCCACAGCTACTGGATGTGGAAGATATGGTGCGGATGAAGGAGCCCGACTGGAAATGTGTTTACACTTACATTCAGGAATATTATCGCTGTCTGGTGCAGAAGGGTCTGGTTAAAACCAAAACCAAAACCTCCTCCTAGGGATTAACGGAGTGAAGGGTGAGAGACCTTATCCGACTTAGACATTTTAGGTCTTAGCAGACTTTGGTAAAACTAAGTTTTTATTTTTCTGCCCTGTCCAATTTTTTCTTGTCAACTTTAATTATTCTTAAAATTTTTTCCAGTTTGCTCCTGTACTCCTCCTAAGTTTTTCTTTTTAAGTGCACAACTCTATTTCATTATTTTGGGAGTGGTATAAAGGAACTGTAGAAAGGCAACAAATGTTTGGCTCTTTAATGATGTCTCTCTGTATCTATTTATTCTTCCATGAATCTAGCTTATTCCTCTCAGAATGCGATATTTTATTTTTATGATAAAAATTTACTTGATTCTTTGCATTTCTGCTGTATTCATGTACTCATGTGCTGTCTCAAGCCCTCTCTAACGCCTGACTGGATTTCAATAAAACAATTTGTACTGATTGTCATGTAACATTTTCTCACATTACACCTTAGTAGGTTTGCTCCTGATTTCAGCTGAAGTGTTGGTGGCTTCCGAAGCAGCTGAGGTGCTCTTTTAGGGAGAGGGAGGAGTCAGGCAGCTCAATCATTGGCATGTCTTCCAACAGAGGGAAGTGGTGTGGGATCAAGTGGGGCAAAAAGATATATTGAAAACGTCAATCACTCTGCCTTAAAACAGCAAGCCTTGTTGTTCTTGACCTTTTGTTCTACTTCTCTATACTTGTTCTTTTGAACACCATTGTTTTATGAGGGTACGTTTGCAGATCAATAGTTGTAGTGTAAACAGGTTCATTAATCAAACGCTTAAGTAACTTCATTGTTGTCAACTCATCTTTAAGAACAAAACCTATGAAAAAAATAGGAGGAATTGCTATGGTGTGGCAGTAGAATAAAAGAACAAGAGAAAAATAAGTAATGAGAAAGTTGATGCAAACTCAACACAGAACAGTGTTTTTGTGGGTAACAGGTCATTTGTCCACTAAAGTAATTGTCATTACTGTCTGAATGTGATGCCCGTTGAATATTAGAGTGGCTGGAGTTTTAAATAATGAAAAAAAAGCAGGATATATATTTGTATTTATACTACTAAAATGTTTAAAAATTGGATTGAAAAAAATCTGCAACTTGCATGCCCTTTTGAAACTCCAGAGGAGAGAAATTGGCCTCCTTTGCGCCTCCCGTTAGCGCTTCTGGGGCGCTAAGGGCTCACCGACCGGGCGCGATGAAATCACCGACGCCCACAAACTTCCATGGCGGGTTACTTACTGCCTCGATCTCTTGTATCCTGGAGATCGTGATGTCATCCGGAGTGCCCCATTATCGCCTCGCATTTTTGGGCGTCAACAATGGCAGCTGCACGAGGCATTGTCACCTCGGCTGGCTGCTTGGGGTACACTAATTAAAAGCAGTGGTGGTCAGCTAGGCCGACATTTAATAATGTCCCCAATGTGCTGTATTTTGATTTTTTTCCCCCAGCCCATGATTGATTAGCCCTACACACTCTTAGAGTGCTTGGGGCTGCTATGCACATATCGCAAGTGCTGTCGACAATCATTCCCAGCCTTAGCCTTCAATGACCGCAACATTGGCCCTTCCCTTTAAGGAGCCTGTAAAACCAGCAGCGCTACACAGAACATTGTGCAGCGCTCTGCCACTGCCGCCCCTCTCTCTGTCTTTAGCGCTCTAAGGGAAGTGATAGCGCTTGATTTAGTGCTCCACTTCCCTCTTGGAGCGCTAAACTGGAAGTTCCCGTCGCAGTTCATTTGTAGCCCCTGGCGATACTTTTGCGCTCCCGCAAAAGTTAGCGCCCCAAACGGGTGCTACACAATTTCTAGACCCTATTGTTTTAACCCATACCGTAATCAGCTTTATAGTTAAACCATTTGCAGCAGAGAAAGACTTTAACATTATTATTTTAATTTACCTTTTTAAAACAAATAAAACTAATGTTTTAGATGGGGCTTAAACTTTGTTGTTAAATGACAATTTAGGACCCAACTAAATTTTCAAATAATTTATCTTGAGATCCCTGTTTGTAGTTGTATCAGAATATCAGGATACAATTGTTCCTGTCTACTGACTCCTAATTGTCAACAAAGGACACACTCCTGTTTAAAACAACTCAGTTATATTATACATGCTGTTCATTACACCATCTTCTCGTGCTTCACTAATAACAAAAGATGAACATGGAATTAACAGTAAAATAATACTTTTATATAGTACAGTAAAAATCCTTCTAACTCCACAATAGGTGGAAAACAATAAAACATCACAATCTAAATTCTACGTCATTGGCCCAAAAATGTGGGTACATCTATTTATGGCAGGGGCGAGGCGTTGGGGCGGGGGGGGCGGGGGACCACAAACTACATTCCTTGCACCTGATTGGTGAGGCCCCAGGCTCCCCAGATCGGAGTCCGTCAGTGAGGAGTTGTGCGATATCAGGCCACTGCGACACTAGCAGCATCCCTTGAGTAAGTGGATTTGCACCGAGGTTGGCCTGAAATAGTAGGGATCAGAGGATCAGGTTGGGGTATGCAAACGGCCTAGCACCTGTTTCAGCCGTGGATAAAGAATGCCTATTTGTTTTCCTTTATGGAAAACATCGTATTTGTCTTGTATTATCACTACGGAAACTGTGCTAATCTGAACTATATCTCTTGGAACTTTGAACCAGACACTATTTGAACTGCTCCAGCTATTTAAATATCCCTGAAAACAGTTACCAGTAATTCCTGGATTTGAATAACTGTCAACCACATTTGCAAATAACTGTCTGTCATTCAGGTATCTGGATAAATTACAGTTTGTGATTGTTCAAAAGTAGCTTGTCTCCTCCCTCAAGCTTTGCATACGACAATTGAAACTTGTACAACAGGTATTTATATTCCAGTAAGTTTGGGAGAATATTTTGACATTTAAACTCATTATACATAGACTAAATTTAAACAAACCTGAATAGCTAAAACAAGGCAGAACATAAGAACATAAGAAATAGGAGCAGGATTAGGCCATACAGTCCCTTGAGCCTGCTCCACCATTTAATACGATCATGGCTGATCCGATCATAGACTCAAGTCCACTTCCCTGCCCGCTCCCCATAACCCCTTAATCCCCTATCGGTTAAGAAACTGTCTATCTCTGTCTTAAATTTATTCAATGTCCCGGCTTCCACTGCTCTCTGAGGCAGCGAATTCCACAGGTTTACAACCCTCTGAGAAAAAATTCCTCCTCATCTCAGTTTTAAATGAGCTGCCCCTTATTCTAAGATTATGCCCCCTAATTCTAGTCTCCTCTTTCAGTGAAAACATCCTCTCTGCATCCACCTTGTCAAGCCCCCTCATAATCTTATACGTTTTGATAAGATCACCTTTCATTCTCCTGAATTCTAATGAGTAGAGGCCCAACCTCCTCAACCTTTCCTCATAAGTCAACCCCCTCATCTCCAGAATCAGCTTAGTGAACCTTCTCTGAACTGCCTCCAAAGCAAGTATATCCTTTTGTAAATATGGAAACCAAAACTGTACGCAGTATTCCAGGTGTAGCCTCACCAATACCCTGTATAATTGCAGCAAGACTTCCTGCTTTTATACTCCATCTCCTTTGCAATAAAGGCCAAGACTCCATTGGCCTTTCTGATCACTTACTGTACCTGCATACTAACCTTTTGTGTTTCATGCACAAGTACCCGCAGGTTTCGCTGTACTGCACCATTTAAATAATAACTTGCTCTTTGATTTTTTTTCTTACAATGTGCATGACCTCACACTTTCCAACATTATACTCCCATCTGCCAAATTTTTGCCCACTCACTTAGCCTGTCTATGTCCTTTTGCAGATTTTTTGTGTCCTCCTTATACATTGCTTTTCCTCCCATCTTTGTGTCATCGGCAAACTTGGCTAAGTTACACTCGGTCCTTTCTTCCAAGTCACTAATATAAATTGTAAATAGTTGGGGTCCCAGCACTGATCCTTGTGGCACCCCACTATTAATTACTGATTGCCAACCCGATGATGAACCATTTATCCCGACTCTCTGTTTTCTGTTAGTTAGCCAATCCTCTATCCATGCTAATATATTACCCCCAACCCCATGAACATTTATCTTGTGCAGTAACCTTTTATGTGGCACCTTGTCAAATGCTTTCTGGAAGTCCAAATACACCATATCCACTGGTTCCCCTTTATCCACCCTGTCCGTTACATCCTCAAAGAACTCCAGCAAATTTGTCAAACATGACTTCCCCTTCATAAATCCATGCTGACTCTGCCTGACCGAATTATGCTTTTCCAAATGTCCTGCTACTGCATGTTTAATAATGGACTCCAACATTTTCCCAACCACAGATATTAAGCTCATCATTATCATCATAGGCAGTCCCTCGGAATTGAGGAAGACTTGCTTCCACTCTAAAAATTAGTCCTTAGATGGCTGAACAGTCCAATACGAGAACCACAGTCCCTGTCACAGGTGGGACAGTCTTTGAGGGAAAGGGTGGGTGGGATTGGTTTGCCGCACGCTCTTTCCGCTGCCTGTGTTTGATTTCTGCATGTTCTCGGTGATGAGACTCGAGGTGCTCAGCGCCCTCCCGGATGCACTTCCTCCACTTACGCCGGTCTTTGGCCAGGGATTCCCAGGTTTCAGTGGGGATGTTGCACTTTATCAGGGAGACTTTGAGGGTGTCCTTGTCACGTTTCCTCTGCCCACCTTTGGCTCGTTTGCTGTGAAGAAGTTCCGAGTAGAGCGCTTGCTTTGGGAGTCTCGTGTCTGGCATGCGAACAATGTGGCCTGCCCAGCGGAGCTGATCAAGTGTGGTCAGTGCTTCAATGCTAGGGATGTTGGCCTGATTGAGGACGCTAACGCTGGTGCGTCTGTCCTCCCAGAGGATTGGCAGGATCTTGCGGAGACATCGTTGGTGGTATTTCTCCAGCGACTTGAGGTGTCTGCTCTACATGGTCCATGTCTCTGAGTCGTACAGGAGGGCGGGATATCAGGCTAACTGGTCTGTAGTTTCCTGCTTTTTGTCTGCCTCCTTTTTAAAATAGGGGTGTTACATTTGCAGTTTTTCAATCTGCTGGGATCTCCCCAGAATCCAGGGAATTTTGGTAAATTACAACCAATGCATCCACTATCCCTGCCGCTACTTCTCTTAAGACCCGAGGATACAAGCCATCAGGTCCAGGGGATTTATCCACTTTTAGTCCCATTATCTTACTGAGTACAACCTCCTTAGTGATTGTGATTGTGTTAAGTTCCTCCCCCCCCCCCCCCCCCCCCATAGCCCCTTGACTATCCACTGTTGGGATATTGTTTGTGTCCTCTACCATAAAGACTGATACAAAATATTTGTTCAGAGTTTCTGCCATCTCCATGTTCCCCATTACTAATTCCCCGGACTCATCCTCTAAGGGACCAACATTTTCTCTAGTCACTCTTTTCCTTTTTATATACCTATAGAAACTCTTGCTATCTGTTTTTATATTTGTGCTAATTTACTATCATAGTCTTATCTTCCCTTTCTTAATCAGCTTTTGAAAGCTTCCCAGTCTTCTGTCCTCCCACTAGTTTTGGCCACTTTATATGCATTTGTTTTTAATTGGATACTGTTTTTTATTTCTTTAGTTAGCCACGGATGGCTATTTTTTCTTTTACACCCTTTTCTCCTCACTGGAATATATTTTTCTTGAGAGTTGTAAAATATCTCCTTAAATGTACGTCACTGTTCATCAACCGTCCTACACTTTAATCTATTTTCCCAGTCCACTTTAGCCAACTCTACCCTCATACCTTCATAGTCTCCTTTATTTAAGCTTAGTATGCTGGTTTAAGATCCAACTTTCTCACCCTCCATCTGAATTTGAAATTCAACCATGCTATGATCACTCATTCCAAGGGGATCCCTTTACTAGGAGATTGTTTATTAATCCTGTCTCATTATACAGGACCAGATCTAAGATAGCCTGCCACCTGGTTGGTTCCGTTACATACTACTCAAGGAACCCGTCCCTTATGCACTCTATGAACTCTTCCCCAAGGCTACCCTGACCAATTTGATTTGTCTAATCAATATGGATGTTAAAATCACCCATGATTATTGCTGTTCCCTTTTTACAAGCCCCCACTATTTCCTGGTTTATGCTCCAACCAACAGAGTTGCTACTGTTCGGGGGCCTATAGACTATGCCCACCAGTGACTTTTTCCCTTTATTATTCCTTATCTCCACCCAAACTGTTTCAACACCCTTATCATTTGAGCCAGTATCGTTTCTCATTATTGCAGTGATTCCATCCTTTATCAACAAAGCTACCCCATCTCCTTTTCCTTTCTGTCTGTCCTTCCGGATTGTCAAATACCCCTGAATATTTAATTCCCAGTCCTGGTCACCTTGCAACCACGTCTCTGTGATGGCTATCAGATCATACCCATTTGTATCTATTTGTGCCGTCAACTCATCTATTTTGTTACCAAAATAGTCATATAACTTGCTGTCACTTGGGTTAATTTTAACCCCCAAACACAAGTGGGTTTGAGTTGCATGAGGTGTTAAAATGCAAAAAATCCCAAACCCGAATCCAAATCGCAAACTTCCGTTTTTAACTGAGGCGGGACAGGGAGCGGTCAACCAACCATCCCCCAGGAAGCGTGGTCGCTCATTTAAATATTTTAATAAGGCTCTGTGCCTCAGATTTTATCTCTCTTCCAGCTATTACCGTCCCACCCCTCCCATCTCTGACCCTGTTCTCTCTCCAACCCCCCACCCCACCCGTCTCCGCACTCACCCCCCCCCCACCCTCCAAACCATGCTGTACCCACCCCCCTCGCGATCACTACCCTGGGCAGCAGGAACCTACCTGCTCCTGGACTGCGGCCTCTTCTGGAGTGTTCCCTAACTGGCGGGGAGCCAAGCCTATCAAATCGGGCTGGCTTCTGGGCAGGGAACCTGTTTTTAAAATAAAAAACACGCACGCTGGTGAGTTAGAACTCCAGGCCAGAAGATGGAAGGAAGAAAAGCAGAAGGAAAAGATTTGCCTCTGCCTCATTATACAAGCACTTTGGTTAAATGATACCATTTTATTTCATTTTATGCTACATTATAGCAAAATACATGGATGGCTCTTAAGTTTACTATACCAAGACTTGTACTCTGGCTAGGATCTCATTTCAGTCCAGATACATGCAAACACTTTGGAAATCTTTGTACCGCAGGTTCAATAGGAACAAACACACCTGAAAACATCAAAGATAAAAAAGCAGGAACTAAACTGAGGGGTGCAGATGTAAACAGTACCATGACAGTGAAACTTGAGTGATTTATGCATTTTGTTATACCTTTCAGCTCTTATCTAGCATTTATTATATCTACATATGTAAAAAAAATAGCTTTTAGAACCAATGGCTGTGGAAAATTAATATTTCCTTCTCCCTGACTTGCTAGCCCTTCTCAAGTGTGTCCATTTGCTCTGTTCTTACAATATGGAAAGTAACCCATTATTTACTGGGATAGTTGCTCATTCCCATCACAATTAGGGGGAGAAATTCGGAAGCGCCTCGATTGGGACGTTAACTTTTAAAAGTTGAATCAAATTAGCGCCAGGCACTGATGTTTTTCAACTTTAAAAAAAAGTTGGGGTTTGTGCAGCAAAAAGGAAATGGAGTGCTAATCAAGCACTCCACTTCCTTCCTGGAGTGCAGCAGGTGGGGTGGTAGGTGTGCAGCGCTGCCATGTTGGAAAGCTCCTTCTCTCCCTTAAAGGGAAGGGCCATCGCTGCAGGCTCTGAAAGGGAAAAACTTACCTGGTCCCCGATGGTAGCTGCGATCCAGCACGATCAGCCCGATGTACTGCAGCAGAGTGCCGGGCTGATCGATCGCTGGCGAAGCCGAATGTAAACAAAAAAGAGAGAGAGCATTTCATAATTTTTTTTTTTTACTTAGCTTGACCACGTCGCCTTTAAGTATCACCCCCGAAGCGCTCGGCCTCTCGATGAACGCCTCCTGCAGCTGCTGGTGTTTTCGAAGTTCGGGTCCAGGGCGCTGCGCACGGCGATGACGTCACGATCTCCAGGCGAAGGAGATCGGGGCTCAACGTTCTACTGCCGCCGCCGCAAAGCTCCCACCGAATATAGTGGGAGTCGATTTTCTCGCCGCGCCCGGTCGGTAAGTGCTTAGCGTCCCGTTATCGCCCCCCCCCCCCCCAGAGGCGATAACGGGAGGCTCTAAGGAAGCCAATTTCTCGGCCTTGGGTTCTAAAGTGTCCATAATCTAATTAATTGTTACTGACCCCTCCAGCACCATTTCTGGCATACATTGTGCAGAATGTTTGAAATGCTAGTGCCCTATCACTCAGGTCTGTTGCACTGAAAACAATCAAAAAGAAAAGCCAAAGCATCTGTAGAGGGCATAATGTAAATAGTCTGCAGCTATGTTGTTCCATTTTAAACGATAGTTATTTTTCCTTATGATGTAGACATTTCAGAAGGCATTTGCTCGGGTGCTTCACAAAAATCAGACTTCTGGTACATAAATTCAGACTTCTGGTATAAGAGAAAATAGTAGTATGGATAAGAAGTTGGTTGACCGGTTAGAATTAATGGGTTTTGTCCGGACTGGAGAAAAGATGGAAGTGGAGTACCCCAGGCGTCCATGCTGGATCCACATTTGTTCCAGAGATAGATAGATATACATGATTTGGAGTTGGGCACAAGAAGTACAATATTAACATTTTCTAACAACACAACAGTGAAGAGGTCTGTGAAAGACTTCAGGAAGACATAGTTTAGAGGAATGTGTAGACAGAACATAAGAACATATGAAATAGGAACAAGTGTAGGCTATTCGACCCCTCAAGCCTGCTCCACCATTCAATAAGATCATGGCTCATCTTCTACCTCAGCTCCACTTGCCTGCACTATCCCCATATTCCGTGATTTGCTTAATATCCAAACATCTATCGAACTCTGTCTTGAATATATTCAATGGCCTAGGATTCACCACCCACTGAGTGAAGAAATTTCTCCCCATCTCAATCCTAAATGTCCAACCCCTTATTCTGAGACTGTGACCCCTGGTTCCAAACTCCCCAGCCAGGAGAAACATCCTCCCTGCATTTATCCTGTCAAGCCCTGTAAGAATTTTGTATGTTTCAATGAGATCACCTAAACTCTAGAGAATATAGGCCTAGTCTACTCAATCTCTCCTCATAGGACAATCCTCCCCCCCCCCCCCCATCCCAGGAATCAGACTTATGAACCTTCGTTGCACTCCCTCTATGGCAAGTATATCCTTTCTTGGGTAAGGAGACTAAAACTATACACAATACTCCAGGTGTGGTCTCACCAGGGCCCTAGATGATTGCAGTAAGATATCTTTACTCTTATACTCAAATCCTCTTGTAATAAAGGTCAACATACCATTTGCATTCTTAATTGCATGCTAACTATCAATGATTCGTGCACATGGACATCCAGGTCCCTCTGAACACCAGCACATCCCAATCTCTCATCATGTAAAAAATACTCTGTTTTTTTATTTTTCCTACCAAAGTGGATAACTTCACATTTCTCCACATTATATTCCATCTTCCACGTTCTTGCCCACTCACTTAGCTTGTCTATATCCCCTTGAAGCCTCTTTGCATCCTCCTCACAACTTACTTTCCCACCTAACTTTGTATCATCAGCAAACTTGGATATATTACATTTGGTCCCCTCATCCAAATCATTGATATACTGTGTATATATATATATATAATATATATATATATATATATATATATATGATAATAGCTGAAGCCCAAGCATTGATCCTTGCATTACACCACGAGTTATAGTCTGCCAACCTGAAAATGACCTGTTTATTTCAACTCTGTTTTCTGTCCTTTAACCAATCCTCAATCCAACAACAACAACTTGTATTTATATAGCGCCTTTAACATAGTAAACCGTCCAAGGCACTTCACATGAGTGTTACAAGACAAAACAAATAAATTTGACACCGAGCCACATAAGAAGAAATTACGGCAGATGACCAAAAGCTTGGTCAAAGAGATAGGTTTTAAGGAGCGTCTTAAAGGAGGAAAAGAGGGACTGAGTGTAACATAGCCAAGTTTGCTAACGATACAAAGATGGGGGAAAACGCAATGTGTGAAGAGGACACAAAAAATCTGCAAAAGGACATAGACAGGCTAAGTGAGTGGACAGAAATTTGGCAGATGGAGTATAATGTTGGAAAGTGTGAGGTCATGCACATTGGCAGAAAAAAAATCAAAGAGCAAGTTATTATTTAAATGGAGAAAGATTGCAAAGTGCTGCAATACAGCGGGACCTGGGAGTACTTGTGCATGAAACTCAAAAGGTTAGTATGCAGGTACAGCAAGTGATCAGGAAGGCCAATGGAATCTTGGCCTTTATTGCAAAGCGGATTGAGTATAAAAGCAAGAAAGTCTTGCAACCGTTATACAGGGTGTTGGTGAGGCCACACCTGGAATATTGCGTGCAGTTTTGGTTTCCATATTTACGAAAGAATACACTTGCTTTGGAGGCAGTTCAGAGAAGGTTCACAAGATTGATTCCGGAGATGACTTATGAGGAAAGGTTGAGTAGGTTAGTCCTCTACTCATTGGAATTCAGAAGAATGAGAGGTGATCTTAATCGAAACGTATAAGGTTATGAGGGGGCTTGACAAAGTGGATGCAGAGAGAATGTTTCCACTGGGGGTGAGACTAGAACTAGAGAGCATAATCTTAGAATAAGGGGCTGCCCATTTAAAACTGAGATGAGGAGAAATTTCTTCTCTGAGGGTTGTGGATCTGTGGAATTCGCTGCCTCAGAGAGCTGTGGAAGCTGGGACATTGAATAAATTTAAGACAGAAATAGATAGTTTCTTAAACGATAAGGAAATAAGGGGTTATGGAGAGCGGGCAGGGAAGTGGACCTGAGTCCATGATTGGATCAGCCATGATCGTATTGAATGGCGGAGCAGGCTCGAGGGAGCATATGGCCTACTCCTGCTTATGTACTTATGAAAGAGAGGCAGAGAGCCGGAGAGGTTTAGCGAGGGAGTTCCAAAGTTTAAGGCCCAGGCAGCTGAAAGCATGGCCATCAATGATTGAGTAGTTATAATCAGGGATGCTCATGAGGGCAGAATTTGAGGAGCACAGACATCTCGGGGGTGGGGTAAGGGTTGTGAGGCTGAAGGAGAATATAGAGATCGGGAGGGGCGAGGTCATGGAGGGATTTATAAACAAGGATGAGAATTTTGAAATTGAAGCATTGCTTAACCGGGAGCCAATGTAGATCAGCAACACGGGTGATGGGTGAGCGGGACGGTGCGAGTTAGGCCACGGGCTACCGAGTTTTGGATGACCTCATGTTTACGTAGGGTGGAACTTAGGAGGCCAGCCAAGAGTACATTGGAGTAATCAAGTCTAGAGGTAACAAAGGCATGGATGAGGGCTTCAGCAGATGAGCTGAGGCGGGGCGGAGACGGGCACTGTTACGGAGGTGGAAATAGACGGTTTTAGTTATGCCGCGGATCTGTGGCCGGAAACTAATTTCAGGGTCAAATATGACACCTAGGTTGCGAACAGTCTGGTTCAGCCTCAGACAGATGGCAGGGAGAGGGATGGAGTCGGTGGCCAGGGAACGCAGTTTGTGGCGGGGCTTTGGTCTTCCCCAACATTCAAAAGCAGAAAATTTCTGCTCATCCAGTACTGGATGTCAGACAAGCAATCTGACAATTTAGAGCCCATGGATGGGTCAAGAGAAGTGGAGGTGAGGTAGAGCTGGGTGTCTTCGGCGTACATATGGGAACTGACACCGTGTTTTCGGATGATGTCGCCAAGGGACAGCATATAGATAAGAAATAGGATGGGGCCAAGGATAGATCCTTGGTGGACACCAGAGGTAACGATGTGGGAGTGGAAAGAGAAGCCACTGGAGGTGATTTCTGGCTCTGATTAGATAGATAAGAATGGAACCAGGCGAGTGTAGTCCCATCCATATATTATCCCCAATCCCATGAGCCCTAATTTTGATTAATAACCTCTTGTGTGAAACCTTATCGAATGGCTTCTGAAAATCCAAATACACCACATCCACTGGTTCTCCCTTATCTATTCTGCTACTTACAACCTCAAAAAACTCTAACAGATTTGTCAAACACGATTTCCCTTTCATAAATCCTCGGCCCAATCCTATTATTGTTTTCTAAGTGCCCTGTTACCACATCCTTAATAATATATTCTAGCATTTTCCCTACTGCTGATGTCAGATTAACTGGCTGTAGTTCCCCGTTTTCTCTTTCCCTCCTTTCTTAAATAGCAGGGTTACATTTGCTACCTTCCAATCTGCAGGAACCATTCTAGAATCAATGGAATTTTGGAAGATGACAACCAATGCATTTCTATAGCCACCTCTTTCAAAACCCTAGGATGTAGGTCATCAGGTCCAGGGGATTTATCAGCTTTCACTCCCATTAATTTCTCCAGTACCATTTTTTTGCTAATACTAATTTCTTTCAGTTCCTCATTCTCGCTAGACCCTTGGTTCTCCACTATTTCAGGCAAGTTTTTTGCATCTTCTTCCATGAAGACAGACACAAAATATTACTTTAATTCCCCATTATAATTTCTCCTGTAAGGGATCCACATTTACATTCACTAATCTTTTTCTTTTTACATACCTTTGGAAGCTTTTACACTCTGTTTTTATATCTCTCGCTAGTTTACTCTCATTTTATTTTCCCTTTCTTTATCAATTTCTTGGTCCTCCTTTGCTGAATTCTAAAATCCTCCCAATCCTCAGGCTTACTATTTTTGGCAACATTATAAGCCTCTTTCTTTGATCTAATACTATGTTTAACTTCTCTTGTTAGCCATGGTTAGACCACTTTTCTGTGGGGTTTTTGTGACTTAAGGGAATGTATATTTGTTGTAAATTATGTATTCTTTAAATGCTAGCCATTGCTTGTCTACCATCTTACCTTTTAATGTAGTTTCCCAATCCCAGACAGGTGGAAGAAGTTTGAGATAATGCATATTGGAAAGAAAAATAATGAATTACATTATAGGCTGAAAGGAAGGATGCTGAGGGGGGTAAATTAATGGAGTGACCGAGGGGTTCAAATACGTAATTGCATGAAGGTACAAGTGTAGATTGATAAAACTGTGAAAAAAGCCAGTAGCATTTGGGGTTTTATAAATAGGGGCATAGAGTACAAGAGTAAAGAGGTAATGATAAGTTTGTACCAGGTATTGGTTCGGCGCTATTTATAATACTGTATGCAGTTTAGCACATCCTATTACAGAAAGGACATTAAATCCAGAGAATATACAGTGTAGGATGATACCAGGAATGATAAAGTATAGTTATGAGGAGATAAGTCTTCAAAAAGATTTAATAGAGTTTTTTAAAATAATGAAAGGTTTTGATAGAATAAATAGGGAAAAACTGATGTTGTGAAAAGCACTATAGAGGTCAATTCAAAATTGCCACTAAGAGAATGGAGAGGGCAGAGCAATGGGATTAGTTTTGGATTGCTCTAACAAAGAAACAGCACAGACACTGGTCAATTCACCTCTTTCTGTGCTGTAAGATTCTGTGGTTCTAGGAGCGCTCCTTTTAAAGTCAACTCACTCTCTATTCTCTGTGCTTGATATAAAGTATGTCTTACTGTGTTCTTTTCAATGTTTTCTTGTTAAATATCACAGTTTGAGTCATAGTTTGAATAAGTCAAATCGTCGAGCGATAAACGTTTGCTTGTCAAACAATGCAGGCAGTCAGTGATACATCAGCCTCAAGCTAGGTTACATCATATCTTGGCTTGAATTTGAAAATAACAGGGGGTAGGGTTGAGCTACGGTTTACATTAATATAGCAGTCTGTTTGTGAACCAGCATGTGTCTCCTTGGCTACTAAACAGTGTGCCAAACTGAAGTCTCTTTACTAAAAAGGTTTTCCACAGCCCCGGCATCTTGTTATTGCTGCAGTCAATGATTGTGTATGTTATATGTGTTTCTAAAAAAAATTACAAGTTAAGTTTTTCAGTCAAGAAAATTAATGGGCTTCTGTGAACAGTTCCAACCTTTTGAAGATCACTACCTTTGCGGGCTGTAAACATTAACTTTATATGGTGTTTCTTGTGTGAGGAGATAGTCACAGTGTGTCTTTGAGTCCGAAGCATTATGACTGGAAAAGGAAGTTGCAGTTGTATTCATGGATTTGTTTCCTGCCAACAATAAATTGGAAAGATGTATCTTTTCTTTCCAAGCTTCAATTTCCCAAAAGGGTCCTAATAAAAGTGCAGGACCCCTATTTAAATATTTTAATGAGCCTAGCGTTCATTTCAAGCAGCTGTCAGGGATGCCTAAGGAGCGTCTTAGCCAATATGGTGGTGGTTACATTTCATGCGCACTTCCGATACAGGATTGCAAAATTGGTATATGGAACGCCGCTTTAGCACCTGAAAGCTGGGTGAAATGCAATTGTATTTCTATCCCAATAAATTTGCTAAATAACGTGAAACTGAGTCATATATCCCAGGCTTGATCCTCTGTGCCCAATTAGCTGATCTTAGTCAGGATGGCAAATGGAGTGCTACAATTGGTCTCCCTGGTAAAGGAAGGGGAAAGTTAGTGATAGTTGGCATTCCTTGTCATCATAGGCAGTCCCTCGGAATCGAGGAAGACATGAGTTCTTAGGTGGCTGTACAGTTCAATACGAGAACCACAGTCTCTGTCACAGGTGGGACAAATAGTCGTTGAGGGAAGGGGTGGGTGGGGTTGGTTTGCCGCACGCTCTTTCCGCTGCCTGCGCTTGATTTCTGCATGCTCTCGGCAACGAGCCTCGAGGAGCTCAGCGCCCTCCCGGATGCACTTCCTCCACTTAGGGCGGTCTTTGGCCAGGGACTCCCAGGTGTCAGTGGGGATGTTGCACTTTATCAGGGAGGCTTTGAGGGTGTCTTGTAATGTTTCTGCTGCCCACCTTTGGCTCGTTTGCTGTGAAGGAGTTCCGAGTAGAGTGCTTGCTTTGGGAGTCTCGTTTCTGGCATGCGAACTATGTGGCCTGCCCAGCAGAGCTGATCAAGTGTGGTCAGTGCTTCGATGCTGGGGATGTTGGCCTGGTCGAGGACGCTAACGTTGGTGCGTCTGTCCTCCCAGGGGATTTGCAGGATCTTGCGGAGACATTGTTGATGGTATTTCTGCAGCGACTTGAAGTGTCTGCTGTACATAGTCCATGTTTCTGATCAATACAGGAGGGCGGATATAACTACAGCCCTGTAGACCATGAGCTTGGTGACAGTTTTGAGGGCCTGGTCTTCAAACACTCTTTTCCTCAGGCGGCCGAAGACATTCCTTGTAGTTATCTAGTAACCCCAACTGGAAAGTGTCCACAATTGCACATTGGGTGGGCATGGGATTGATGCCCCGATGGGCAACTAATTTGACGAAACTTACACATGAATGGTTATTTGGGTGAGAAATTTCAGGATGGTCGAACCATGCGCCAGCAGGAACATCGTGGCCCCCCGATTTGCGAGAGGACAGCTCCGCAGGTCGGGAGATAAAAGAGCTGGAGCAGCTAACCACTTCAACCACCAACGCGAGCTGCACCAAGTGTGCGACGTTTTTGAGATGGGCGACTGGGTGACGTCATCAAAACCCCGATTGCCGTTTTGGAGAGTGGGCAAGAACATTGGCAGGGCCCAGGTACTGAGGAGTAGGAAGGCCGGGGTGGATGAGCGGCGTGTATTTGTGGCGAGATGCGGTGAATGTTTATGGCGGAGGAGCGGCGAGAGATCGTGGTGGAAGTGCGACAGATGAGGGTACGGGGCCCAGAAGAGCTGAGGGCCCAAATCAAATGGCATGCTGGCCTTCATAGCGAGGGGATTTGAGTATAGGAGAGGGAGATCTTACTGCGGTTATACAGGGCCTTGATGAGACCATACCTTGAGTATTGTGTGCAGTTTTGGTCTCCTAATCTGAGGAAGGACGTGCTTGCTATTGAGAGAGTGCAGCGAAGGTTCACCAGACTAATTCCCGGGATGGCAGGACTGACATATGAAGAAAGACTGGATCAGCTAGGCTTATACTCACTGGAATTTAGAAGAATGAGAGGAGATATTATAGAAACACACAATTATGACGGGACTGGACAGGTTAGATGCAGGAAGAATGTTCCCGATGTTGGGGAAGTCCAGAACCAGGGGTCACAGTCTAAGGATAAGAGGTAAGCCATATAGGACCAAGATGAGGAGAAACATTTTCACCCAGTGTGTGGTGAACCTGTGGAACTCTCTGCCACAGAAAGTTGTTGAGTCCAGTTCGTTGGATATATTCAAAAGGGAGTTAGATATGGCCCTTACAGCTAAAGGATCAAGGGGTATGGAGAGAAGGTGGGAGTGGGGTACTGAAGTTGCATGATCAGCCATGATCATATTGAATGGCGGTACAGGCCTGCTCCTGCACCTATTTTCTATGTTTCTATGTAACGGCAGCACGGGACAGCCCACACTGCAATATGTATGCGCGCTAGGTCCGTGCAGCAGAGCAGGTCACCAGTCGTCCTGGTTAATCCTTGCCACTGGACCAAGACCTAGCTCTGTCAAGCCCGTGTGGTGGCTGGTGTGCAACGGCCACCACATGTTAAAAAAATTCACGCACAGGCATCTTCCACCCCCTCAATTTGAGTTCAGGACTGGAACATCAGGTCCTTCATCGAAACACCTGCGAACTCGTGAAAGCAAGTCATCCTCGTTCAAGGGACCGCCTATGATGATGACATCTTCAGGAGAGATGGGGAAGAAAATATATACATTAGTTGATCCTCTGCAGTGTAGCTTATGGGAACTCTAGCATGTGATACGTGATTATGTTGCTATATAAATATTTTAATGTGCCCAGCTTTCATTTCAAGCGGTTGCCAGGAATGCCTAAGGAGCGCCTTAGCCAATATGGTGGTGGTTACATTCCATGCGCACCTCCGACTATATCTGCAGCTATATTTAACTTGGCCTTTTCCAGTTGGCCAGTACTCGGATACTCCCAATGGTAAATTGTTCTGAATGTGAATGCCCTGAGATTAACTGGAGGCTGAAGGAATTTTCTGTATATTGGCAGCTACTTGTAAATCCGCAGTTCCTGCACTCGGGGAAAGGCCAGGTTGGAAGATCCGGAAAACTAGTAGGCATTAACTAGCCTGCTTTATTTTTAAGCTTGCACCTGTAAAAAATTTGTGACATAAGCAATGGACACGAGACTTCTATATAGAAGTACCATCAAATCTTTTTTAATACGATACACGGTGAGTCAGATAATGAGCTGTTTTATCGGGTCAGGAATATTATACCATGTAAATGTAGATGTTTGACCCTTTTAGATTACAAAAGTTAAGTTACCACTGGGTTCACAGAGAGGTTTATTAAGAGGTTGCTGCTATTAAATAAATACCATCATAAGAACATAAGAAATAGGAGCAGGAGTAGGCCATACGGCCCCTCGAGCCTGCTCCGCCATTTAATTAGATCATGGTTGATCTGATCATGGACTCAGCTCCACTTCCCCGTCCGCTCCCCATAACCCCTTATTGCTCAAGAAACTGTCTATTTCTGTTTTAAATTTATTCAATGTCCCAGCTTCCACAGCTGTCCGAGGCAACAAATTCCACAGATTTACAACCCTCAGAGAAGAAATTTCTCCTCATCTCTGTTTTAAATGGGCGGCCAGTTTTCACTGACTTCTTTTCAGTAAAAATTCTAGATTGTGTTAAATCACTCCAATTTCCTAGATGGTGAGTTCCTGATCTCAGATCTAGAAAGGTAAAATGGGGAGAAAATGATCTAACTATATTATAAAAATCGGTATAACTAACATGCTTTTTAAGTACGTCATACTTGTATCGCACTCAACTTTCTGTCACAATTCAAATCATAAAGAAGGAAATTAGTTATCCAGAAATACAAAATACTAGAGCCAAAATGTCAGCAGTTTTTAATTAACATCTGTGTCATAGTGGGGGAGGAACTTAACACAATCACAATCACTAAGGAGGTGGTAGTCAGTAAGATAATGGGACTAAAGGCAAATAAATCCCTGGACCTGATGGCTTGCATCCTAGGGTCACGGCAGGGATTGTGAATGCATTGGTTGTAATTTACCAAAATTCCCTGGATTCTGGGGAGGTCCCAGCAGATTGGAAAACTGCAAATGTAACGCCCCTATTTAAAAAATGTGGCAGACAAAAAGCAGGAAACTATAGACCAGTTAGCCTAACATCTGCGGTTAGGAAAATGTTGGAGTCCATTATGGGGCCGTATGGCCTACTTCTGCTCCTATTTCTTATGTTCTTATGTGATTAAGAATAACAAATGTTGGAAATAGAATGCAAGCCTGTCCACATTTTTCTTTCAAATGGTTGTGCTGTGTATTTTCAGTATTTTCAATCAGTTGACGTTAGTTTTTTAATAAAAGATTCACAAGTTTTAGAATAAAATTAGCTTAGTTTTGATTTATTTTATGCCTAATTCATTCAATCATTCCCTAACAGTATTTTGTAAAACCAGCTGTAGTTCATCTCATTGAAAGGAATGCAAACACAGAATTGACAGCAAAATATTGTAAATTTCCTGGCAATCGCTGGGTTATTTCTTGCAAGTACAGCTTCAGATTTTTGTTCATTGTTACTACATTCATGTTAGAAGGTTCCAATAAGTTTTCCATGATGATTATGTGTAAGTGTTTCTCAAATAAACTTCTATTTTTTATTTACGTTAGCTCAGTTTCATACCAAATATGGCCTTTTATTGTGGCATTGTGTCTCGTCTGAACGATCGTCAAAATCCCGACATATAATGGATATACTGAAAGTAAATTAATCAACTCCCATGAGTGCCATTTTCACAACTGAAAATTCCTAAATATGTTATCTATCAGATTGCGCAGAGGAGGCTGCATTGAATAAAATAATATCCTGCAAGAACTTGTCTGAAACTAGATGCAAAATGTTTATAACGTTTTCAAATTTGACACAATTGCTCCGTGGCATTCAAGCCCCTTTGGAGTTGTAACAACTGATCGTATCTTTTCAAAATTTGGAAGCTTCCAAGTTTGAACAAGGTTCAGGAGTTCAGTAAATGGTACACTAATGGCCCTTCAATAATGTCTTTGGTATTGAATTGTAACGGGAGCATCCAGGCTAACCATATTTTTCTGGCCAATTAGTTACTGAAGTCATGGCTGTTGTACATTGTTCAAAGCAGTTTTTAATACTGATGCCATTTAATTTGGATTCTTTTATCTTGGCACCAGACTCATAGACCTATAAATCTTTTGCCAGGATCAGGAATCCAAAGTAAAATGTTGCCAGTAAGAAAGAAAGACTTGGATTTATATAGCGCCTTCCATGACCACCGGCGTCTCAAAATGCTTTACAGCCATTGAAGTACTTTTTGAAGTGTAGTCACTGTTGTGTAATGTAGGAAACTGTAATGTAGGAAACGCGGCAGCCAATTTGCACACAAGCAAGCTCCCACAACAGCAATGTGATAATGACCAGATAATCTGTTGTTTTTTCTTATGTTGATTGAGGGATAAATATTGGCCAGGACACCAGGGAGAACTCCCTTGCATAAAACTCCCCAGTATAAAAGCAATAAGTGCTGAATCCTGCAAGGAAATGCTCCTGCTGTTTCTGCTCCTTTTCAGTTCAGTGAATAATGAAATGGCCACAGATGTCATTAGAATGCAGCATGCCTCACTTATACTTTACATGATTTGTCCAGGTAATCAGGAAAACTGAATGCATTAAAGTAGTGCAGTTGGTCTGGCATTTCTTTACTTAAATTGATTTTGGTTGCAGAAAATGTAGATAACTTCACCACAGGATTTTGTATCTGGAATCCATTTTCCCTTCATGGTGCTCATGAAATGGTAGATATTAATTATTCTGGAGTTTGAGCTCTTAATCCAAGTCTGTTGCCAGAAATCTGTCACTTTCCTACTTGCAGTTTATTAAGTATTTCACATAAACGTTACTTAGCTAACTGAAAAAACTGATGAGCATCTATATGGGGACATCTTAAAGGCATTTTAAAGAATTTTAAATGGTTATTACCAGGTAGGTATTGCTGATGTGCATTAAATTATATACCAAATTTTGATAAAACAAAGATTGTATGTGTGTCCCAGTGACTCGGTTGATAATTTCATTACCCATTGTGGTACTGCAGCAAGCAGATCAGATAAAGCCCAGGTTTGATCCTGATCCATTAAAGAAAAAGAGCTTGCCATTTATATAGTTAGCTAATCCAGTGACTGCTGTTTGAAAATGCATGCATGTGGACATCAGGTGGGAAGAGGATTGGGTTTGACTGTGATGCCCTCCCACAGTTGAATAGCCATGAAAACTCGCGGCCAGGCTCACGCATAAGAATGATCACTTGAGTGAGGTACTAGAATGTGATCAACATGCCCTTTGAGAGGGCAGAAAATTAGGGAGGGAAATTGTTCTAATATTTTATCATTCCAGAATAATAAAATAGTAAAAATAGCAACCTTTGTAATCTTCCATCAATAATTTTAATTTTACTCCAGCTTCAAAAGCACAGCAGTGTGACCTTTCCATTCTCTATATCCTTGTATCCTCTTAAAGATTGATCGTCAAGAAAACATCAATTAATTCTCATCACAAGTATAATTCTTTAAAAATTTGGACCTGCGCCTAGTGTAATATTGTCAACATCTTCTAAATTAATTTCATGACATTAAACAGCCTTTACATAGAGTGACCAATGGGAAAACTTTCAGTCATCTCTCTCATCTGAGCTTGAACTTATTCTCGGAGGAAGGAAAACTGTGTTACAACATGTGTCTCCCGATTGTAATCAGAGGAGATAATTGTAGTATTTCAAATTTTCTGAAATGATACAGTAATTAAAAACAACTTACAGATATATAACAAGCCTCGCATTAAGGAACATCTATGTTTTACAAGGGATAGAGGTAGGCACCACGCTGAAAGTGAAGACATTCAGGAAGTGGTTCTAAGGCACGGTATAAGATGTTTATAAGGAGGCTTTTAAAGGCAAGGACATGTAGCTAGGTGGTTATTTTGGAAGAGATTTCTAGAGAGACGGCACTTTTGCATCCAATGGCGGAACAGAGTAGGTGGGGATGCAAACAGTAAAGTGGAATTAGAGAAACAGTGTGTACAGACTCGGATGTATGACATGGGATGGAGTCATGCTGTAGATGATTTGAAAACAAGCACATATTGAAGTCAACTTAGATGGTACAAAGAGTCTGTAGGGCAGGAAATAAAGCAGGATGTGTGCGTGGTAATTTGTGGAGGACAAGACTCTGACCATAGATATAAAACTCTTAATATTCCTGGAGCGTTACAAAAATGAGATTGGCCCATGAAACTCATCAACAGTACAAAATTATAGTTAGGCTGAATGCAAACAGAAAATGCAAAGCCGTTCAGCCCGGCCAACATGTAATGGTGCATTCACACTGCAAGCTCCGTATTGGTGCAGACATTTCAGTTTTGTTTCACACCAATGTTAACTGTGTGGAGTGTAAATTGAATGTCACTGTCTGAACTAACACTGAAGTGAAGCAGACTGATGCTCACTGTTCCAGTGCCAGGTCAGTCCTGTGTAGTTTGAATGCACCTTGAACGAAAAAAGACAGGTTCTTTGATTTTTAAACTTACCTCCTCCTCTTTCCTCCTTTTCATTATATCCTGTAGAGGATGTATGTTGGCTAATTCTGATGAAAAGTCCATTCAAAACATTAAACTTTCTTTTTCAGATGCTGACTGATCTGCTTTGCATTTCTAACATTTTCAGGGATTTTTTTCAGATTTCCAGTGCTCATGGGTTTCTTTCTATCTCCAGTAAATGCTTTTAGTTTATCAGGCGATCTACTTTCTTTTGTCTGGACAGTGGTATTTCATGTTTGTGGGAAACATAGATGAACTGGTTGTAATTCAATTTAAAATGTATAAGATATTCATTTGAACCCCAATTTTACAATTGGTGACAGCTTTTTGATAATGAGAACCTTTATAAAATTCAAACTAGGTTTCCTATTGTTGTTAATTACTCCATTTAAAAAAAAAACATAAATCTGTTTTAGACTATAACATGATTTGGATGAACCCTATTCTGCACAACTAATTATTAATATTTTTTTCATATAACAGTGTATTAAAAAATAAACTAGTTCAGTATTCTATTTTTATATTTTGGTTTTGGGATCATTTTTTTCCATTTCCACACTTCTTAAAGTTTTATGCCATATTCTCCATCCTCATGAGCACTGCGCATGCACTGTGAAAATGGGAGGAGCAAATAGAGGAGTATCAACAAAGAGAGTACTGGCCATTGGAGTCAGTGCCAGGATTTGCCTCTTGTGTGTCTCCCAGTGCCCATTTGCAGAGTGCTATCAGCAGAGGTCTGGGAACAAGTAATTTATTCACCCTGTAAACTAGGGGATGGGGTAAGTAACAAAGAGGAAAGAGCTCTCTACAACTGCCGTCCCTCCCCATGATTATGGAAATGGCATTAAAAATGTAAATAGTCCAAAACATTTAAGTAATAAGTAAAAATGTTTGTCATTAGAAACCAATTTATAGAGTAAGTATTTGGTTTCTCACGGTTACATGGTAAAGGGAACGGTTTGCGGAAAGTATACACATACTTCATCATAAGTTTGAGTTTTACATCGCATGCTCAGTACTCAATTGGAAATATCGAGGCTGTGGTACATTTTTTCCATCAACAGTTTTAAAATAAAATAGTCCATGGTTGTCTTTTTTTAAAATTTGTTTTCCCTTTTTGTTTGAAAATTAGACTTTTTAAGGCATTTTAATGTTATTAGCCAACTCCCCTCCCGCCCCGGCCACCCCACAGTTAAGTGAGTATTCCACTCACAACCTTCCCAGAGCTGTACAGCTTAACATGGAGGATTGGTGGTGTGACACTGTGCCTTTCTGTGACCTGGCTTGTTCATCATATTCTAAAATACTGACCTATTTCAGTCTTTTTTTTACTTTTTAAAGTTAATTTTCTTTCTTTTACTTCCCTGTGTGTCTTTTTGCACAGTTGACTTTCCCTGTCTGTGGAGACTGACAGGAAGCATCGGGGGAAGCATTTTGAGGCCTCTTGTCTGGTGGAAATGGGACGGTAGCACCCCAAAAATGGTTACTACCCTCGCTGTGGTCACTGCAATCTTCCCCCCAGGCCTACTGTGCCCCTCTGTGTCAGGCGGTTCTCCCTTTAAATATGCAAATAGGGGGCCTGTGATGAACCTAGAACCTTGTTTGCCATTTTAGTACTGGGCAAATTGCAAACGTCACTCCATTATTTAAGAAGGGAGAGAGAGAGAAACCAGGTAACTATAGACTTGTCAGCTTAACATTAATTGTGGGGAAGTTACTGAAATCTATTATCAGAGACAGATTGACTGAGCGTTGCACAGGTATCAGTTGATCAGAGATTCATGAAGGTAGATCATGTCTGACTAATCTAGTTGATTTTTTGAGGAGGTTACTAGCATGGTAGATAGTATCTATGCATGTTGCCTAGGCTCTAAGTTCTGGCATTCCCTCCCTAAACCTTTCTGCATCTCTACCTCTCCTCCTTTAAAATGTTCCTTAAAACCTGCCTCTGTGACCAAGCTTTTTGTCACCAGTCCTAATATCTCCTTACGTGGCTCGGTGTTGAATTTTTTTTGATAATCGCTCCTGTGAAGTGCCTTGGAATGTTTTACGACGTAAATTGTACCATTTAATTACAACAATGCTTGTTGTTGTTGTCGTCTATATGGACTTCCAGAAGGCATTTGATAAGGTTCCGCACAAGAGATTATTAGCAAAAATGAGAGCACTTGGAATTGGAGGTAACCTTGTGATAAGGGTTTGTTGGGAAACTGAGAGTTGGGATTCAGGGTTCATGCTCTGATTGAGGGGATTGTGCGGTGTTCCCCAGGGAGCTGTACTGGGGCCTCAGCTTTCCACCATATATATTAATGACTTGGTTGAAGGAATGGAGAGTGTTTATCTATGTTTGCAGCTGACACTAAGTTAGGAGGCACATCCTCAGCGAGGGCATCGTTACTTGCAAATATTTGTTAAGAATCTGGATAGCTCAGTCGGTAGAGCATCAGAGTTTGAATCTGAACGTCCAGGGTTCAAGGCTCTGTTCGGGCGTTGCTTTCAGATCAGCCATGATCTTATTGAATGGCGGAGCAGGCTCGAGGGACCAAATGGCCTGCTCCTGCTCCTATTTCTTATGTTCTTATTAAGTTGTGTGGATGGGAGGAAGAAGCTCCAAAATCACATAAACAGACTATGCGAGTGGGCAAAACTATAGGAAATGGAGTTCGATGTGGGGCAAGTGTGAAGTCATCCATTTTGGATTTGAGAAGGACAAATCAGAATATTTACTTAATGGTGAAAGACTAGGAACTGTGGAGGAGCAAGGGGATTTAGGTGTTCATGTATACAAATCATTGAAAGCTAGTGCACAGGTACAAAATTTAATCAAAGGCTAATGAAATGGACCATTTTCTCAAGGGGATTGGAAATAAAAAATGAGGAAGTGATACTTCAGTTGTACAGAGCCTTGGTCAGACCCTATCTGGAGAACTGTATTCAGTTTTGGGCACTGTAGCTTTGGAAAGATATTGGCCTTGAAACAATAACGAAACCCAGCTCTACCTCTCCAGAACCTCCACTATTTCCTCTGTTGTCAGTCTTCTTATCCGATATCCATTCTTGGATGAGCCACAGTTTCCTCCAGTAAAACATTAAGAAGATCGAAGCCATCATCTTCGGTCCACGCCACAAATTGAATCCATAATGGCTGGTGAAGAAGATATTATAGAATCATAGAAATTTACAGCACGGAGGGATGCTATTTTGGCCCATCGTGTCTGCGCCAGCCGACAAGGAGCTATCCAGCCTAATCCACTTTCCAGCTCTTGGTCCGTAGCCTTGTAGGTTACAGCACTTCAAGTGCACATCCAAGTACTTTTTAAATGTAGTGAGAGTTTCTGCCTCTACCACCCTTTCAGGCAGTGAGTTCCAGATCACTACCACACTTTGGGTGAAAAAAATTCCCCTCAAATCCCCTGTAAACCTCCGACCAATTACTTTAAATCTACGCCCCCTGATTGTTGACCCCTCGGCTAAGGGAAATAGTCCTTCCTATCCACTCTATCTCGGCCCCTCATCATTTTATATACCTCAATAAGGTCTCCCCTCAGCCTCCTCTGTTTCAAAGAAAACAAACCCAGCCTATCCAATCTTTCCTCGTGGCTAAAATTTTCCAGTGCAGCCAACATCCTCATAAATCTCCTCTGTACCCTCTCTAGTGCAATCACGTATTTCCTGATGACCAGAACTGCACACAGTACTCTAGCTGTGGTCTAACTATTTTATACAATTCAAGCTTAACCTTCCTACTCTTGCCTTTATTAGCCGAGGCATAGAATACAAGTATTCCATATGCCTTCTTAACCACCTTGCCTACCTGGCCTGCTACCTTCAGGGATGTGTGGACATGCACTCCAAGGAACATGCATTCCTTTATTCCTCTACATTTCTCTGTGTCCTATCATTTCATGTGTACTCTCTTGCGTTGTTAGTCCTCCCCAAATGCATTACCTCACACTTCCACTTGTCACTGTTCTGCCCACCTGACCAATTCATTGATATTTTCTTGCAGTCTACAGCTTTCTTCTTCATTAGCAACCATACAGCCAATTTCTGTATCATCTACAAACTTCTTAATCAAACCCCCTACACTCAAGTCTAAATCATTGATATATACCACAAAAAGCAAGGGACCTAGTACTGACAGAGAATGCTGGAAATCTCAGTGGGTCAGGCAGCATCTGTGGCGAGAAAAACAAAGTTAAAGTTTCGGGTCGACGACCCTTCATCAGAACTGCCGAATGTTCGAAAAGAGCACATTCTTAAGCACTGAAAAGGAGAGGGGAAGAAAGAACAAAAGGGAAGGCCGGTGGAAGGCAGGAGAGATTAGAGAGACAAAAGAGAGGATAGCCGAATTGAAATGGTAATGACAGAAGTCAGAAAAAGACTAATCTGGATAGGGAGTGAATGGCGTAGTAATGACCAGTTGCCATTATAGACAGTTTCGTGGGATATGTGGAACATTATTTTTTCCAGTCCTACTCGGGTCCCCTCCCTCATCCCTTTTTCCAGTACATTGATGACTATATTGGTGCCATTTCCTGCTCTTGCCCTGAACTTGAAAATTTAATTCACTTTGCATCCAATTTCCACCCTTCCCTCATCTTCCCATGGTCCATTTCCGACTCTTCCCTTCTCTTCCTCAACTTCTCTGTCTCCATTTCTGGGGATAGGCTTTCGACCAGTATCCACTATAAGCCCACTGACTCCCACAGCTATCTGGACTATACTTCCTTCCATCCCGCATCCTGTAAGGACTCCATTCCATTCTCCCAGTTTCTCTGTCTCTGACGCATCTGCTCTTATGACATCACCTTTCATACCAGTGCCTCTGACATGTCTTCCTTTTTCCTCAACCGAGGATTCCCCTCCACCTTGGTTAACATGGCCCTCGACCATGTCCGTTCTATTTCCCGCACATCTATTCTTACCCTTTCTCCTCCCTCTCAGTTCCTCTTGTCCTCACCTTTCGCCTCATCAACCTCCATGTTCAACGGATCATCCTCCGCCATTTTCGCCACCTCCAGCGTGATCCCACCATCAATCACATCTCCCCCTCCCCTCTCAGCATTCTGAAGGGACCGCTCCCTCCGCGACACCCTGGTTCATTCCGCAGTCACCCCCTCCCCTTCCCACTGCACCTTCCTGTGCAAGTGCAGGAGATGCAACGCCTGCCCTTTTACCTCCTCCCCTCCCTAGTATCCAGGGGTCCAAATACTCCTTCCAGGTGAAACAGTGATTTACATGTACTTCTTTCAACTTAGTATACTGTATTCGCTGCTCATGATGTGATCTCTCTACATTGGGGAGACCAAGCGTAGATTTGGTGACTGCTTTACTGAACACTTCCATTCAGTCCGTGAGTGTGACCCTGAGCTACTGGTCGCCTGTCACTTTAATTCTCCACTCCACTCCCACTCCGACATCTCCGTCCTTGGACTCCTCCACCATTCCAATGAAGCTCAACACAAGCTCGTGGAACAGCACCTCATCTTTTGTTTATGCATTTTTCAGCCTTCTGGACTCTACATCGAGTTCAACGATTTCAGAGCAGAACCTCTGGCCACCTTTGGCTCCCTTTCCCTCCTCTCCCCCCCGCCACCTTCCATCTTATGTTTATTTTCTTCTTTCTTCTCTCTTTTTTCTCTTTGTCTATAATGACAGCTGGTCATTACTGCGCCACCCTATCCAGATGAACCTTTTTCTGACTTCTGCCATTACCATTTCAATTTGGTCATCATTCCTTTTGTCTCTCTAATCTCTCCTGCCCTCCACCCTATCACAGACTTTATGTTTTGTTCTTTCTTCCCCTCTCCTTTTCAGTGCTTAAGAATGTGCTCTTTTCGAACATTCGGCAGTTCTGACGAAGGGTCGTCAACCCAAAACGTTAACTTTGTTTTTCTCTCCACAGATGCTGCCTGACCCACTGAGATTTCCAGCATTCTCTGTTTTTATTTAAGATTCCAGCATCCGCAGTATTTTGCTTTTGGACCTAGTACTGATCCCTGCGGAACCCCACTGGAAACAGCCGTCCAGTCACAAAAACACTCATCAACCATCACCCTTTGCTTCTTGCCTCTGAGTCAATTTTGGATCCAACTTGCCACTTTACCTTGAATCCCATTGGGCTTTTACTTTCATGATCAGTCTGCCATGTGCGACCTTATCAAAATCCTTGCTAAAATCCATATACACTACATCAAACGCACTACCCTCATCGACCCTCCTTATTACCTCCTCAAAAAATTCAATCAAGTTAGTCAGACACGACCTTCCTTTAACAAATCCATACTGACTGTCCTTGATTAATCCATGTTTTTCTGAATGAAGATTTATCCTGTCCCTCAGAATTTCTTCCAATAATTTTCCCACCACCGAAGTTAAGCTGACTGGCCTGTAATTTCTCGGTCTATCCCTTTCTCCCTTTTTAAACAAAGGTACAACATTAGCACTCCACCGGCAGCATACCTGTAGCCAGAGAAGATTGGAAAATGATGGTCAGAGCCTCTGCTATTTCCTCTTTTGCTTCTCTTAACAGTCTGGGATACATTTCATCCAGGCCTGAGGATTTATCCACTTTCAAAGCTGCTAAACCCTTTAATACATCCTCTCTCACTATATTTATTTCATCTAATATTTCACACTCCTCCCTAATTGCAATGTCTGCATCGCCCCTCTCTTTTGTGAAAACAGATGCAAAGTGTTCATTAAAGTCTTCCGCCTCCACACACAGATTATCTTTCTGGTCTCTCATAGGCCCTACTCTTTCTTTAATTATCCTCTTGCTCTTAATGTATTTATAAAACATCTTTAGGTTTTTCTTGATTTTATTTGCCAAAATGTTTTCATGCCCTCTCTTTGCTTTCCTAATTTCCTTTTTAATTTCAGCCCTGCACTTTCTGTACTCCTCTAGGGTTTCTGCAGTATTGAGCCCTCGGTACCTGTCATAAGCCTCCCTTTTTTTCTTTATCCTACCCTATATGTCATCCAGGGGGCTCTAGATTTGTTAGTCCCACCCTTTTTCTTTAAGGGAACATACTTGCTCTGAACCCTCACGATTTCCTCCTTAAATACCTCCCACTGCTCTGACATCGATTTACTTTCAAGTAGCTGTTTCCAGTCCACTTTGGCTAAATCACATCTCAGCTTAGTAAAATTGGCTTTCCCCCAATTGAGAACTTGTTTCCTGGTCTATCTTTGTCCTTTTCCATAATTACCCTAAATTTAACTAAATTATGATCACTAGCACCAAAATGCTCTCCCACTGATACCCTGCCCAACTTCATTCCCTAAAACTAGGTCCAGAACTGCCCCCTCCCTTGTTGAGCTTGCTACATACTGGCTAAAACAGGCATGTTCTCGGGCTGAGCCAGACAGTTTGCAACTTCAGCATCCTAGTCGACCCTCACCTGAACTTCAGATCCCATATCCTGTCTATTACAAAGATTGCCTACTTCCACCTCTGTAACATCGCCTCTACCTCTACATCATGCCACCTGCTGCTGAAACCCTCATACATGCGTTTTTCATCTGCAGAGTTAACTATTCCAATGCTTTCTGGCCGGCCTCCCATCCTCTGCCCTCCATAAACTTCAACTCATCCAAAACTCTGCTGCCCATAGCTTATCCTGCACCAAGTCCTGCTTTGCCATCACATCTATGCACACTGATCTACTTTGGCCTGTAATCTCCCAGCACCTGCAATTTAATATTTCTGTTCTTTTATTTAAATTCCTTCATGGTCTTGCCCCTACCTATCTCTGTAAGCTCCTACAAGCCTGCTCCCTAAATCGCCATTCCTCCGACTCTGGCCTCTAGCACATCTCCTCCCCCTCACCATTGGCGGCTATGTCTTTAGCAATCTAATATCACCTCCTTTGGCTTAGCTTCCATTTTTGTCTGATTACGCCTCTATGATTTATAAATGCAAGCTTTTGTTATCATCTGTTCTAGTGAAAAGAGTCCAATGGTACCTAGTTTCTCCTAACTAAAGCCTCTCGTCCCTGGTATCATCTTCGTAAACAGGAATTTAAAAATATTTTTATCTTGCTCCAGTGGTTTCCAGCAACTGGCGAATTCCGTCAAGAAATAGATCCTGATTAAAGACCAGGGTGAATATCTCTTCTTCCTCTATTATGAGGGGATGATAATGGAGAGATTCAGGATTCCATAGAGCATCCTTGCTTGCCTCCTAGTAGCCTGACATTAGAAAAGGCCCATGCACTATCTTGGATGAAAAATAGTGTACGGCACAGGACAGGCCTGAATAGGAGTAAAGAAAATCATTTTTTTTAACATATTACTTTCACAGCATTGTACAGTTTAAAGCATTGTTTTGATGTAATCTGCTTTATATTTTCTCATTGCAGGCAGGTAGCTTCCTGTGATCCCCTGATTGAGGTAGAGGATATGATGATAATGGGCAAAAGACCTGATCCCAAGTGCGTCTTCACATATGTGCAGTCCCTGTATAATCACCTGCGGAGGTACGAGTAACCAGACCCGGGAGATGGAAGCCAGAGTGTCTTGTCTTTCTGTTTTTAAAAAAAAAAACAATCTACAGTATGCTTGTGTTTTGCGACAATTGTCAGAAAACATGTACAGATATGAGTCACTATGTGCTGCATTTGCGCTCTGGGATTTATTTTTCTTTTTATGCATCAAGACAGGGTTGGAGATGCCAGGTTGTAGTATTGTCTACTTTGTGTATATTATAGAATTCTAGTACATGACCATTTTTATTTCCAAATCAGGAAAAAAATCACCTTATAAATGTACTGAGAAAGAGCCTTTATACCGTATAATCATCCACATTCATATGTGCAAAGAGATAGACATATTACAGCACTGAATTAAGGCCCGTCGGCTGCACAACACCTTTTAAAATAAGGGAAAGGAAACTTGGGCAGAATCAAGCAAATCTAATGATATTCGATTGTGATTTGGAATTATGTAGCACTCCAGTACTTTTTTCTCCCTCTCTTCCTCACCCCCTGCCCCCCTCCCCAACCAGATTTAGAAAGAGTAAAAGAAAACAATTTCAGGTAACATGGAGCAGAAGCTGGTAGTTCTGGTGTCTTTGCCTCATAGTACGACGTGTGGCATTGCCCATATACTGATGCATTTTTGGCCAATAATTCTGTAGAGTAATTTTTGTAGGAAAGTTTTTATATTGTACAATTAGAATTTGTTTTCAAATGATAGTCTTCATGGTTCACCGGCAGAAAAAAAGATTTTATCTCACCAAATCACAAGGAAATATGTATGTCATTTAGTTATTATAATAAAAGGACTAGTATTCCTTTCAGCAATCTAAATAATGGCTAATTTAATAGATATTCTATTAATACAGCAGTCCTCATGCCTGGGTCTCTGACAGAATAAAACAGCCGCAACAAAAATGTTTTAAACTAATATATATAAAACCCAGGGTACAGAAGCTGATGAATGTTACAGATTTGCAGCAAAGCCTACATGAGGAGCTTCCTATGCATTCGAGCACAGTGTAACAAGCATATGCCCATCCATGGGATTCATTGATCTAATGGGCCAGCCACACACTTCCACTATTGTGATTCATATCCTCAAGTTACCGGGCTCAATCAAATTAATCGGTGTTACTTTGGAAATATCAACATACAGGTTCAATTTCCAGTGTGTCCTGAGTTAGCTGATTGCAGCTGGAGCAGTTGGGAGTGCTCCAATTGGTCGTAGTGCCCCTAGGCTAAGGAGGAGGAAAATCAGACAGTGTTGCCGCTCCTGATGACTAGCCAATAACTGCTGCTGGAAAATGTGCCATTGTGGAGATGGACAGCATTGAACTTGGCTGTGAGGCCAGGTTACTTTGGAATAACCTGTCAACACTCACTCAAACATTAAGATGGGTCACTTGGACAGGTACAACAGGGCTGCCAGTGCCCATGGAGTCGTACCCCAATAGGTCTCTACCTTCAGAAGAGGAGAAAAATGGAGGAAAGTTTTTATTTAAAAAAAATACTTGCATATATTAGTTCCAATATGGCAACTATAAATTTTCATAGAACATTAAAGGTATTCAAGTGAACATTAAAGCACTGTCCAGTCCCTGGGTTGAATGTGCTGAAAGTTGAGAATTTACTTCTCAATTGTTGCACTTAAAAGTAGAATAGTAAAATGTTATCGCCTGTGAAGAATGCTGTACTCAATGACCGAATTCATTGTGGCTCGTGTGTTGCTGTCCTGTTCAGCAAGGGAAAATTAGAAGTGGAGGAGAGAAGCATTTTTCAGGCTTCAGACAGAGTAAAACAGGTAGTCAGGCAGGAGTATTTTACAGATCTGCATACAATTACAAGTTGTGTCGTCACTTGTGCCCATATCAAGCCTTCCAAACCCAAAAGTGGTGTGATTCCTAGCCAGACTGCTTCACAGGAAGGTAATTCCCGACCTCCTGCCATAGCTTCGGCGGAAACGCCAGAGAAAAGTATAAACAGCCATTTATACTGTTGGGGATTTTCGCTGATCTTCTGCCACAATATGTGATCAGATAACGTTGACAGAAATTCTACCTCTCATCTTTTTTCACTGTTTCTCTGGCTCTATTCCTGAATTCTCTGTGATTTTTCTTCCTCTCCACATTACTGTCCTGCTGATTTGGTGGAGCCTGAAAATCAGCTCTTACCAATTTGGTGGCAGACACCACTACTAGGATAGTGATGAGTATGAGCTGGCAGTGGGGAACTGTCTACTGCCAGCACATATTGGAAAATATAAAGGCTTATAACTTGGTTCCGAAGGTGTAATATATTGAAAGATTAGTGCATGAGGTGGGAGAATGATTTGCTGTAGATCAAGCAAATTGGCTGATTTTGCTGGCTTGGATGTCCTGCACCCTGCTGCGGCTATTTAATGTCAGAACATCCTGACTAAACCAGAACAATTAAGAGCTGTGCTACATCTCATGGAGCTGCAGTCACTGCTGCAGTGCTTCACCTGCAGATTTAAACATTACTCTTTATTTTAACTCTGTTTAGATATGGTTGAGAACCACCAGGAGAGATAACGACATATGTTAGAAAATATACTCAACAACTCCTCTGTCAGACTGGGTCTTTAGTTAATGTTGAAACTTATAACAGGCAGGGTATTTTGGTTGAGAGTCTTTTCAGGCCTGAAGAAGGAAGGTTACATTCAATTGAAGAAATATATTTTCTGCAAAATGGAAATAAAAACAATAAGCGCTGGTTATGCATCAGTCAACATCTGAAACAACTCTGGCAAAGGGTGCACCTAAAACATTAATCTGTGTATCACTTTGAAACACACAAAATCCTCCACCCTCCCACCCCAACCCCGAAGAGAGAGAGAAATTGAGAAAATTTATGATGTTCACTTTAACCATAATTACTGATTTTAGAAATATATAAGCTTGAAGATAAGACAAGCATATTATGTTGTAAGCCAGTCATTTCTTGTGTTATATAGTGATGTTTTAAAGGTATGAGTATATTTCCCTTGGTTTGCTAATGCTGGTACGAAAGTGGGGGTAAGCAAAAAGTGCTTTCTACTCAAACCAACTTTTTCAATTACATTAACAAAAGGTAAAATTATACACCGTGGTGTGCTCATTATTCATCACTTTTAACTGACTAGAGTAAACAACCAGCATCATAACCAAATAAATATACTCATACACTTCAAATAACTAGTTAAGATTTTTGCTGCACTATAGCAGAGAGTTTAAATCTCTGGCACTGTTCATGCAAGCACAAATGCCACAGGCTCTGAATTTCAAATTACTTGAAAACTGCTCAGTGTGTTACTCCCTGCCAAGGATAGTGTATGTGTGTTATTTTTTTAATAATCTATGCAGGGCAGACTGACCTTTCCAAACAACACGCATATTTACTGTATTAGTACTGTATAGCTCTTAGTGCTACATTTTATATTTTAATAAAGTGCAATGTTTCTATATGTAACCTGTATGTACTAAACTTCCACGTGTGTGTGTGTGTGTGTCTGTACATATTATACTAGGATTCACTTGGATTGTGTTTTCTTATTAAAGTTAGCATTGAACTTGCTACAACCTTTTAATTACTTTTAATATTTGTTTTTGGAAATACGGATTCATCTTCATCCATTATCCTCTTTGTACTTGAGGTGGTGAAATTCTTGGCTTAGAAGCAAGTTGTTATTAACTGACATTGGCGTAGGGAAGAAGAGCTGTTGGCCTTTGACTAACCTTATCTCATCTGGCATCTGCTAACCACCTTGTAGTAATGGGTTAATCCCTGTCTCAAGGTGCTTTTACCTTGAGGGAGTACCATCAACAAGCAGACACATGGTTCTCCTATTGTTGACAGTTCGCCCTAATGTAAAGGAAGCAACTTGAGAAATCTGACAGCATTGTAGATCCAAATTGCCTAGATTTCTGTAGATTTTGTAACCCGCTGTCAGAGTAGATTCTGTCTATTTTAACCTGCTACGGGCACATTGTGGCACAACCATGCAAGAGGACAGCCCCAGCTTCTTCTCAATTTCAGGATGCTGCTAAATCAAATTATATTCAATGGATATGAGACCTGCCTGCAGGGTTTAACCCCAAGGGAAATTAAAGAAAGTTGGCTTATAACAGCACGCAGAGCCATGAAAATCATAGACATATGCAGAAATGCAGGTCCATATTAACAAGTGGCTTCATCAGGCCTTAATTTGGAGCAGCAACAGTTTACTTCATAGAAGGTGAGTGCCACAGTCTCCAAATGCTGCTATCCCAACTCTTAGTGTAAAAATGCCTTCAATGCTTAGCTTACTGATGCTGCAATTGTCTCTCTCCAATATAAGGTCCATCACCGTCTCTTTTAAGGGAGTTTTGGACAGGCAGCTTTGAAATAAATGTAGTAAATGCTAGAAACACACAAGTTAATTAGCATCTCGCAGACAGAAATGCTAACATTTTGGGTCTAGAAACATAGAAAATAGGTGCAGGAGTAGGCCATTCAGCCCTTCTAGCCTGCACCGCCATTCAATGAGTTCATGGCTGAACATGCAACTTCAGTACCCCATTCCTGCTTTCTCGCCATACCCCTTGATCCCCCTAGTAGTAAGGACTTAATCTAACTCCCTTTTGAATATATTTAGTGAATTGGCCTCAACAACTTTCTGTGGTAGAGAATTCCACAGGTTCACCACTCTCTGGGTGAAGCAGTTTCTCCTCATCTCGGTCCTAAATGGCTTACCCCTTATCCTTAGACTGTGACCCCTGGTTCTGGACTTCCCCAACATTGGGAACATTCTTCCTGCATCTAACCTGTCTAAACCCGTCAGAATTTTAAACGTTTCTATGAGGTCCCCTCTCATTCTTCTGAACTCCAGTGAATACAAGCCCAGTTGATCCAGTCTTTCTTGATAGGTCAGTCCCACCATCCCGGGAATCAGTCTGGTGAATCTTCGCTGCACTCCCGCAATAGCAAGAATGTCCTTCCTCAAGTTAGGAGACCAAAGCTGTACACAATACTCCAGGTGTGGCCTCACCAAGGCCCTGTACAACTGTAGCAACACCTCCTAGCCCCTGTACTCAAATCCCCTCGCTATGAAGGCCAACATGCCATTTGCTTTCTTAACCGCCTGCTGTACCTGCATGCCAACCTTCAATGACTGATGTACCATGACACCCAGGTCTCGTTGCACCTCCCCTTTTCCTAATCTGTCACCATTCAGATAATAGTCTGTCTCTCTGTTTTTACCACCAAAGTGGATAACCTCACATTTATCCACATTATACTTCATCTTCAATGCTTCACTTTATCTTTCTTTCTCTTTGAGATGCTAATTGACCTGCTGTGCATTTTCTGTTTAGATTTCAGATTTACAAAACTTAGTTTTTCATGTTTCTCTCTCCTATTTTGAAAATTTATATTGGTTTTATGTTTCCAGTGCCACAAGAACTTGGGCCATAAATGCCTTTTTGAAAACACATCTGATTTTTTTTTCTGTGGTCATGCTGGATGATATAATTGCACCAGACACATAACCTTGCTGATGCCTTTTCAGTGGTGACCATGTCGCTTTAACATCTAGACATTGACAGCTACATTCTGCTGATAAGGAGTGATGAACAGGTTAGAAAGGGAGGCTGGGATTAACTCTGAGATTAAATGGGAATTTGGAAATTTAGAATGTGAGTTTTGAAGGCTGCTCTGCCGATAGTGACGCTGAGGCCTATTAAAGGTACCGCTTTTGAAACCATGAATTTTAGTACATCGGTACATGGAGGATAATCATTGTTGTAAGGAGGAAGATGACCTGCTGGAGGTCACTAGTGTATCTGGATTGTATGAAGGAGAAAGTGTTCTAGGCCCTGACTCTCTGCAAGCACCATGTAAATCCATGGCACACAGGTGCACATGCACAAACTGGCTGTGAATTTATACACTGTTCTGATAGATGAGTACTATACCTGCTCCACTGTATGGTTCATTTTAGAGCTTGTGCCAATAGTTTTTCATTGTCTTGTAGAAGAGAAACTAAGACTTCAAATTGAAATGTACAAGAAATAAATACACTGCCACATTACTACATAACTACGTGCAGTGCACCCTGATGTATCATGTTCTCGAGTCATGGACCATTCCGTTTTGTAATAAAGTGAATCCTGCTGGCTAATGTTTGCTTAAAAGCTGTTCACTAATCCAATATTTTCAGATTCCGTTTGGCTGCTAAAATGTCCAATTTACAGGCAGACCTGCACACTAACTGCACTAATCTCACCGTTTCACCTCGGGCAGCGATTTCGTTAGTCACCCTACTCCAACAGCTTTTAAGGTAACTGTGATATCCCACTGTCTCTGGCCGGCCCAACACAGAATGCAAACTGAACAGATAATAAAGCAGTACAAAAACAAGCAAACTTTATTTAGGTAGTGCTGGGTAATCGGGAATTTTCTTTGGAACTGCATTGGTGGTGTGTTGAGATGACAGGCACTTTGACCGTCCCCGGCAAACCTGCTACAGGAAGATCATTTAGATTTTTCATTATTTGAAAATATTTTTTGCTCATCGAGGTGAGGGATGTTGGTATTGGAGATTGTGCATATTCCATCTTTTGCAACTGGCCATAACATTGAGCATTCCCAGGTCAGGTAAAACATGGGTTAGATACAGATACATTATCACCCACTGCACTCTCCAATATTGAGTCAGTGCTTATGATCTGGTCAAACACATTTATATGAAGATTCGATTTCAGGCTATTTCTGCCTGACACAGGGTGTCTCTTGGACTTGTTAGGACTGACTCACTTATTTAAGATAGTTGATCATCAGCAAGAAAACCCAGGCTTCCACTACAGAAATCTAAACTGGTTTGCTAAGGGATGATGATGATGAGCTCAATTTAAGTTCTCACCAGTGCCCCTCAATCTACACTCCGATTACTGATGCAGTGCACACAGACATAATGACACAAACGCAGGCTGCTTATACAAAACTTGAAGTCAATTTCCTTTGCCATTTATGGAGCAGGTACACATAACTCTTTCCTCCTTTTGAGTTTTTCTCTCAGATTATAACTTCATTTTTTTTTAAAGAGAGCTCACAACATGACTGTATTCCTGCTTGCACTAGCATTGAGGTAGGTGTGGGATACGCCTGGTTTTACCTTCACTGTAGCATGTTGTGTCTTTTTCAGGCCACTACACCATTGTAATACAGTCAACATATTTCAGTATGCATTTTGTAACTTGTCTGTTTTACACGATATATACAGATATGCACTAAAGCACAAAATAAAACTATATTTACAAACAAAATTGTCTTGGTTTTACTTATTTATCCCATTCAAGTTGTTTGCTTGTTCCCTTATCTTGTCCCATAAAGCCCTCCCCCCTCTCTCCATGGCTGAACCTCTCCTAAATACCTTCTCTAATGATGCAAACATTCGGGAAGAAAGACCTTACAGTTAAAAAACACCTTATCCCATCAGGTCGATGACTCTAAGACCTGAAACGTTAACTCTGTTTCTCTTTCCACAGATGCTGCCTGACCTTCTGAGTATTTCCAGCATTTTCTGTTTTTATTTCAGATTTCCATCATCCGCAGTATTTTGCTTTTGTACCTTATCACATCCTTGGCTCAATTCTAAAGTACTTTACAACCTATGCATTGTTTTTGAAAGGAAGTCACGGTTGTGTAGGCAAACACGGCAGACAGCTTGCACACAACAAAGTTCCACAAACCACAAATAGATGAGCTGATAATCTTTGTTTAATGACGGTGAACAAAAGGGAAATGTTGGCCAGGACACCAGGAGCGCTTCCTACTCTTCAAAAAATGCCATTGCATTGTTTACACCCACAATTTAATTTCTCATCCCCTGAGATTGCAACAGTCCCACATGACTATATTCTGAAATCTGCAGTGGAGATTGAATCCACATTCTTCTGACTCAAGAGACAACAATGCTACTAACCGAACTAAACTGACATTTGTGATGGAATTGTGGTGCAGATTTGTGACCTCCTTTGGCTTACTTCAACAGTGCAACAACAATTTACATTTATTTACCCTTCTGTCCCACCACACCCTACTTAAATCCCTTTAATCTAGTTTCTCCAACAGCAAAGACATCTCTGCCATTTATGCTGATAAAACCTTAACCTGAAAAAGATTTGGGCCTCCAGAAGCTGGCTTTAATTGGTGGTGTAGCTGCTCTGTCAACTTCATGCCCCCAACTACAACAGCAAAAACCATCTTGATACCCTATGTAATTACAACACCTCAACCCTCCTGTCCTCAACTTCTCTGCAACCTCGTGACCATTCCATTCTCCTTCCAATCTCTCATCTCTATGGGCCATCTCCTTGGCACCACCCTATCTTAATTCCGTTTCTGCCTTTCCCAACATAATAATTGTTATGTATGAATAAAGAGTCTGACCAGATACTGTGAGCTCAAAGTAAAGTGTGACCTTAGTCTTTTATTACAGGTCTCCAGAGTCCCTCTTCAGCTGTGAGGCCTCCTTAAGTACAGGTGCTCCCAAGGGATTGTGGGATCCCTTGGGACGCCAGGGGATGAGCCCTCTAGTGGTTAAACAAGGTATTTACAGGTTTACATGTATAACAACAGTCTCCCCCCACCCCCCCAAACAAAAAAAAATTAATAGTGTAAGAACATAAGAAGATAAGAATTAGGAACAAGAGTAGGCCATCTGGCCGTGGACTCAGCTCCACTTACCCGCCCGCTCCCCATAACCCTTAATTCCCTTATTGGTTAAAAATCTATCTAGCTGTGACTTGAATACATTCAATGAGCTAGCCTCAACTGCTTCCTTGGGCAGAGAATTCCACAGATTCACAACCCTCTGGGAGAAGAAATTCCTTCTCAACTCGGTTTTAAATTGGCTCCCCCGTATTTTGAGGCTGTGCCCCCTAGTTCTAGTCTCCCCGACCAGTGGAAACAACCTCTCTGCCTCTATCTTGTCTATCTCTTTCATTATTTTAAATGTTTCTATAAGATCACCCCTCATCCTTCTGAACTCCAACGAGTAAAGACCCAGTCTACTCAATCTATCATCATAAGGTAACCCTCTCATCTCCGGAATCAGCCTAGTGAATCGTCTCTGTACCCCCTCCAAAGCTAGTATATCCTTCCTTAAGTAAGGTGACCAAAACTGCACGCAGTACTCCAGGTGCGGCCTCACCAATACCCTATACAGTTGCAGAAGGACCTCCCTGCTTTTGTATTCCATCCCTCTCGCAATGAAGGCCAACATTCCATTCGCCTTCCTGATTACCTGCTGCACCTGCAAACTAACTTTTTGGAATTCATGCACAAGGACCCCCAGGTCCCTCTGCACAGCAGCATGTTGTAATTTCTCCCCATTCAAATAATATTCCCTTTTACTGTTTTTTTTCCCCAAGGTGGATGACCTCACACTTTCCGACATTGTATTCCATCTGCCAAACCTTAGCCCATTCGCTTAACCTATCTAAATCTCTTTTCAGCCTCTCTGTGTCCTCTACACTACCCGCTTTCCCACTAATCTTTGTGTTATCTGCAAATTTTGTTACGCTACACTCTGTCCCCTCTTCCAGGTCATCTATGTATATTGTAAACAGTTGTGGTCCCAGCACCGATCCCTGTGGCACACCACTAACTACCGATTTCCAACCCAAAAAGGACCCATTTATCCTGACTCTCTGCTTTCTGTTAGCCAGCCAATTCTCTATCCATGCTAATACATTTCCCCTGACTCCGTGTACCTTTATCTTCTGCAGTAGCCTTTTGTGTGGCACCTTATCGAATGCCTTTTGGAAATCTAAATACACCACATCCATCGGTACACCTCTATCCAACATGCTCGTTATATCCTCAAAGAATTCCAGTAAATTAGTTAAACATGATTTCCCCTTCATGAATCCATGCTGCGTCTGCTTGATTGCACTATTCCTATCTAGATGTCCCGCTATTTCTTCCTTAATGATGGCTTCAAGCATTTTCCCCACTACAGATGTTAAACTAAGCGGCCGATGGTTACCTACTTTTTGTCTGCCCTCTTTTTTAAACAGAGGCGTTACATTAGCTGCTTTCCAATCCGCTGGTACCTCCCCAGAGTCCAGAGAATTTTGGTAGATTATAACGAATGCATCTGCTATAACTTCCGCCATCTCTTTTAATACCCTGGGATGCATTTCATCAGGACCAGGGGACTTGTCTACCTTGAGTCCCATTAGCCTGTCCAGCACAACCCCACTAGTGATAGTGATTGTCTCAAGGTCCTCCCTTCCCACATTCCTGTGACCAGCAATTTTTGGCATAGTTTGTGTGTCTTCCATTGTGAAGACCAAAGCAAAATAATTGTTTAAGGTCTCAGCCATTTCCACATTTCCCATTATTAAATCCCCCTTCTCATCTTCTAAGGGACCAACATTTACTTTAGTCACTCTTTTCCGTTTTATATATCTGTAAAAGCTTTTACTATCCGTTTTTATGTTTTGCACAAGTTTACCTTCGTAATCTTTCCTTTCTTTATTGCTTTCTTAGTCATTCTTTGCTGTCATTTAAAATTTTCCCAATCTTCTATTTTCCCACTAACCTTGGCCACCTTATACGCATTGTTTTTTTTTTTTATACTCTCCTTTATTTCCTTGGTTATCGACGGCTGGTTATCCCTTCTCTTACCTCCCTTCTTTTTCACTGGAATATATTTATGTTGAGCACTATGAAAGAGCTCCTTAAAAGTCCTCCACTGTTCCTCAATTGTGCCACCGTTTAGTCTGTGTTTCCAGTCTACTTTAGCCAACTCTGCCCTCATCCCAATGTAGTCCCCTTTGTTTAAGCATAGTACGCTCGTTTGAGACACTACTTCCTCACCCTCAATCTGTATTACAAATTCAACCATACTGTGATCACTCATTCCAAGAGGATCTTTTACTAGGAGATCGTTTATTATTCCTGTCTCATTACACAGGACCAGATCTAAGATAGCTTGCTCCCTTGTAGGTTCTGTAACATACTGTTCTAAGAAACAATCCCGGATGCATTCTATGAATTCCTCCTTCAGGCTACCCCGTGCGATTTGATTTGATCAATCGATATGTAGGTTAAAATCCCCCATGATTACTGCCGTTCCTTTTTCACATGCCTCCATTATTTCCTTGATTATTGCCCGCCCCACCGTGAAGTTATTATTTGGGGGCCTATAAACTACGCCCACCAGTGACTTTTTCCCCTTACTATCTCTAATCTCCACCCACAATGATTCAACATTTTGTTCATTCTCTCACAACTGTCCTGATATCATCCTTTATTAACAGAGCTACCCCATCTCCTTTCCCTTCTTGTTTATCTTTCTGAATCGTCAGATACCCCTGTATGTTTAATTCCCAGTCTTGGCCACCCGACAACCACGTTTCTGTAATGACCACCAAATCATACCCATTTGTAATGATTTGTGCCGTCAACTCATTTACTTTATTTCGAATGCTGCGTGCATTTAGGTAGAGTGTTTTAATACGAGTTTTGAAACCATGATTTTTAGTTCTGACCCCTCCTGCAGCCCCTTTATATTCAGTGGCCCTTTTTGTTTTTTGCCTTGGGTTTCTCTGCCCTCCACTATTACTCATCTCCTTTCTGTCTTTTGCTTTTGTCTCCTTTCTGTTTCCCTCTGTCTCCCTGCATTGGTTCCCATCCCCCTGCCATACTAGTTTACCTCCTCCCCAACAGCACTAGCAAACACTTCCCCCTAGGACATTGGTTCCGGTCCTACCTAGGTGCAGACCGTCCGGTTTGTACTGGTCTCACCTCCCCCAGAACTGGTTCCAATGCCCCAGGAATTTGAATCCCTCCCTGCTGCACCACTGCTCAAGCCAGTAACTATTTACAAGGTGAGTCGATCTGGGGCCTTTCTTTCCCTGGTTGACCATCTCGGTGCAAATGCTGGTTTTGGTGAGTCATTTGTTGGGCCCTTGATGGGCTGCTGTGCAGCTGGCCTTGCTGGGCTGCCTGATGTGGTGAGTCCTGCTGGGCTGCTGCGGGTGATGGGTTCTGCTTTGTGGTCAACCGTTGTGTCTGTGTGTGTGTTGGGGGGTCAGAAAAGGTAGCGTCTAATGTGGGTTGCTCTGGATAGTCCGTGAATCTGAGTTTGGTTTGGTCCAAGTGTTTCCTGTAGATGAGTCCATTTGAAAGTTTGACCCAAAACACCCTACTCCCCTTTTTGGCCATGACAGGTAACTATAGGCCGGTTAGGTTAACATCTGTAGTGGGGAAAATGCTTGAAGCCATCATTAAGGAAGAAATCTCGGGACATCTAGATAGGAATAGTGCAATCAAGCAGACGCAACATAGATTCATGAAGGGAAATCATGTTTAACTAATTTACTGGAATTCTTTGAGGATATAACGAGCATGTTGGATAGAGGTGTACCGATGGATGTGGTGTATTTAGATTTCCAAAAGGCATTCGATAAGGTGCCACACAAAAGGCTACTGCAGAAGATAAAGGTACACGGAGTCAGGGGAAATGTATTAGCATGGATAGAGAATTGGCTGGCGAACAGAAAGCAGAGAGTCGGGATAAATGGGTCCTTTTTGGGTTGGAAATCGGTAGTTAGTGGTGTGCCACAGGGATCGGTGCTGGGACCACAACTGTTTACAATATACATAGATGACCTGGAAGAGGGGACAGAGTGTAGCGTAACAAAATTTGCAGATAACACAAAGATTAGTGGGAAAGCGGGTAGTGTAGAGGACACAGAGAGGCTGAAAAGAGATTTAGATAGGTTAAGCGAATGGGCTAAGGTTTGGCAGATGGAATACAATGTCGGAAAGTGTGAGGGGAAAAAAAACAGTAAAAGGGAATATTATTTGAATGGGGAGAAATTACAACATGCTGCTGTGCAGAGGGACCTGGGGGTCCTTGTGCATGAATTCCAAAAAGTTAGTTTGCAGGTGCAGCAGGTAATCAGGAAGGCGAATGGAATGTTGGCCTTCATTGCGAGAGGGATGGAGTACAAAAGCAGGGAGGTCCTTCTGCAACTGTATAGGGTATTAGTGAGGCCGCACCTGGAGTACTGCATGCAGTTTTGGTCACCTTACTTAAGGAAGGATATACTAGCTTTGGAGAGATGATTCACTAGGCTGATTCCGGAGATGAAAGGGTTACCTTATGATGATAGATTGAGCAGTCTGGGTCTTTACTCGTTGGAGTTCATAAGGATGAGGGGTGATCTTATAGAAACATTTAAAATAATGAAAGGGATAGACAAGATAGAGGCAGAGAGGTTGTTTCCACTGGTCGGGGAGACTAGAACTAGGGGGCACAGCCTCAAAATACGGGGGAGCCAATTTAAAACCGAGTTAAGAAGGAATTTCTTCTCCCAGAGTGTTGTGAATCTGTGGAATTCTCTGCCCAAGGAAGCATGAGGCTAGCTCATTGAATGTATTCAAATCACAGATAGATAGATTTTTAACCAATAAGGGAATTAAGGGTTATGGGGAGCGGGCGGGTAAGTGGAGCTGAGTCCACGGCTAGATCAGCCATGATCTTGTTGAAAGGCGGAGCAGGCTCGAGGGGCTAGATGGCCTACTCCTGTTCCTAATTCTTATGTTCTTATGTTCTTATGACAGTGCCAGGAAGCCACTTGGGACCTTGTCCACAGTTCAACACAAATACAGGATCATTAATTTCAATTTTGGGTGACACATTTGCGCTATCATGATATGTACTTTGTTGACGCTGCCTGCTCTCTTCCTGTTCGTGTAGATCAGGGTGGACTAACGAGAGCCTTGTCTTAAGTGCCCCTTTCATGAGCAATTCAGCAGATGGAATCCCAGTGAGCGAGTGGGGTCTCGTGCGGTTACTAGGCAGGACTCGGGATAGGCGAGTGTGCAGTGAGCCTTCAGTTACCCTCTTCAAGCCCTGCTTGATTGTTTGTACTGGTCTCTCTGCCTGACCATTAGATGCTGGTTTGAAAGGGGGAGTTATAACATGTTTGATCCCATTGTGGGTCATGAATTCTTTGAACTCTGCACTGGTGAAACATGGTCCGTTGTCGCTCACAAGGATATCAGGCAGGCCGTGTGTGGCAAACATGACCTGCAGGCTTTCAATGGTGGCAGCAGATGTGCTTGCTGACATTATCTCATATTCAATCCATTTGGAGTATGCATCTACGACCACATGTTACCCAAGAACGGGCCTGCATAGTCGACATGGACCCTAGACCACAGTTTGGAGGGCCAGGACCATAAACTTAGTGGCGCCTCCCTAGGTGCATTGTGAGCTTTGAACGTGTGACATTTGTGCACGTATTGATATCGGGCCACCACACGTGAGATCTGGCTATCGCTTTCATCATTGCAATGCCTGGGTGGGTACTGTGGAGATCACTAATGAAAGTGTCCCTGCCCTTTTTGGGTACCACTACCCGATTACCCCGCAGAAGGCAGTCTGCCTGTATGGACATTTCATCTTTGCACCACTGTATGACTTTATCTCTTCCTGCATTTCTAATGGGACACTGGACCAGCTCCCGTGAAGCACACAGTTTTTAACTAAGGACAATAAGGGGTCCTGGCTCGTCTAGGTTCTAATCTGTCGGGCGGTAACGGGTGATTGCTCACTTTCGAATGCTTCCATTACCATGACTAAATTTACAGGCTGTGCCATTTCCACCCCCGTGGTGGGCAATGGCAGCCTACTGAGAGCATCGGCACAGTTTTCTATGCCTGGCCTGTGGCGGATGGCATAGGTGTATGCGGACAACGTGAGCGCCCATCTCTGGATGCGGGCTGATGCATTCATATTTATCCCCTTACTTTCAGAAAAGAGGGGTATCAGTGTCTTATGGTCAGTTTCCAATTCAAATTTGAGCCTAAACAGATATTGATACATTTTCTTTACCCCATAGACACACACTATCGTTTCTTTTTCAATCATGCTGTAGGCCCTTCAGCCTTAGACAGACTTCTGGATGCATAAGCAACCGGTTGCAATTTCCCAGATTCATTAGCTTGTTGCAGTACACACCCGACACCGTATGACGATGCATCACATGCTAGTACCAAACGCTTACATGGATCATACAACATAAGCAATTTGTTTGAGCATAACAATTTTCTAGCTTTTACAAAGGCATTTTCTTCACTTTTACTCCATACCCATTCGTCTTCTTTACGCAGTAAGGAGTGCAGTGGTTCTAAACTGTATGCTGAGACTCAGTAAGAAGTTACCAAAGTAGTTCAGGAGTCTTAGAAACGACGGCAGCTCCGTCACATTCTGTGGCCTCAGTGCGTTCTCGATTGCCTCCGTCTTCGAATTGGTGGGTCTGATGCCGTCCGCCGCGATTCTTTTCCCCAGGAATTCCACTTCAGATGCCAGGAAAATGCACTTTGAATGTTTTAACCTGAGCTCCACGCAGTTAAGCTGACTAAGAACCTCCTCCAGGTTCTGCAGATCCCGACCTGTAACCAAGATGTCGTCCTGGAAGACCACCGTGTGTGGGACCAACTTCAGTAAGCTTTCCATGGTTCTCTGGAAAATCGCCACGGCTGATCGAATCCCAAAAGGGCATCTGTAGTAAATGAAGAGACCTCTGTGCGTGTTGATGCAGGTGAGGCCCTTCAATGATTCCTCCAGCTCCTGCGTCATGTAGGCCGAGGTCAAGTCCAGCTTCGTGAACATCTTTCCTCTCGTCAGCGTCGCAAAAAGGTCATCTGCTTTTGGTAGTGGGTATTGATCCTGCAGGGAGAAATGATTGATAGTTACTTTGTAATCACCATAGATTTTAATGGTGCTGTCTCCCTTGAGGACTGGAACAATCGGACTGTCACACTCGTTGAATTCGATCGGCGAAATGATGCCCTCTCGTTGCAGCCGATCCAGCTCGATCTCCACCCTCTCATCATGTAAGGTACCGCTCTCGCCTTGTGATGGATGGGTCGCGCCCATGGAATTAGATGGATCTGCACTTTTGCTCCTTGGAACTTCCCGATGCCTGGTTCAAACAGTGAGGGGAACTTGTTTAAGACCTGGGCACACGAAGTGTCGTCGACGGACGAGAGCGCTCGGACGTCATCCCAGTTCCAGAGTAGCTTCCCCAGCCAGCTCTTGCCTAGCAGCGCGGGGCCATCGCCCAGTATCACCCAGAGTGGTAGCTTGTGCACCGATCCATCGTAGGAGACCTTTGTGTACATTCTCAGTTTAGTTCGAATGGGAGTCAGGACTGGCCTTGAGGTCTTGCTGCATCATAATTTATCAAAAGTCTTTTTGCTCATACTGGACTGGCTCGCGCCCGTGTACAACTCCATTGACACCGGGAATCCATTTAATTCAACTTTCAGCATTATCGGGGGATACTATGTGGTAAATATGTGCACCCCATATACCTCTGCCTCCTCGGCCTGAGGCTCTGGTTCGCCGTGATCCGCCGTGGATCTGTCCTCCTCTGTAACATGGTGGTTTGCAGGATTAGCAGGGTTTGCAGCTTGCCTGCACATACGTTGGCGGTGTCCCATTGTTCCACAGCCCTTGCAAACATATCCTTTGAAGCAGCATGAATGGAAACGATGATCACCCCCGCAGCGCCAACAAGGTGTTAATGGCCTAGCACTCATTATCCTTGATGCTGGACTCTGAGACATCTGCAGACATGCAGCTGCAGGCATGTGAGGCCTGCACTGTACTTTGCGATTCGAAAATAACATTACTTTGTTCACAGTGCTTGTAGCAGCACTCGTGTGCTTGGTATTGTCACTGGTGGCAATGAATGCATAGGCTATCGCTGTGGCTTTATTCAAGGTTGGGGTCTCTACAGTCTGCAAAGTGTCACTTCATGGCCAATGCCAAGTACAACGAAGTCCCTGAGCATGTGCTCCAAATGTCCTTCAAATTTACAATGTCCTGCAACAAGGCGTCTTAGCTCGGCGACATAGCTCACCACTTCCTGGCCTTCAGACCTTTTGTACGTGTAGAACCGGTACCTCGCCATCAGAACGCTTTCCTTCGGGTTGAGATGTTCCTGGACCAGCGTGCACAAATCATCATACGATTTCTCTGTGGGTTTCACTGGAGCAAGCAGATTTTTCATGAAGCCATACGTTGGTGTCCTTCGTTTGGCAGCGTTCGCTTCTCTCTCCAGCTCGTTGCCACGAAGTATTGGTCGAGTTGCTCCATGAAGGTTTCCCAATCATCTCCCTCCGAAAATTTCTCCAGTATGCCCACTGTTCTCTGCATCGTTGTGGTGGGGTTCGTCATCTGTATCTCATCGCCAGTTGTTATGTATGAATAAAGTGTCTGACCAGATACTGTGAGCTCAAAGTAAAGTGTGACCTTAGTCTTTTATTACAGGTCTCCAGAGTGCCTCTCCAATCTGTGAAGCCTCCTTAAGTACAGGTGCTCCCAAGGGATTGTGGGATCCCTTGGGACTCCAGGGGATGAGCCCTCTGGTGGTTAAACAAGGTATTTACAAGTTTACATATATAACAGTAATGGTTTCTTCTGTGCCCAATCATCTCTCCCATGCCAAAGATTGTTCCCCCTCATTATCTGTAAAAAGGGATCTATTTCAGCTTTTCTACTGATGACCCCAAGCTTCACCTCTGCAATCACCCATCGACTCTACGATGACCGTCAACCCTATAACCTTCACTATACTATCTGACTGTAAGTCCTGGATGAACCAGAACTATTTTCAGCTCAACACGGGCAAGACACAAGTCTTTTTGTCCATTCCTCCATCCTAACCTGAAAATAACAAGCTGAGATGGTGAAACTGCGAGTAGGGGATGGCTTGACTGAAACAATGGATGGGCAATTTTCAACTGCCACCCACCCATTTCCCACCTGAAAAATGGGTATCCAATAGTTAAAAGTTTGGGAAAGGGGAATGGGGCACTTCAGCCAAGGCCCGCTTGATTAAATCTTTAGGCAGGCCTGTAAATTGATGTACAGCATGCCTGCTCAAAACAGGCAGGAAGCTGCTTACATATGCAAATTGGGAACCTTCGTTGGTTGCGGACCCGGTTTGTAATTTTCAGGTACAAAATGGGCGGAATGTGAACCATTCACACCCCCTCCATTTGTACCGGGCGGAGAATGGCCTAACCAGCAGCCCTTAAATAGAACACTGGAAGTCGCTCTGGAAATGGCCTGGAGTCAGGATAAGGATTCCTGCTCCTCCTGGCCCCACAATGTACTGATTGATGAATTATGCTGATGAGAGCTAAAGCTGAAAATGGTCCGGGTCTCTCTTCAGTCAAGTGGTGCAACCTCTTTTCCAATTTCATGCCTGTTCTGAGCAAGTTAAAAAGTGACCCTAATGGCATTGGGTACAGGTGGAGACTGTGTAATGTCCACGGCCAGTTTATGACTGACTGAAAACGAATGTTTTAATATTCAGAGTGCCTGAACAATCTATCCTAAAAAAAGGATCTCCTTCCCCATCATTGGCAAGGCTGCCATTTTGGAATCTAGACTTCAAACACCATTCAGCACCATAATAACTTTCACATTTTATTTACATAAAGGTATCATTTTTAAGATGTTTTTTGACAGTTGATTCTCCTGTGAGCATTCTAGAAAGCTGCACAGTTCAGGAAGCTTAAAAGTCTAGTTTGTGACAAAAACTCCATTAATGTACATTGGAACCAAATTACGTTCAATGGTATTGTGCCTAAATGCACCACCTGATGTGCTACCGAGCAACACAGGCCCAAAGATCTCTGATTCAATCCTCAGTCGGCTGATTAAATCAGTGTTGTCAGGTGAGGATAGGATGGTGCTCAGCTATGATGTGTCGATTGTCAAATAACTTGTCAGTACTCATTGTCCAAGTTCAACATGAATAATGTCACTGAAGCATAGCCAAGGCCTATGGAACTATACACCAGCATGAATCAGAACCATTGGGGTAGGAGGGGAGAAAATTGAGGAAAATCTAAAATGATAAAATAGTTTTTTTTACAGATATAAATGCCAGTACAATAATATAAACCTTCCATAATGAGAACCTTGCTGTCAAAGAAATGAAGCAGTAAAAGGAACCTGAAAAAGTAACAAATTGTTATACTCCCAGACCTTATTTAGAACCTTAACCCCCACCATTGCCCCTCTGTGATAGTAACACATTTCCTTGAGAAAGTGATTGAATTCTGACCAAGGATACCTACCCAAAACATTAACCTGTCTTTTCTCTTTCCTATTCCAGCCAAACCAGCTGTGTATTTCCAACAGTTTCTCTTCTTATCTCAGATTTTCAACTTTCACAATTTATATCTTCTCGACCCCTGGATGTGTGACAGCAGGGCTCAGTGCTGGGACCCCAGCTCTTTACAATATACATCAATGATTTGGATGAGGGAATTGAGCGTAATATCTCCAAGTTTGCAGATGACACTATGCTGGGTGGTGGTGTGAGCTGTGTGGAGGATGCTAAGAGGCTTCAGGGTGACTTGGACAGGTTAAGTGAGTGGGCAAATGCATAGCAGATGCAGTATAATGTGGATAAATGTGAGGTTATCCACTTTGGAGGCAAAAACACGAAGGCAGAATACTATCTGAATGGCAGCAGATTAGGAAAAGAGGAGGTGCAGCAAGACCTGAGTGTCATGGTACATCAGTCATTGAAAGTTGGCATGCAGGTAGAGCAGGCAGTGAAGAAGGCAAATGGTATGTTGGCCTTCATAGTGAGAGGATTTGAGTATAGGAGCAGGGAGGTCTTACTGCAGTTGTACAGGGCCTTAGTGAGGCCACACCTGGAATATTGTGTTCAGTTTTGGTCTCCTAATCTGAGGTAGGACGTTCTTGCTATTGAGGGAGTGCAGCGAAGGTTCACCAGACTGATTCCCGGGATGGCACGACTGACCTATAAGGAGAGACTGGATCGACTAGGCTTATATTCACTGGAGTTTAGAAGTATGAGAGGGGATCTCATCGAAACATATAAAATTCTGACGGGACGGGACAGGTTAGATGCAGGAAGAATGTTCCCGATGTTGGGGAAGTCCAGAACCAGGGGACACAGTCTAAGGATAAGGGGTAAGCCATTTAGGACTGAGATGAGGAGAAACTTCTTCACTCAGAGAGTTGTTAACCTGTGGAATTCTCTACCACAGAGAGTTGTTGATGCCAGTTCATTGGATATATTCAAGAGGGAGTTAGATATGGCCCTTACGGCTCAAGGGATCAAGGGGTATGGAGAGAAAGCAGGAAAGGGGTACTGAGGTGAATGATCAGCCATGATCTTATTGAATGGTGGTGCAGGCTCGAAGGGTCGAATGGCCTACTCCTGCACCTATTTTCTATGTTTTCTATGTTTTTTTCTATACCTACTCCGTGCCCCGACCTGCGAGGGAACATCAGCGGCAGGTCGAGGTCATAAAAGCAGCGATGAGCGGCGGCTATGGGCAGCGTGGCGGTGTACCACTGCAAGATACAGCACGAACTGGTGCAGGAGGGCGACGGCTGTGAAGAGTGACGTCATCAAGATCCAGGTCGGTGATTGGAGCGTGGGCAGGTACAGCAGGAGCGGCGAGATCGGGAAGAAGGAGAGGCGAGAGACTGTAGAGCGATGTGATCGGGGCCCAGGAGAGGCGTGAGTTCGGGGCCAGGGGCCCAGGGGCCCAGGGGCAGCACGAGCCAGCCCACACTGTGATATGTGTGCGCACTAGGTCCGTGCAGCAGAACTGGTCTCCAGTCGTCTTGGTTAATCCTTGCTACTGGACCAAGACCTAGCTCTGTCAAGCCCGTGTGGTGGCTGGTGTGCAAGTTCACTTTTCATTTCTGGCTTGAAACAATTTTTTGGTGCAAGTGGGCTGGGATTCTGTGGTGTTACAGCATATATATTTGAACTGTTCATGGTAAAGTTAAGGTCACACTTAAACTCCGTACCTCGGCTCGGTGAGCTTCTCAGTTTAGGTGAATGAAGCACTGACTCCTCCAAAGCATTGGGTTGCAGCATTGAACTAAAAAGTAAAATATTACTGCAGTCACCTAGCGCCCCACAGTGGTGACTGCAAAGCACCGCCACAATCCAATCAGATACTCAGCAACAACTGACATCCTAATTTAACCCAGGGCGGAAATCGGACCGGCGAGCAATTTTAAATCGCAGGTCTAATTTTAATACAACTGATCGCGTTGGGAAATAGGCAGCTCACCCGTTTCCTCCAGATAATTTCTTGCGGGCCTCCAGAGGACTATTTAAAGTGGGAATGCACCTGCAAGGTTTCATCTCCAGCTTTCACCTTTGGTGGAATAGTGTGAACAGAGCAACATGATCAGTGGCAGGGTTGCACCCAGGTTTGCAGATACCTCCCTGAAGGTCCTGGTGGAGTATGTATGGGGAAGGGGGAAGGTACTGCCAGAACATCCTCAGGGTGACTATTCAGCTGGCCTGGATAGATGTGACTGAGTCAGTGCCAGCAGCATCACCCCCAGTACTTGGCTTCAGTGTAGGAAGGGGTTCAATGGCCTCACAAGACCAGCAAGGGTAAGTACAGCTCCTCTTCTCTCCATCTCTCGCAACAACACCTGCCAACATTCATTTCATCCCCTTCCCCACCGTTCTCAACAATTCCCTTCCCTCCGTCACATCCTTCAACATCCAATCACAATGTCATGTTGCAATACCTTTTTTCATTCCAATCACACCACTTCTTCCTTTCCTATCTTCACACCATACACTAACAGCATTGACTTCTTACATCCTGGTACTTGCAGAATCACCTCCTCCCAGCAGTACTTATTCACTTTACAGTCCACACACTTGGTTTGGCATTCATCACCTCAACAACAACAACTTGTACTTATATAGCACCTTTAACATAGTAAAATGTCCCAAGGCGCTTCACAGGAGTGTTATAAAACAAAACAAATAAATTTGACACCAAGCCACATAAGAAGTTACGGCATCTGACCAAAAGTTTGGTAAAAGAGATAGGTTTTAAGGAGCGTCTTAAAGGAGGAAAAAGAGGCGGAGAGTTCAGGGAGGGGGTTCCAGGGCTTAGGGCCTATGCAGCTGAAGGCACGGCCACCGATGGTTGAGCGTTTATAATCAGAGATACTCAAGAAGGCAGAATTTGAAGGATATAGACCTCCCCATCTTGCTTCTTGTCCAGCTCTTAGCACACACAGTATCTGTGCAATCCCTACATACCTTTTGAACAGCCACTCACTAATTCTCACCCTCTTTGCAGGACAAGACAGCACATAATGCCAGGGAGAGGAGCAAAACCAGGGGAAGAGTACCTGACACTGTAGCACTCTCCCAAGCAGAGCACAAATCCCTGGTGATTAGTGGCTCGGGTTAAGCCATGAGCCTCAGGGAAGGTGCGGCAGGTGGCTTATCAGAGCAAGGTGTCTGCATGAAATTCTCATCCTTGTTTACAAATCCCTCCATGGCCTCACCCCTCCCTTGCTCTGTAATCTCCTTCAGCCTCACAACCCCCCAAGATGTCTGCGCTCCTCAAATTCTGCCCTCTTGAGCATCCCTGATTATAATCGCTCAACCATTGGTGGCCGTGCCTTCGCTCCCTCCCCAAACCTCTCCGCCTCTCTATCTCTCTTTCCTCCTTTAAGACGCTCTTTAAAACCTACCTTTTTGACCAAATTACTGCCGTAATTTCTTCTTATGTGGCTCGGTGTCAAATTTATTTGTTTTGTTTTATAATACTCCTGTGAAACATCTTGGAATGTTTCACAACGTTAAAGGCGCTATATAAATACACGTTGTTTTTGTTGTAACCCTTCATTCAGCTCAGCAAATCTTCAGCAAGCTTCACAACTTCAAGCTGTATTCTGCTAACGCCCAGCCTCTCAGTGCCATCCTAACTCTTGTACCTTTTCTCTTTCCTCGAGGTCCTTTTTAGTAGCAAGAGCCTTCTGAAGAAGTCACCTGTGAGGAGGTCAATCCTCCTGAGGATGAATTTGTCACATGCTCCATCCCGGCCAAGCACCAGCATCGACTTTGGCATTCCACGTGGGTTAGACAGAGAGCCAGAGGGGTCTGCATGTGGCAAAACGCCGAGACCGTGTGAGGAACTGCAGGTAAAGGTTGCAGGGACAGTCCAGGAGAGAGCTTGCCAGGAGAGCAGGGCAGAATTGAGGACTTCAGGGGCCCAGCTATGAAAAGAAAACTGCTTGCTTCTCACAAACAGTTGTACTAGGTATTGGAAGGCATGCTAAGGAGATTCAGCACTATGGTTAAAAGTGTGGAGGACTGTGCTTCCAACCTGTGTGATGTCATCTTGTGTGGCATCAGCACTCTGCCTTGGAGAGCATGGTCACTTCCAGGGGCGCTCCACTCGTGAGTCTGTGTTTTTTATTTGTTCCTGGGATGTGGGCGTCGCTGGCAAGGCCAGCATTTATTGCCCATCCCTAATTACCCTTGAGGAGGTGGTGGTGAGCCGCCATCCTAAACCACTGCAGTCTGTGTGGTGAAGGTACTCCCACAGTGCTGTTAGGGAGCGAGTACAGGATTTTGACCCAGCGACGATGAAGGAATGGCAATGTATTTCCAAGTCAAGCTGGTGTGTGACTTGGAGGGGAACTTGCAGGTGATGCTGTTCCATGCACCTGCTGCCCTTGTCCTTCTAGGTGGTAGAGGTCGCGGGTTTGGGAGGTGCTGCCGAAGAAGCTTTGGCAAGTTGCCGCAGTACATCCTGTAGATGGTGCACACTGCAGCCACGGTGCGCTGGTGGTGGAGGGAGTGAATGTTAAAGTTAGTGGATGGGCTGCCAATCAAGCAGGCTGCTTTGACCTGGATGGTGTTGAGCTTCTTGAGTGTTGTTGGAGCTGCACTCATCCAGGCAAGTGGAGAGTATTCCATCACACTCCTGACTTGTGCCTTGTAGATGGGGAGTCAGGAGATGAGACACTCGCCGCAGAATACCCAGCTTCTGACCTGCTCTTGTTGCCACAGTATTTATGTGGCTGGTCCAGTTAAGTTTCTGGTCAATGATAACCCCCAGGATGTTGATGGTGGGAGATTCGGCGATGGTAATGCTGTTGAATATCAAGGGGCAGTGGTTAGACTCTCGCTTATTGAAGATAGTCATTGCCTGACACTTGTGTGGCACGAATGTTACTTGCCACTTATCAGCCCAAGCCTGAATGTTGTCCAGGTCTTGCTGCATGTGGGTATGAACTGCTTCATTATCTGAAGAGTTGCAAATGGCACTGAACACTGTGCAACCATCAGCAAACATCCCCACTTCTGAACTTATGATGGAGTAAAGATCATTGATGAAGCAGCTGAAGATGGTTGGGCCTGGGACACTACTCTAAGGAACTCCTGCAGCGATGTCCTGGGGCTGTGATGATCAACCTCCAACAACCACAACCATTTTGTGCTAGTATGATTTCAGCCAGTGGAGAGTTTTCCCTGATTCCCATTGACCAGTTTTTATAGGGTTTCTTGATGCCACACTCGGTTAATACTGCCTTGATGTTAAGGGCAGTCACACTCACCTTCCCTTTGGAATTCAGCTCTTTTGTCCATGTTTGGATCAAGGCTGTAATGAGGTCTGGAGCCAAGTGGTTCTAGCAGAACCCAAACTAAGCCTCGGTGATCAGGTTATTGCCAAGTTAATAGCACTGTTGACGACACCTTCCATCACTTTGCTGATGATTGAGAGTAGACTGATAGGGCAGTAATTGGCCGGATTGGATTTGTCCTGCTTTTTGTTGACAGGACATAACCTAGGCAGTTTTCCACTTTCAGATAGATGAAAGTGTTGTAGCTGTACTGGAACAGATTTGCTAGAGGCACGGCTAATTCTGGAGCACAAGTCTGCAGCACGACAGCTGGTATGTTATCAGGGCCCATAGCCTTTGCTGTATCCAGTGTGCTCAGCCACTTCTTGGTATCACGTGGAGTGAATCAAATTGGCTGAAGACTGGCTTCTGTGATGGAGGGGACCTCAGGAGGAGGCCGATGTGGATCATCCACTCGGCACTTCTACCTGAAGGTGGTTGCAAACGCTTCAGCCTTGTCTTTTGTACTTGCGTTCTGGGCTCTGCCATCATTGAGGATAGGAATATTCATGAAACCTCCTCCTCCTGTTAGTTGTTTAATTTTCCACCATCATTCACGACTGGATGTGGCAGGACAGCAGAGCTTTGATCTGATCCATTGATTGTGGGATCACTTAGCTCTGTCTATAGCATGCTGCTTCCGCTGTTTAGCATGCATATAGTCCTATGTTGCAGCTTGCCTAGGTTAGTATCTCATTTTTAGGTACGCCAGGTGCTGCTTCTGGCATGCTCTCCTACACTCCTCATTGAACTAGGGTTGGTCCCATGGCTTGATGGTAATATAGAAACATACATAGAAAATAGGTGCAGGAGTTGGCCATTTGGCCCTTCGAGCCTGCACCACCATTCAATAAGATCATGGCTGATCATTCACCTCAGTACCCCTTTCCTGCTTTCTCTCCATACCCCTTGATCCCTTTAGCCGTAAGGGCCATATCTAACTCTCTCTTGAATATATCCAATGAACTGGCATCAACAACTCTCTGCGGTAGGGAATTCCACAGGTTAACAACTCTCTGAGTGAAGAAGTTTCTCCTCATCTCAGTCCTAAATGGTAGAGTGAGGGCTATGCCGGGCCATGAGGTTACAGATTGTGGTGGAATACAATTCTGCTGTTGTTGATGGCCCATAGCGTTTCAGGGCTGCCCAGTTTTGAGCTGCTAGATCTGTTCTGAATCTATCCCATTTAGCACGGTGGTAGTGCCACCCAACACGATAGTGTCCTCAGTGTGAAGATGGGGCTTTGTCTCCACAATGACTGTGCGGTGGTCACTGCTAACAATGCTGTCATGAACAGATGCATCTGCGACAGGTAGATTGGTGAGGACTAGGTCAAGTAGGTTTTTCCCTCGTGTTGGTTCTCTCACCAACTATCTGGCAGCTAGGTCCATCAGGACTCAGCCAACTCGGTCAGTAATGGTGCTACCGAGCCCCTCTTGGTGATGGACATTGACGTCCCGCACCCAGACTATATTCTGTGCCCTTGCTACCCTCAGTGCTTCTTCCAAGTGGTTTCCAACATGTAGGTGTATTGATTCATCAGCTGAGGGAGGGCGGTAGGTGGTGATCAGTAGGAGGTTTCCTTGCCCATGCTTGACCTGAAACCATGGGGTATGGAGAGAAAGCAGGAAAGGGGTACTGAGGTGAATGATCAGCCATGATCTTATTGAATGGTGGTGCAGGCTCGAAGGGTCGAATGGCCTACTCCTGCACCTATTTTCTATGTTTCTATGTTTCTATGAGACTTCATGGGGTCCGGAGTCAATGTTGAGGACTCCCAAATCCACTCCCTCCCGACTGTATACCATTGTGCCACCACCTCTGGTGGGTCTGTCCTGTCGGTGGGACTGGACATATCCAGGGATGGTGATGGAGGAGCCTGGGATGTTGGCTGAAAGCTATGATTCTGTGACTATGATTATATCAGGCTGTTGCTTGACTAGTCTGTGGCACAAGCTTTTGCAGTCTTGGTGAAAGCTCAAATGGCTCCACGGTGGAGAGATGGGTGTCCACCTGGACAGATTGGTGCACCGAGCAGACAGGGGCTTTCAAAGATTCACTCATCTTCTGGAATCTGTTCTCCTGCAGATCTGTGGAATTGAGGAGCCCCGGCCCCACAGGAGTGGCAGTGACACGGTGGGAGTGGGATGTGTTGCCCTGTCTTAGGATGTCTACCCCTTCGCCACCCCCTCAACCAATGACGCCAGCAAGTCAGCTGGGCCAGATTGCCCTGGTGGCAGCCGAGATGTAGCTGTCTGCAGCCTCGGCCCTCACAGGCTCGAGCACCCAGAAATCACTGGCCAACAGCATCGCAAAGGTCCCAACTGCAGCCTTCCACCAGCTTTGCTGAGGCCACCTCTATGACAGCTGTCACTGTGGTCTGCAGTGTAGTTTTAAAGCAGCTTCTGATATTGAAGTTGGCTGAAAGGTTTCACTATTTCCTAAAGCAGGATTAAGGGAGCGGTGAAGGATGTGACATGGATTGTTAATGTAGAGGGGTTTTGCGTGAATTTTCAGGGCAGGGAAATAAGCAAGTTGGACCTTCTAAGAATTCTTTTTATTTTAAAAATGCAGCCACATGGGTCAGACCAGTGGCAGGCTCAGGGGGGCTCAGACAACCCCCCCCACCCCCCCACCCCAACACCAAGAATGGACAGAAGCTGAACTTTCCATTGGCCATAGGGCTGGCAGGTGTTGGAGATGAGTCTGAAGCAATACTTCTGCCCATCCACTCCATGCTAATAAGGTGACCCCCTATTGACCCCACAAACTGTAGGGAAGATCCCGGTGTAATAATTGGATCGCAATCCGAGCGGACCGGGGAGGGTGAAGTTAGCGAGATCAGGCATGACTGTCACTCAAGGGGTGCTAGGCCTGTGGAATAAATGACCAGAGAAGGCCACCAAAGCAGGCAGTATAAATTGATTTATAAGGTGGGTTACCTGGAGAGAAGGCACTCAGGGACATGTTGAGAAAGTGGGTAATTGCACTAAAAGAATGTCCAGACTTCTTGAGCCTTTTCTGTTCCTAGAAATATGTTTCTGTTGCTAATTGTGCAGCGCCAGACACAAGTGAGTCTTCCGCTGGTGCCTGGCATGTGCACTCAGCTGGCTGGATCTTTGTTTTATTCCCCCGTGGTTTCCACAGCTCAGTGTCTGGTCCCAGACCTCTGCCTGCGCTGTTCTACACCAGCGGCAGGTTGGGGCCATAAAAGGAGCGGAGGTGTGGAGGCCTTGGGAGCAGCGTAGAGGCGTACTAATTCAGGAAGCAGCGCGAGCTGGTGCAGGAGCGCGACGGCAGCGAAGAGTGACGTCATCAAGGTCCAGGCCGGTGATTGGAGCGTGGGCAGGTACAGCAGGAGCGGCGAGATCGAGGCGAAGGGGCGGTGAGAGACTGTAGAGGGATGTGATCGGGGTCCAAGGGAGGTGTGAGTTCGGGGCCAGGGGCCCAGGGCAGCACGGGCCAGCCCACACTGCGATATGTGTGTGCACTAGGTCCATGCAGCAGAGCCGGTCTCCAGTCGTCTTGGTTAACCCTTGCCACTGGACCAAGACCTAGCTCTGTCAAGCCCGTGTGGTGGCTGGTGTGCAACGGCCACCACACGTTAAAAAAATCCACGCACATGCATCTTCCACCCTTGAGGATTTAGTTCGGGTCCTTCATTGAAACACCTGTGAACTCATCCTTTTTTGGCGTGGAAGCAAGTCATCCTCGCTTCGAGGGACCACCTATGATGATGATGACACCCAGCCTCTAGGTGATGCTCAGGAACAGCATAAGGTCACTGCCCCATCCTGCTTTTCCCTTCCTCTCACTCCACAGCACATCAGTACAAAGCTAGAAACTCCTCACATGAGGAATTGAGGTTGTAGCCCACAATTCTATCCAACTGTGCCACTCCAGAACGGCCATTCAAAAATACGCCACAAAGTTGCGGACTGGGCTCTGCATTGCAATGTTCACGGAAGTAAATGACCAACGTCGTGCATTGCAAAAATCAACGTGGAACAATTTCATCATCCATACCCTCCACAGGGCCTCAGTGGGCACCTCAGTGGGCACATGCCCCAGCCAATGTGGTGCAGAGCGGCACAGACTAGCAACGCACCAAGTTCAGTCCCTGGGCTTTGCTGGGTGAGTTGGGGAACCACAATTGCCTTTGGCATCCCTGGGCTGCCAACCTGGGTTTCTGCTGCTGATGGCAGCTGAGTAACCTCTGCAGGAAAGTATATGTGTGGGGACGTGAGTGAGGACAGCATCGGGCTTAATTGTCTCCCACAGTCAGATTGTCTCCCTATGCTTACCTTGCAGCCGCATGCCTATAGAATGGGCTTGGATCAGGTACTAAATGGTGCAGACACATCCCCAGCAAACAGCACTTTCAGAAATGGAAGTGGGATGAGGTGGGGCCGGGGGGGTGGGGTGAGGGTGTGTGTGTGTGTGTGTGGGGGGGGGGGGGGGTGGCGGAAGAGAAACATCATCTTTACACACAAATCTCCAATCCAGCTTTTTATTTTGAGACCAGGATAGAGATATTTTGCATAGATTACTGGATCCCATGCAGAGTAAAGCATTCAGAATTCAAGTACGTAAATAGCAAGAGTGTCTGAGACGGTTTTAATGTTTAAAGATCAATTGAAATAAATAAAATCCTCACGTTATTTTACTGTCCTTACAGCCTCCGACATTCCTGCGCACCTCAATTCCGGCCTCCTGAGCATCCTCGATTTTAATAGTCACGGCTATTTGCAACACCAGATTCCTGATTGGTCCCCTTGCAGGACAAGACCAGATTTCCAATTGATCCCCTTGGAGGACAAGACACACATAGCAGTTTATCTGGAATGTGTAATTATATCCTGTCTGCCTGAGTAATCGAGTACTTTGCAATGTATAATTCGAGCCATTCATTCTGACTGTCAGGCTCCAGACAGAGCTCACCCTCACGAATTAGGACCTTCCTCCTCCCCCCCCCAACAAATTCCGGCCTCACCCCCCCGGATTCCTAACCCCACCCCCAGCCCCCGAGTTCCTGACCTTCTTCCTCTGCCCAAATTCCTGATCTCCCACCCCCCACGGGTTCCTGACCTCCCTGCCCCGCAGAAGATGGGACATTGTGGGGGTCAGGTATGTTAGGTATGAAGTGAATAGTGACAGTGCCATGACTTCCGGATTTCGTCCAGTAAAATGATGTCACTTTCCACTCATGCACCGAGTTTTCCAAGAAATCAACCAGGTGCAGGCGGAGGAGAGGGAGAACGTGTTGCGGGTGTAAAGGGGGTGAGGGTGGGGTAGGAAGAAGGTGATCCGTATTCCGACTTGGATCACTTTCTTTCCCCATCCCCACTGTGCTCTCCGTGTTCTTTATCCCGCCCCCCCACACCCATCCCGAGTTCCTGACCTCTCTTCCTCCAAGCTCCTCTCATCTCCCTCTCCGATCGTCTCCCTCCCCCCTTCGATTTCCTCTCTCTCTCCCCTCCGATCCTCTCTCTCTCTCTCCCCCCCTCCGACAACCTCCCTCTCACCCCCTCCAATCCTCTCTCCCCCTCCGATCCTCTCTCTCTATCCCCTCTGATATCCTCTCTCTCTTCCTCCGATCCTCTCTCTCTCTCCCCCTCCGATCCTCTCTTTCTCTCCCCTCCAATCCTCTCTCTCTACCCCCTTCCGATCCTCTCTCTCTCTCCCCCTCCGATCCTCTCTCTCCCCCTCCGATCTCCCTCATTGGGTACTGCACATGCACAGCTCCTGTATTCGGCACGCAATTGCAGAAGGCCGCAAAGGTGTTTGTGCAAATAATCACAACGGGTTTTAATTGGTCTCCCACTGGTGGCCGTGTCTTCAGTTGCCGAACACTTAGACTCTGGAATTCCCTCCCTAAACCTCTCTGCCTCTCTACCTCTCTCTCCCCATTTAAGTCACTCCTTAAAACCTTCCTCTTTGACCAAGTCAGCCCCAATATCTCCTTATGCGGCTCGGTGTCAAACTTTGTCTTGAAGCACCTTGGGATATTTTACGACATTAAAGGTGCTGTACAAATACAAGTTGTTGTTGTACTGGGTGAAACTGCTGAGAGTTGCAGTCCTATCACTGTGGGATTGTTTTGCAAATCTATATGTCACATTTTAGTGCCTCCCTCTCTCTGTACAGTGTCTGCCTTTCTCTCGCTCTCTCCGTATAGCACCTCTCTCTCTCTAGTGCCTCTCTCTATCTATATAGTGCCTCTCTCTATCTATATAGTGCCTCTCTCTCTAGTGCCTCTCTCTCTCTAGTGCCTCTCTCTCTCACTCTGTATAGTGCCTCTCTCTCTCTGTATAGTGCCTCCCTCTCTCTCTGTATAGTGTCACTCTGTATAGTGCCTCTCTGTATAATGCCTCTCTCTCTTTCTGTATAATGCCTCTCTCTCTCTACAGTGCCTCTCTCTATCTCGTGCCTCTCTCTGTATAGTGCCTCTCTCTCTCTGTATATTGCCTCTCTCTCTCTTTATAGTGCCTCTCTCTCTCTTAATAGTGCCTCTCCCTCTCTGTATAGTGCCTCTCTCTGCATAGTGCCGCTCTCTGTATAGTACCTCTCTCTCTCGTGCCTCTTTCTCTCTCTGTATAGTGCCTCTCTCTCTGTGCATAGTGCCTCTCTCTGTATAGTGCCTCTCTCTCTCTCTATAGTGCCTCTCTCTCTCTGTAAAGTGCCTCTCTCTCTCTCTGCATAGTGCCCCTCTCGGTATAGTGCCTCTCTCACTCTCTATAGTGCCTCTCTCTCTCTGTATAGTGCCTCGCTCTGTAGTGCCTCTCTCTCTCTTCATAGTGCCTTTCTCTGTATAGTGCCACTCCCTCTAGTGCCTCTCTCTCTCAGTATAGTGCCTCTCTCTGTACAGTGCCTCTCTCCCTCTCTGCATAGTGCCTCTCTCTCTCTCTGTATAGTGCCTCTCTCTCTGTATAGTGCCTCTCTCTGTATAGTGTCTCTCTCTCTCTGTACAGTGCCTCTCTCTCTGCATAGTGCCTCCCTCTCTGTATAGTGCCTCCCTCTCTCTGTATAGTACCTCTCTCTCTGCATAGTGCCTTTTTCTCTCTGTACAGTGCCTCACTCTCTGCATAGTGCTGGTCACGGGAATGTGGGAAGGGAAGACCTTGAGATAATCACGATCACTAGGGAGGTAGTGCTGGACAGGCTAATGGGACTCAAGGTAGACAAGTCCCCTGGTCCTGACGAAATGCATCCTAGGGTATTAAAAGAGATGGCGGAAGTTATAGCAGATGTATTCGTTATAATCTACCAAAATTCTCTGGACTCTGGGGAGGTACCAGCGGATTGGAAAGCAGCTAATGTAACGCCTCTGTTTACAAAAGGCAGGTAACTATAGGCTGGTTAGTTTAACAACTGTAGTGGGGAAAATGCTTGAAGCTATCATTAAGGAAGAAATAGCAGGACATCTAGATAGGGATAGTGCAATCAAGCAGACGCAACATGGATACATGAAGGGGAAATCATGTTTAACTAATTTACTGGAATTCTTTGAGGATATAACGAGCATGGTGGATAGAGGTGCACTGATGTATGTGGTGTATTTAGATTTCCAAAAGGCATTCGATAAGATGCCACACAAAAGGTTACTGCAGAAGATAAAGGTATGCGGAGTCAGAGGAAATGTATTAGCATGGATAGAGAATTGGCTGGCTAACAGAAAGCAGAGAGTCGGGATAAATGGGTCCTTTTCGGGTTGGAAATCGGTGGTTAGTGGTGTGCCACAGGGATCGGTGCTGGGACCACAACTGTTTACAATATACATAGATGACCTGGCAGAGGGGACAGAGTGTAGTGTAACAAAATTTGCAGATGACACAAAGATTAGTGGTAAAGCGGGTTATGTAGAGGACACAGAGAGGCTGCAAAGATATTTAGATAGGTTAAGCGAATGGGCTAAGGTTTGGCAGATGGAATACAATGTCGGAAAATGTGAGGGCATCCAACTTGGAAAAAAAAACAATAAAAGGGAATATTATTTGAATGGGGAGAAATTACAACATGCTGAGGTGCAGAGGGACCTGGGGGTCCTTGTGCATGAATCCCAAAAAGTTAGTTTGCAGGTGCAGCAGATAATCAGGAAGGCGAATGGAATGTTGGCCATCATTGCAAGTGGGATGGAGTACAAAAGCAGGGAGGTCCTTCTGCAACTGTACAGGGTATTGGTGAGGCCGCACCTGGAGTACTGCATGCAGTTTTGGTCACCTTATTTAATAAAGGATATACTAGCTTTGGAGGGGGTACAGAGACGATTCACTAGGCTGATTCCGGAGATGAGGGGGTTACCTTATGATGATAGATTGAGTAGACTGGGTCTTTACTCATTGGAGTTCAGAAGAATGAGGGGTGATCTTATAGAAACATTTAAAATAATGAAAGGGATAGACAAGATAGAGGCAGAGAGGTTGTTTCCACTGGTCGGGGAGACGAGAACTAGGGGGCACAGCCTCAAAATACGGGCGAGCCAATTTAAAACCGAGTTGAGAAGGAATTTCTTCTCCAAGAGGGTTGTGAATCTGTGGAATTCTCTGCGCAAGGAAGCAGTTGAGGCTAGCTAATTGAATGTATTCAAATCACAGATAGATAGATTTTTAACCAATAAGGTAATTAAGGGTTATGGGGAGCGGGCGGGTAAGTGGAGCTAAGTCCACGGCCAGATCAGCCATGATCTTGTTGAATGGCGGAGCAGGCTCGAGGAGCTAGATGGCCTACTCATGTTCCTAATTCTTATGTTCTTATGTTCTTATAGTGCCTCTCTCTTTCTCCATTGTGCCTCTCTCTCTCTTTAGTGCCTCTCTCTCTGTGTATAGTGCCTTTCTCTCTCTCTGTATAGTGCCTCTCTCTCTCTGCATTGTGCCTCTCTCTCCGTATAGTGCCTCTCTCTCTCTGAATAGTGCCGCTCTCTCTGTATAGTGCCTTTCTCTCTCTCTGTATAGTGCCTCTCTCTCTCTGCATAGTGCCTCTCTCTGTATCGTGCCTCTCCCTCTCTCTGCATAGTGCCTCTCTCTCTCTGTATCGTGCCTCTCTCTCTGTATCGTGCCGCTCTCTCTCTGTATAGTGCCTCTCTGTATAGTGCCTCTCTCTCTGTATAGTGCCTCTCTCTCTCTGTATAGTGCCTCTCTCTCTCTCTGTATAGTGCCTCTCTCTCTGTAGAGTCTCTCTCTCTGTATAGTGCCTCTCTCCCTCTGTATAGTGCCTCTCTCTCTCTCTGTATAGTGCCGCTCTCTGTATAGTGCCTCTCTCTCTCTCTGTGTATAGTGCCTCTCTCTCTGCATAGTGCCTCTCTCTCTCTCTTTTTAGTGCTGCTCTCTGTATAGTGCCTCTCTCTCTCTCTGTATAGTGCCTCTCTCTCTTTTTCTGTATAGTGCCTCCTTCCCTTTGTATAGTGCCTCTCTCTCACTGTATAGTGCCTCTCTCTCTCTGAATAGCGCCTTTCTCTCTATAAAGTGCCTATCTCTCTCTGTATAGTGCCTCTCTCTCTGTATAGTGCCTCTCTCTCTCTCTCTCTCTCTCTGCATAGTGCCTCTCTCTGTCTAGTGCCTCTCTCTCAGTATAGTGCCTCTCTCTCTCTCGCTCTCTGTATAGGCCTCTCTCTCTCTCTGCATAGTGCCTCTCTCTCTGTATAGTGCCTCTCTCTCTCTGCATAGTGCCTCTCTCTCTCTCTGTATAGTGCCGCTCTCTGTATAGTGCCTCTCTCTCTCTGTATAATGCCTCTCTCTCTCTGCAAAGTGCCTCTCTCCCTCTGTATAGTGTCGCTCTCTGTATAGTGCGTCTCTCTCTCTCTGTATAGTGCCTCTCTCTGTATAGTGCCTCTCTCTCTCTCTGTATAGTGCCTCTCTCTCTCTGCGCTGTGCCTTTCTCTCTGTATAGTGCCTCACTCTCTCTGTATAGTGCGTCTCTCTCTGTATAGTGCCTCTCTCTGTATAGTGCCCCCCTCTCTCTATATAGTGCCTCTCTCTCTGCACAGTGCCTCTCTCTCTCTGTATCGTGCCTATCTCTCTCTGTAGAGTCTCTCTCTCTCTGTATAGTGCCTCTCTCCCTCTGTATAGTGCCTCTCTCTCTGTATAGTGCTTCTCTCTCTCTGTATAGTGTCTCTCTCTGTATAGTGCCTCTTTCTCTCTCTCTCCCTGTATAGTGCCTCTCTCTCTCTATAGTGCCTCTCTCTGTACAGTGCCTCTCTCTCTCTGCGTTGTGCCTTTCTCTCTGTATAGTGCCTCACTCTCTCTGTATAGTGCCTCTCTCTCTGTATAGTGCCTCTTTCTCTCTGTATAGTGCCTCTCTCTGTATAGTGCCCCTCTCTCTCTCTATATAGTGCCTCTCTCTCTCTCTGTATAGTGCCACTCTCTCTGTATAGTGCATGGCTCTCTCTGTATAGTGCCTCTCTCTCTGTATAGTGCCACTCACTCTGTATAGTGCCTCTCTCTCTCTGTATAGTGCCTCACTCTCTCTGTATAGTGCGTCTCTCTCTGTATAGTGCCACTCTCTCTCTGTATAGTGCTTCTCTCTGTATAGTGCCTCTCTCTCTCTCTGCATAGTGCCCCTCTCTCGGTATAGTGCCTCTCTCTCACTCTGTATAGTGCCTCTCTCTCTCTGTATGGAGCATCTCTCTCTGCATAGTGCCTCTCTCTCTCTGTATAGTGCCTCTCTCTCTGTATAGTGCCACTCTCTCTGTATAGTGCCTCTCTCTCTCTGTATAGTGCCTCTCTCTCTCTCTGTACAGTGCCTGTCTCTCTCTGTATAGTGCCTCTCTATCTCTATCTGTTTGGGCCCCTCTCTCTCTCTCTGTATAGCGCCTCTCTCTCTGTATAGCGTCTCTCTTTGTCTCTCTGGATAGTACCTCTCTCTCACTGTATAGTTCCTCTCTCTTTCTGTATAGCGCCACGCTCTCTCTGTATAATGCCTTTCGCTCTCTTTGTATAGTGCCCCTCTCTCTGTATAGTGCCTCTCTCTCTCTGCATAGTGCCTCTCTCTGTATAGTGCCCATTTCTCGAGTGCCTCTCTCTCTCATTAGTGCCTCTCTCTCTCTGTATAGTGCCTCTCTCTGCATAGTGCCTCTCTCTCTCTCTGTATAGTGCCACTCTCTCTGTATAGTGCCTCTCTCTCTCTGTATAGTGCCTCACTCTCTCTGTATAGTGCGTCTCTCTCTGTATAGTGCCTCTCCCTCTCTGTATAGTGCCTCTCTCTGTATAGTGCCTCTCTCTCTCTCTCTGCTTAGTGCCCCTCTCTCGGTATAGTGCCTCTCTCTCTCTCTGTATAGTGCCTCTCTCTCTCTGTATGGAGCATCTCTCTCTGCATAGTGCCTCTCTCTCTCTGTATAGCGCCTCTCTCTCTCTGTACAGTGCCTGTCTCTCTCTGTATAGTGCCTCTCTATCTCTATCTGTTTGGGCCCCTCTCTCTCTCTCTATATAGCGCCTCTCTCTCTCTGTATAGCACCTCTCTTTGTCTCTCTGTATAGTGCCTCTCTCTCACTGTATAGTTCCTCTCTCTTTCAGTATAGCGCCACGCTCTCTCTGTATAATGCCTTTCGCTCTCTCTGTATAGTGCCCCTCTCTCTGTATAGTGCCTCTCTCTGTATAGTGCCCATTTCTCTAGTGCCTCTCTCTCTGATTAGTGTCTCTCTTTCTCTGTATAGTGTCTCTCTCTGCATAGTGCCTCTCTCTCTCTCTGGAGTGCCTCTCTCTCTCTGTATAGTGCCTCTTTCTCTGTATAGTGCCTGTCTCTCTGAATAGTGCCTCTCTCTCTCTGTATAGTGCCTCTCTCTCTCTGTGTAGTACATCTCTCTCTCTGTATAGTGCCTATCTCTGTATAGTGCCTCTCTCTCTCTGTATAGTGCCTCATTCTCTCTCTGTATAGTGCCTCTCTCTCTCTGTATAGTCTATCTCTCTGTATAGTGCCTCTCGCTCTCTCTGTATAGTGCCTCTCTCTCTCTGTATAGTGCCTCTCTCTTTCTCTCTGTATAATGCATCTCTCTCTCTCTCTGTATAGTGCCTCTCTCTCTCTCTGTATAGCGCCTCTCTCTCTCTGTATAGTGCCTCTCTCTGTATAGCGCCTCTCTCTCTCTGTATAGTGCCTCTCTCTCTCTGTATAGTGCCTCTCTCTCTCTCTCTCTATAGTACCTCTCTCTGTCTGTATAGTGCCTCTCTCCGTCTGCATAGTGCCTCTCTCGCTCTGTATAGTGCCTCTCTCTCTCTAGTGCCTCTCTCTCTCTGTGTAGTGCCTCTCTCTCTGTATAGTGCCTCTCTCTCTCTGTACAGCGCCTCTCTCTCTCTGTATAGTGCCTCTCTCTCTCTGTATAGTGCCTCTCTCTCTCTCTTTGTATAGTGCCTCTCTCTCTCTGTATAGTGCCTCTCTCTCCCTGTATAGTGCCTCTCTCTCTGTATAGTCCCTCTCTCTCTGTATAATGCCTCTCTCTCTCTGTATAGTGCCTCTCTCACTCTCTCTTTGTATAGTGCCCCTCTCTCTCTCTGTATAGTGTCTATCTCTCTCTCTGTATAATGCCTCTCTCTCTCTAGTGCCTCTCTCTCTCTTTGTATAGTGCCTTTCTCTCTCTCTCTGTATAATGCCTCTTTCTCTGTATGGTGCCTCTCTCTATATATAGTGCCTCTCTCTCTCTGTATAGTGCCTCTCTCTCTGCATAGTGCCTCTCTCTCTCTCTGTATAGTGCCTCTCTCTCTCTGTATAGTGCCTCTCTCTCTCTGTATAGTTCCTCTCTCTCTTTCTCTGTATAGCGCCTCTCTCTCTCTGTATAGTGCCTCTCTCTCTGTGTATAGTGCCTCTCTTTCTCTCTGTATAGCGTCTCTCCCTCTCTGTATAGTGCCTCTCTCTCTGTGTATAGTGCCTCTCTCTGTCTCTCTGTATAGTGCCTCTCTCTCTCTGTATAGCGCTTCATCTCTCTCTGTATAGCGCCTCTCTCTGTATAATGCCTCTGTCTCTCTCTCTCTCTGTTTTATGCCTCTGTCTCTCTGTATAGTGCCTCTCTCTCTCTGTATAGTGCCCCTCTCTCTCTCTGTATAGCGCCTCTTTCTCTCTGTATAGTGCCTCTCTCTCTCTCTGTATAGTGACTCTCTCTCTCTGTATAGTGCCTCTCTCTCTGTACAGCGCCTCTCTCTCTCTGTATAGTGCCTCTCTCTCTCTGTATAGTGCCTCTCTCTCTCTGTATAGTGCCGCTTTCTGTATAGTGCCTCTCTCTCTCTGTATAGTGCCTCTCTCTCTCTCTTTTTGTATAGTGCCTCTCTCTCTCTCTGTACAGCGCCTCTCTCTCTCTGTATAGTGCCTCTCTCTCTCTGTATAGTGCCTCTCTCTCTCTGTATAGTGGCTCTCTCTCTCTCTCTCTTTGTATAGTGCCTCTCTCTCTGTACAGCGCCTCTCTCTCTCTGTATAGTGCCTCTCTCTCCCTGTATAGTGCCTCTCTCTCCGTGTATAGTGCCTCTCTCTCTGTATAGTCCCTCTCTCTCTGTATAGTGCCTATCTCTCTCTGTATAGTGCCTTTCTCTCTCTCTCTGTATCGTGCCTCTCTCTCTCTCTAGTGCCTCGCTCTTTGTATAGTGCCTTTCTCTCTCTCTCTAGTGCCTCTCTCTCTGCATAGTGCCTCTCTCTGTATAATGCCTCTCTCTCTGTATGGTGCCTCTCTCTATATATAGTGCCTCTCTCTCTCTGTATAGTGCCTCTCTCTCTGCATAGTGCCTCTCTCTCTCTCTGTATAGTGCCTCTCTCTTTCTCTCTGTATAGTGCCTCTCTCTCTGTATAGTGCCTCTCTCTCTTTCTCTGTATAGTGCCTCTCTCTCTCTGTATAGTGCCTCTCTCTCTCTGTATAGTGCCTCTCTTTCTCTCTGTATAGCGCCACTCTCTCTCTGTATAGCGTCTCTCCCTCTCTGTATAGTGCCTCTCTCTCTGTATAGTGCCTCTCTCTGTGTATAGTGCCTCTCCCTGTCTCTGTATAGTGCCCCTCTCTCTCTCTGTATAGCGTCTCTCCCTCTCTGTATAGTGCCTCTGTATCTTTCTCTCTATGTATAGTGCCTCTCTCTCTCTGTATAGCGCTTCATCTCTCTCTGTATAGCGCCTCTCTCTGTATAATGCCTCTGTCTCTCTCTCTCTGTATTATTCCTCTGTCTCTCTGTATAGTGCCTCTCTCTCTCTGTATAGTGCCCCTCTCTCTCTCTGTACAGTGCCTCTCTCTCTCTGTACAGTGCGTCTCTCTCTCTGCGTTGTGCCTTTCTCTCTGTATAGTGCCTCACTCTCTCTGTATAGTGCGTCTCTCTCTGTATAGTGCCTCTCTCTGTATAGTGCCACTCTCTCTCTCTGTATAGTGCCTCTCTCTCTCTCTGTATAGTGCCTCTCTCTGTCTGTATAGAGCCTCTCTCTCTGCATAGTGCGTCTCTCTCTCTGTATAGTGCCTCTCTCTCAGTATAGTGCCACTCTCTCTGTATAGTGCCTCTCTGTCTCTGTATAGTGCCTCTCTCTCTGTATAGTGCCACTCTCTCTGTATAGTGCCTCTCTCTCTCTGTATAGTGCCTCACTCTCTCTGTATAGTACGTCTCTCTCTGTATAGTGCCTCTCTCTCTCTGTATAGTGCCTCTCTCTGTATAGTGCCTCTCTCTCTTTCTCTCTGTATAGTGCCTCTCTCTCTGTATAGTGCCTCTCTCTCTCTGTATAGCGCCTCTCTCTCTCTGTATAGCGCCTCTCTTTGTCTCTCTGGATAGTGCCTCTCTCTCACTGTATAGTTCCTCTCTCTTTCTGTATAGCGCCACGCTCTCTCTGTATAATGCCTTTTGCTCTCTTTGTATAGTGCCCCTCTCTCTGTATAGTGCCTCTCTCTCTCTGCATAGTGCCTCTCTCTGTATAGTGCCCATTTCTCGAGTGCCTCTCTCTCTGATTAGTGCCTCTCTCTCTCTGTATAGTGCCTCTCTCTGCATAGTGCCTCTCTCTCTCTCTGTATAGTGCCACTCTCTCTGTATAGTGCCTCTCTCTCTCTGTATAGTGCCTCACTCTCTCTGTATAGTGCGTCTCTCTCTGTATAGTGCCTCTCTCTGTATAGTGCCTCTCTCTCTCTCTCTCTGCATAGTGCCCCTCTCTCGGTATAGTGCCTCTCTCTCTCTCTGTATAGTGCCTCTCTCTCTCTGTATGGAGCATCTCTCTCTGCATAGTGCCTCTCTCTCTCTGTATAGTGCCTCTCTCTCTGTATAGTGCCACTCTCTCTGTATAGTGCCTCTCTCTCTCTGTATAGTGCCTCGCTCTCTCTCTGTACAGTGCCTGTCTCTCTCTGTATAGTGCCTCTCTATCTCTATCTGTTTGGGCCCCTCTCTCTCTCTCTGTATAGCGCCTCTCTCTCACTGTATAGTTCCTCTCTCTTTCAGTATAGCGCCACGCTCTCTCTGTATAATGCCTTTCGCTCTCTCTGTATAGTGCCCCTCTCTCTGTATAGTGCCTCTCTCTCTCTGCATAGTGCCTCTCTCTGTATAGTGCCCATTTCTCTAGTGCCTCTCTCTCTGATTAGTGCCTTTCTCTCTCTGTATAATGCCTCTCTCTGCATAGTGCCTCTCTCTCTCTCTGGAGTGCCTCTCTCTCTCTGTATAGTGCCTCTCTCTCTCTGTGTAGTACACCTCTCTCTCTGTATAGTGCCTATCTCTGTATAGTGCCTCTCTCTCTCTGTATAGTGCCTCACTCTCTCTCTGTATAGTGCCTCTCTCTGTATAGTGCCTCTCGCTCTCTCTGTATAGTGCCTCTCTCTGTATAGCGCCTCTCTCTCTCTGTATAGTGCCTCTCTCTCTCTGTATAGTGCCTCTCTCTCTCTCTCTGTATAGTACCTCTCTCTATCTGTATAGTGCGTCTCTCCGTCTGCATAGTGCCTCTCTCGCTCTGTATAGTGCCACTCTCTCTCTAGTGCCTCTCTCTCTCTGTGTAGTGCCTCTCTCTCTGTATAGTGCCTCTCTCTCTCTGTACAGCGCCTCTCTCTCTCTGTATAGTGCCTCTCTCTCTCTGTATAGTGCCTCTCTCTCTCTCTCTTTGTATAGTGCCTCTCTCTCTCTCTGTATAGTGCCTCTCTCTCCCTGTATAGTGCCTCTCTCTCTGTATAGTCCCTCTCTCTCTGTATAATGCCTCTCTCTCTCTGTATAGTCCCTTCTCACTCTCTCTTTGTATAATGCCCCTCTCTCTCTCTGTATAGTGTATATCTCTCTCTCTGTATAGTGCCTCTCTCTCTCTCTAGTGCCTCTCTATCTCTTTGTATAGTGCCTTTCTCTCTCTCTCTGTATCGCGCCTCTCTCTCTCTCTAGTGCCTCTCTCTTTGTATAGTGCCTTTCTCTCTCTCTCTAGTGCCTCTTTCTCTGTATAATGCCTCTCTCTCTGTATGGTGCCTCTCTCTATATATAGTGCCTCTCTCTCTCTGTATAGTACCTCTCTCTCTGCATAGTGCCTCTCTCTCTCTCTGTATAGTACCTCTCTCTCTCTGTATAGTGCCTCTCTCTCTCTGTATAGTGCCTCACTCTCTCTCTGTATAGTGCCTCTCTCTCTCTGTATAGTCCATCACTCTGTATAGTGCTTCTCTCTCTCTCTGTATAGTGCCTCTCTCTCACTGTATAGTGCCTCTCTCTCTGTATAGTGCCTCACTCTCTGAATAGTGCCTCTCTCTCTCTGCATAGTGCCTCTCTCTCTCTCGCTCTCCGTGTAGTACCGCTCTCTCTCTCTGTATGGTGCCTCTCTCTCTGTATAGTGTCTCTCTCTCTCTCTCTGTATAGTGCTGCTCTCTCTCTGTATAGTGCCTCTCTCTCTCTCTGTATACTGCCTCTCTCTGTATATTACCTCTTTCTCTCTCTGTATAATGCCTCTCTCTGTCTCTCTGTATAGCGCCTCTCTCTCTCTCTCTGTGTAGTGTCTCTCTCTCTCTGTATAGTGCCTCTCTCTGTCTCTCTGTCTACTGCCTCTCTCTCTGTGTATAGCGCCTCTCTCTCTCTCTGTATAGCGCCTTTCTCTCTGTGTATAGCGTCTCTGTCTCTCTGTATAGCGCCTCTCTCTGTCTCTCTGCATAGCATCTCTCTCTCTCTGTATAGTGCCTCTCTGTCTGTGTATAGTGCCCCTCTCTGTCTCTCTGTATAGTGCCTCTCTTTCTCTGTATAGCGCCTCTCTCTCTCTGTATAGTCACTCTCTCTCTCTGTATAGTTCCTCTCTCTGTCTCTCTGTATAGTGCCTCTCCCTCTCTGTATATCACTTCTCTTTCTCTGTATAGTGCCTCTCTGTCTCTGTGTAGTGCCTCACTCTTTCTCTCTGTATAGCGCCTCTCTCTGTCTCTCTGTATAGTGCCTCTCTCTCTCTGTATAGTGCCTCTCTCTCTCTGTGTAGCGCCTTCTCTCTCTCTGTATAGCGCCTCTCTCTCTCTGTATAGCGCCTCTATCTCTCTCTGTATAGTGCCTCTGCCTCTCTCTCTCTGTATAGTGCCTCTCCCTCTCTGTATAGTGCCTCTCTCTCTGTATAGCACCTCTCTCTCTCTGTATAGTGCCTCTCTCTCTCTCTAGTGCCTCTCTATCTCTTTGTATAGTGCCTTTCTCTCTCTCTCTGTATCGTGCCTCTCTCTCTCTCTAGTGACTCTCTCTTTGTATAGTGCCTTTCTCTCTCTCTCTAGTGCCTCTTTCTCTGTATAATGCCTCTCTCTCTGTATGGTGCCTCTCTCTATATATAGTGCTTCTCTCTCTCTGTATAGTGCCTCTCTCTCTGCATAGTGCCTCTCTCTCTCTCTGTATAGTACCTCTCTCTCTCTGTATAGTGCCTCTCTCTCTCTGTATAGTGCCTCACTCTCTCTCTGTATAGTGCCTCTCTCTCTCTGTATAGTCCATCACTCTGTATAGTGCTTCTCTCTCTCTCTGTATAGTGCCTCTCTCTCTGTATAGTGCCTCACTCTCTGAATAGTGCCTCTCTCTCTCTCTCGCTCTCCGTGTAGTACCGCTCTCTCTCTCTGTATGGTGCCTCTCTCTCTGTATAGTGTCTCTCTCTCTCTGTATAGTGCTGCTCTCTCTCTGTATAGTGCCTCTCTCTCTCTCTGTATACTGCCTCTCTCTGTATATTACCTCTTTCTCTCTCTGTATAATGCCTCTCTCTGTCTCTCTGTATAGTGCCTCTCTCTCTCTGTATAGTGCCTCTCTCTCACTGTTTCGTACCTCTCTCTCTGTATAGTGCCTCTCCCTCTGAATAGTGCCTCTCTCTCTCTCTCTGCATAGTTCCTCTTTCTCTCTCGCTCCCTGTGTAGCACCGCTCTCTCTCTCTGTATAGTGCCTCTCTCTGTCTCTCTGTCTACTGCCTCTCTCTCTGTGTATAGCGCCTCTCTCTCTCTCTGTATAGCGCCTCTCTCTCTGTGTATAGCGTCTCTGTCTCTCTGTATAGCGCCTCTCTCTGCCTCTCTGCATAGCATCTCTCTCTCTCTGTATAGTGCCTCTCTGTCTGTGTATAGTGCCCCTCTCTGTCTCTCTGTATAGTGCCTCTCTTTCTCTGTATAGCGCCTCTCTCTCTCTGTATAGTCACTCTCTCTCTCTGTATAGTTCCTCTCTCTGTCTCTCTGTATAGTGCCTCTCCCTCTCTGTATATCACTTCTCTTTCTCTGTATAGTGCCTCTCTGTCTCTGTGTAGTGCCTCACTCTTTCTCTCTGTATAGCGCCTCTCTCTGTCTCTCTGTATAGTGCCTCTCTCTCTCTGTATAGTGCCTCTCGCTCTCTGTGTAGCGCCTTCTCTCTCTCTGTATAGCGCCTCTCTCTCTCTGTATAGCGCCTCTATCTCTCTCTGTATAGTGCCTCTGCCTCTCTCTCTCTGTATAGTGCCTCTCCCTCTCTGTATAGTGCCTCTCTCTCTGTATAGCACCTCTCTCTCACTGTATAGTGCCTCTCTCTTTGTATAATGCCACTCTCTCTATATAGTGCCTCTCTCTCTCTGTATAGTGCCTCTCTCTCTCTGTATAGTGCCTCTGTCTCGCTCTCTCTCTGTATAGTGCCTCTCTCTCTCAATCTGTGTAGCGCCTCTCTCTCTCTCTGTATAGCGTCTCTCTCTGTCTCTCTGTATAGTGCCTCTCTCTCTCTGAATAGTGCCTCTCTCTCTCTGCATAGTGCTTCTCTCTCTCTCTGTATAGTGCCTCTCTCTCTCTGCATAGTGCTTCTCTCTGTCTCTCTGTATAGTGCCTCTCTCTCACTGTATAGTGCCTCTCTCTCTGTATAGTGCCTCACTCTCTGAATAGTGCCTCTCTCTCTTTGCATAGTGCCTCTCTCTCTCTCGCTCTCCGTGTAGTACCGCTCCCTCTCTCTGTATGGTGCCTCTCTCTCTCTGTATAGTGTCTCTCTCTCTCTCTGTATAGTGCTGCTCTCTCTCTGTATAGTGCCTCTCTCTCTTTGTATACTGCCTCTCTCTGTATATTACCTCTCTCTCTCTGTGTATAGTGCCTCTCTCTGTCTCTCTGTATAATGCCTCTATCTCTCTCTGTATAGTGCCTCTCTCTCTGTATAGCACCTCTCTCTCACTGTATAGTGCCTCTCTCTTTGTATAATGCCACTCTCTCTATATAGTGCCTCTCTCTCTCTGTATAGTGCCTCTCTCTCTCTGTATAGTGCCTCTGTCTCGCTCTCTCTCTGTATAGTGCCTCTCTCTCTCAATCTGTGTAGCGCCTCTCTCTCTCTCTGTATAGCGTCTCTCTCTGTCTCTCTGTATAGTGCCTCTCTCTCTCTGAATAGTGCCTCTCTCTCTCTGCATAGTGCTTCTCTCTCTCTCTGTATAGTGCCTCTCTCTCTCTGCATAGTGCTTCTCTCTGTCTCTCTGTATAGTGCCTCTCTCTCACTGTATAGTGCCTCTCTCTCTGTATAGTGCCTCACTCTCTGAATAGTGCCTCTCTCTCTTTGCATAGTGCCTCTCTCTCTCTCGCTCTCCGTGTAGTACCGCTCCCTCTCTCTGTATGGTGCCTCTCTCTCTCTGTATAGTGTCTCTCTCTCTCTCTGTATAGTGCTGCTCTCTCTCTGTATAGTGCCTCTCTCTCTTTGTATACTGCCTCTCTCTGTATATTACCTCTCTCTCTCTGTGTATAGTGCCTCTCTCTGTCTCTCTGTATAATGCCTCTATCTCTCTCTGTATAGTGCCTCTGTCTCTCTCTATATAGTGTCTCTGTCTCTCTGTTTAGTGCCTCTCTCTCTCTGTATAGCATCACTCTTTCTCTGTATAGTGCCTCTCTCTCTCCCTGTCTAGCGCCTCTCTCTCTCTGTATAGTGCCTCACCCTCTCTGTATAGTGCCTTTCTCTCTGTATAGTGCCTCTTTCTGTCTCTCTGTATAGTGCCTCTCTCTCTCTGTATAGTGCCTCTCTCTCTCTCTCTGTATAGTACCTCTCTCTATCTGTATAGTGCCTCTCTCCGTCTGCATAGTGCCTCTCTCGCTCTGTATAGTGCCACTCTCTCTCTAGTGCCTCTCTCTCTCTCTGTGTAGTGCCTCTCTCTCTGTATAGTGCCTCTCTCTCTCTGTATAGTCCATCACTCTGTATAGTGCTTCTCTCTCTCTCTGTATAGTGCCTCTCTCTCACTGTATAGTGCCTCTCTCTCTGTATAGTGCCTCACTCTCTGAATAGTGCCTCTCTCTCTTTGCATAGTGCCTCTCTCTCTCTCGCTCTCCGTGTAGTACCGCTCCCTCTCTCTGTATGGTGCCTCTCTCTCTCTGTATAGTGTCTCTCTCTCTCTCTGTATAGTGCTGCTCTCTCTCTGTATAGTGCCTCTCTCTCTTTGTATACTGCCTCTCTCTGTATATTACCTCTCTCTCTCTGTGTATAGTGCCTCTCTCTGTCTCTCTGTATAGTGCCTCTATCTCTCTCTGTATAGTGCCTCTGTCTCTCTCTATATAGTGTCTCTGTCTCTCTGTTTAGTGCCTCTCTCTCTCTGTATAGCATCACTCTTTCTCTGTATAGTGCCTCTCTCTCTCCCTGTCTAGCGCCTCTCTCTCTCTGTATAGTGCCTCACCCTCTCTGTATAGTGCCTTTCTCTCTGTATAGTGCCTCTTTCTGTCTCTCTGTATAGTGCCTCTCTCTCTCTGAATAGTGCCTCTCTCTCTCTCTCTGTATAGTACCTCTCTCTATCTGTATAGTGCCTCTCTCCGTCTGCATAGTGCCTCTCTCGCTCTGTATAGTGCCACTCTCTCTCTAGTGCCTCTCTCTCTCTGTGTAGTGCCTCTCTCTCTGTATAGTGCCTCTCTCTCTCTGTATAGTGCCTCTCTCTCTCTCTCTTTGTATAGTGCCTCTCTCTCTCTCTGTATAGTGCCTCTCTCTCCCTGTATAGTGCCTCTCTCTCTGTATAGTCCCTCTCTCTCTGTATAATGCCTCTCTCTCTCTGTATAGTCCCTTCTCACTCTCTCTTTGTATAATGCCCCTCTCTCTCTCTGTATAGTGTATATCTCTCTCTCTGTATCGTGCCTCTCTCTCTCTCTAGTGCCTCTCTCTTTGTATAGTGCCTTTCTCTCTCTCTCTAGTGCCTCTTTCTCTGTATAATGCCTCTCTCTCTGTATGGTGCCTCTCTCTATATATAGTGCCTCTCTCTCTCTGTATAGTGCCTGTCTCTCTGCATAGTGCCTCTCTCTCACTGTTTCGTACCTCTCTCTCTGTATAGTGCCTCTCCCTCTGAATAGTGCCTCTCTCTCTCTCTCTGCATAGTTCCTCTTTCTCTCTCGCTCTCTGTGTAGTACCGCTCTCTCTCTCTGTATAGTGTCTCTCTCTCTCTCTGTATAGTGCCTCTCTCTGTCTCTCTGTCTACTGCCTCTCTCTCTGTGTATAGCGTCTCTGTCTCTCTGTATAGCGCCTCTCTCTGTCTCTCTGCATAGCATCTCTCTCTCTCTGTATAGTGCCTCTCTGTCTGTGTATAGTGCCCCTCTCTGTCTCTCTGTATAGTGCCTCTCTCTCTCCCTGTCTAGCGCCTCTCTCTCTCTGTATAGTCCCTCTCCCTCTCTGTATAGTGCCTCTCTCTCTGTATAGCTCCTCTCTCTCACTGTATAGTGCCTCTCTCTCTCTGTATAGTGCCTCTCTCTCTCTCTGTAAGTGCCTCTCTCTCTCTGTATAGTGCCTCTGTCTCGCTCTCTCTCTGTATAGCGCATCTCTCTCTCTGTATAGCGCCTCTCTCTCTGTGTATAGCGTCTCTCTCTGTCTCTCTGTATAGTGCCTCTCTCTCTCCGTATAGCTCCTCTCTCTCTGTATAGCGTCTCTCTCTCTCTGTATAGCGCCTCTCTCTCTCTGTATAGTGCCTCTCTCTGTCTCTCTATATAGTGCCTCTCTTTCTCTGTATAGCGCCTATCTCTCTCTGTATAGCGCCTCTCTCTCTCTCTATAGTTCCTCTCTCTGTCTCTCTGTATAGTGCATCTCTCTGTGTATAGTGCCCCCCTCTTTCTCTCTGTATAGTGCCTGTCTTTCTCTGTATAGCGCCTCTCTCTCTCTGTATAGTTACTCTCTCTGTCTCTCTGTATAGTGCCTCTCCCTCTCTGTATAGCACCTCTCTCTCTCTGTATGGTGCCTCTCTGTCTCTGTGTAGTGCCTCACTCTTTCTCTCTGTATAGCGCCTCTCTCTCTCTGTATAGCTCCTCTATCTCTCTCTGTATAGTGCCTCTGACTCTCTGTATAGTGCCTCTGTCTCGCTCTCTCTCTGTATAGTGCCTCTCTCTCTCTATCTGTATAGCGCCTCTCTCTCTCTCTCTGTATAGCGCCTCTCTATGTATAGCGTCTCTCTCTGTCTCTCTGTATAGTGCCTCTCTCTCTCTGAATAGTGCCTCTATCTCTCTGCATAGTGCTTCTCTCTCTCTCTGTATAGTGCCTCTCTCTCACTGTATAGTGCCTCTCTCTCTCTATAGTGCCTCACTCTCTGAATAGTGCCTCTCTCTCTCTGCATAGTGCCTCTCTCTCTCTCGCTCTCCGTGTGGAACCGCTCTCTCTCTCTGTATGGTGCCTCTCTCTCTGTATAGTGTCTCTCTCTCTCTCTGTATAGTGCTGCTCTCTCTCTGTATAGTGTCTCTCTCTCTCTGTATACTGCCTCTCTCTGTATATTACCGCTCTCTCTCTCTGTATAGTGCCTCTCTCTGTCTCTCTGTATAGTGCCCCTCTCTCTCTGTATAGCGCCTCTCTCTCTTTCTCTGTATAATGCCTCTCTCTCTCTGTATAGTGCCTCTCTCTCTGAATAGTGCCTCTCTCTATCTCTCTGCATAGTTCCTCTTTCTCTCTCGCTCTCTGTGTAGTACCGCTCTCTCTCTCTGTATAGTGTCTCTCTCTCTCTGAATAGTGCCTCTCTCTGTCTCTCTGTCTACTGCCTCTCTCTCTGTGTATAGCGCCTCTCTCTCTCTCTGTATAGCGCCTCTCTCTCTGTGTATAGCGTCTCTCTGTATAGTGCCTCTCTCTCTCTGTATAGCTCCTCTCTCTCTCTGTATAGCATCTCTGTCTCTCTGTATAGCGCCTCTCTCTGTCTCTCTGCATAGCGTCTCTCTCTCTCTGTATAGCGCATCTCTCTCTCTGTATAGTGCCTCTCTCTGTATAGTGCCTCTCTGTCTGTGTATAGTGCCCCTCTCTGTCTCTCTGTATAGTGCCTCTCTTTCTCTGTATAGCGCCTCTCTCCCTCTGTATAGCGCCTCTCTCTCTGTGTATAGTTCCTCTCTCTGTCTCTCTGTATAGTGCCTCTCCCTCTCTGTATATCACCTCTCTTTCTCTGTATAGTGCCTCTCTGTCTCTGTGTAGTGCCTCACTCTTTCTCTCTGTATAGCGCCTCTCTCTGTCTCTCTGTATAGTGCCTCTCTCTCTCTGTATAGTGCCTCTCTCTCTCTGTGTAGCGCCTTCTCTCTCTCTGTATAGCGCCTCTCTCTCTCTGTATAGCGCCTCTATCTCTCTCTGTATAGTGCCTCTCTCTTTGTATAATGCCACTCTCTCACTGTATAGTGCCTCACTCTCTCTGTATAGTGCCTCTCTCTCTCTGTATAGTGCCTCTGTCCCGCTCTCTCTCTGTATAGTGCCTCTCTCTCTCAATCTGTGTAGCGCCTCTCTCTCTCTCTGTATAGCGCCTCTCTCTGTATAGCGTCTCTCTCTGTCTCTCTGTATAGTGCCTCTCTCTCTCTGAATAGTGCCTCTCTCTCTCTGCATCGTGTTTCTCTCACTCTCTGAATAGTGCCTCTCTCTCTCTGCATAGTGCCTCTCTCACTCTCGCTCTCCGTGTAGTACCGCTCTCTCTCTCTGTATGGTGCCTCTCTCTCTCTGTATAGTGCTGCTCTCTCTCTGTATAGTGCCTCTCTCTCTCTGTATACTGCCTCTCTCTGTATATTACCTCTCTCTCTCTGTGTATAGTGCCTCTCTCTGTCTCTCTGTATAGTGCCTCTCTCTCTCTTTGTGCCTTTCTCTGCATAGTGCTTCTCTCTCTGTATAGTGCCTCTCTCTCTCTGTATAGCTCCTCTCTCTCTCTGTATAGCATCTCTGTCTCTCTGTATAGCGCCTCTCTCTGTCTCTCTGCATAGCGTCTCTCTCTCTCTGTATAGCGCATCTCTCTCTCTGTATAGTGCCTCTCTCTGTATAGTGCCTCTCTGTCTGTGTATAGTGCCCCTCTCTGTCTCTCTGTATAGTGCCTCTCTTTCTCTGTATAGCGCCTCTCTCCCTCTGTATAGCGCCTCTCTCTCTGTGTATAGTTCCTCTCTCTGTCTCTCTGTATAGTGCCTCTCCCTCTCTGTATATCACCTCTCTTTCTCTGTATAGTGCCTCTCTGTCTCTGTGTAGTGCCTCACTCTTTCTCTCTGTATAGCGCCTCTCTCTGTCTCTCTGTATAGTGCCTCTCTCTCTCTGTATAGTGCCTCTCTCTCTCTGTGTAGCGCCTTCTCTCTCTCTGTATAGCGCCTCTCTCTCTCTGTATAGCGCCTCTATCTCTCTCTGTATAGTGCCTCTCTCTTTGTATAATGCCACTCTCTCACTGTATAGTGCCTCACTCTCTCTGTATAGTGCCTCTCTCTCTCTGTATAGTGCCTCTGTCTCGCTCTCTCTCTGTATAGTGCCTCTCTCTCTCAATCTGTGTAGCGCCTCTCTCTCTCTCTGTATAGCGCCTCTCTCTGTATAGCGTCTCTCTCTGTCTCTCTGTATAGTGCCTCTCTCTCTCTGAATAGTGCCTCTCTCTCTCTGCATCGTGTTTCTCTCACTCTCTGAATAGTGCCTCTCTCTCTCTGCATAGTGCCTCTCTCACTCTCGCTCTCCGTGTAGTACCGCTCTCTCTCTCTGTATGGTGCCTCTCTCTCTCTGTATAGTGCTGCTCTCCCTCTGTATAGTGCCCCTCTCTCTCTGTGTAGTGCCTCTGTCTGCATCATACCTCTCTCTCTGTATAGTGCCTCTCTCTCTGTATAGTGCCTCTCTCTCTCTGTATACTGCCTCTCTCTGTATATTACCTCTATCTCCCTGTATAGTGCCTCTCTCTTTCTCTCTGTATAATGCGTCTCTCTCTCTGTATAGTGCTTCTCTCTCTCTATATAGTGCCTCTCTTTTTCTCTCTGTATAGTGCTTCTCTCTCTCTCTCTCTGTACAGTGCCTCTCTCTCTCTCTGCATAGTGTCTCTCCATCTGTACAGTGCCTCTCTCTCTCTCTGCATAGTGCCTCTCCATCTGAACAGTTTCTCTCTCTCTCTAGTGTCTTTCTCTCTCTAGTGCCTCTCTCTCTCTCTGTCTGTACAGTGACTGCCTCTCTCTCTGCATGGCACAGTGTCTCTCTCTGCCTCTCTGTATCGTGCCTCTATCTTGCTGTATAGTGCCTCTCTCTGTATTTAAAGGTCGGTTACCAGTGTAGAACACAGTGACTTGCAGCATAACAAGCAGTCTTAAATTAGAGCAGTTTTTTTAAAACACTGATAGAACATTCCACATGTTCTATTGCGCTCATGACTGGGCCTGAAACTTTTTCATAATTTTCTTAACGAGGTAATGGACTGAAAGCTTTTAACCCAATATAAAATAAACACAGTTAGTTAATCCCATGAAAATTTGAGGCCGAGTAACCGCTTTTTATTTTCTTTCCTCCTAAATGAATGGAGCAGCAGGATAGTGTCTGTCATTTCTCGTTTGTTTGTAAACTGCTTTATTTTTTCAGGCGTTCAGTACTGTACCTGCCAGTCTGCCACCAGTTCCTCATCCAAGTCATTGTGCTTCATATTTCAGTTTAGACACTGAGTGGCGCCAGGATATTTGACGACGGGACAATCACAGCGGAGATCAATCCCTTGCTCTCAGGTAATGCATCATTTTTTTATTTATTCGTTTTACAGTATGCGTTGCTGCAAGTCTGGCATTTATTGCGCATCCCTAATTGCCCTTGAGAACATAAGAAATAGGAGCAGGAGTAGGCCATTTGGCCCCTCGAGCCTGCTCCACCATTCAATAAGATCATGGCTGATCTGATCATGGACTCAGCTCCACTTCCCTACCCGCTCCCCATAACCCTTTACTCCCTTTTCGAAGGTGATGGTGGTGAGCCGCCTTCTTGAACCGCTGCAGTCTGTGTGGTGAAGGTGCTCCCACAGTGCTGACTTTGTCGCGGCGGTTTGGTACAACTGAGTGGCTCGCTGGGCCATTTCAGAGGGCAGTTAAGAGTCACCCACATTGTTGTGGGGTCTGGAGTCACATATAGGCCAGACCAGGCAAAGGCAGCAGATTTCCTTCCCTAAAGGAGGTTAGTGAATCCGGTAGTTCCATGGTCACCATTACTGATATTAGCTTTTAAAAAGAATTCCAGATTTTTTAATGTTTAATTAACTGAATTTAAATTCCCCAGCTGCCGTGGCGGGATTTGAACTTGCGATCCAGATTATTACTCCAGGCCTCTGGATTATTAATCCAATAACATAATCACTATGTTACTGTACCCCTGTAATGCGACAGTTAGATTTGAACTTTCCAGGCGTGTTCACCAGATAACCAGGAGCCTTGGCTTATTTTCCACTTCCTAGATCAGGGTGCAGCGCTCACCTTCACCAGCACTCCAGTAGAGACAGACTGGGGACCTAATGTGGGACCTTCCTCGTCTGTGCATCACTGCATTTCCCAACTGAGCCAGCAGGGCGAACAAACCCCCTGCTCCCCTCGGGCCCTCTGTCAGAGCGCGCACTGGAAAACAGTCTCCTTCTTGTCCTTGGAGGAAGGCAAGACAGCGCTGTTCCCGATGTTGGGGAAGTCCAGAACCAGGGGTCACAGTCTAAGAGTAAGGGGTAAGCCACTTAGGACCGAGATGAGGAGAAACTTCTTCACTCAGAGAATTGTGAACTTGTGGAATTCTCTACCACAGAAAGTTGTTGAGGCCAGTTTGTTAGATATATTCAGAAGGGAGTTAGATGTGGCCCTTACGGCTAAAGGGATCAAGGGGTAATGGGGTACTGAAGTTGCATGATCATATTGAATGGTGGTGCAGGCTCGAAGAGCCGAATGGCCTACTCCTGTACCTATTTTCTATGTTTCTATGAGAGATGTGAGGCCTGGTGTTTCAGCACAGAGCCGTACCTTGCTCTTCTCCCATACTCCCTTCCCCAAGATTCACGTCGACCCGCCGTCCACGCCAAGATGAAGCCACACAGGCTGTTTAACGTATTAACTGTTTGAGTTTTATTACAAACCAGGAAAAGAAAATGACATCTTACAATGACGAGACTGGCGGTGCCCCCAACACACAGCGTCCTTTGCCCCCAGGAACGTTTCGCCTCCACTCCCAGCCTGGTTCCCTTTCAGCTGGGCGCTTCATTTAGTTCCCTCTGAGGCTTGAGGCGCTTATACGCAAAGAGCACCTTGCCCAGCCTGAACTGCCTGTCTAGTCTGCTTTATTTTTGTTGAACAGCGTGAATTGTGCGGGTCTGAACACGTTGCCTTTTATTCCACCGTGCTTTCATTTATAAAAGATACAATGTTAGAAATGATTTGCTCCTGTTACTCCCAAAATGCAAAATGGTGGAGATTTGCAGCCGGACTGTATGCAATCATCCTCTGCAGAAGTAGAGGTCAGCTGACAGCAACATTCAGCGTGGTGGGTACATTACCTCGTTAGCATTTCAGCAGCAGGTAAAGAGCTACATTTGATAACACAAGGCCACTGATTTTTTTTTAAATGTAATTTTCCATTTCCCTCCCCTTAAAAAAAGGGACACTGAAGGCGGGCCTGAAGTTCAAAACCCAGAGGCAGTGTCAGCAAGACCACAGCTGATGCTTTCCGTCACTGCCTCAGGTATTCAAAGCAAACGTGCCGACTGTAGAGGCCAGAAATTAACTGTCTGCGGGCCTGGTGAGTAGCTGAAGCAATTCCAACTCCTCTCTGGAGGCACTCACCCACCCCCCCCACCAACAGCCATTGGGAACCCAGAGATGCACAACAGACACGTGCCCAGTGAGTTTGTCAATAATCAGAGATGCTGTAATGTTAAACATACTTCGCTCCCTGTACAGAGGAGTGTTGAAGTCAGTCAGCCATTAAGTCTGATGGCAGTCGTGATTCTTAAGTGCCGCTTCTACATTCACACATGAAAAAAGGCCGGAAATGGGGGTCAGGGGGAGGAAGCAGCCATGAGGAACAAATATATATTTTTAAAAATCAGTCTCCAGCGCCCCCTGCTGAATGCACATAGTGCCAATAGCTGCTGGCATCAGGCCAGGTATATGAGGAAAAGAGGAAAAATATAATGAAACATCCTCATAAAAGAAGCAAAAATAATCGAAGTGTGACATCACAGCCAAGCGGGTAAGTGATTGGCTGGTGGATTGGTGAGTATTTTCATCTTTTTCTTTTCTTATCAGTAAGAAACCTTTGGCATTGTTACCAATTAGGTTAATTTAAGGGTTAAGTCATGGCAGGAGAGCCCAGAACCATGTCATGCTCCTCCTGATCTATGTGGGAAATCAGGCACGCTTCCAGTGTTCCTGACAACTACATGTGAAGGAAGTGTATCCAGCTGCAGCTCCTGATAGACCGCATTGCAGCACTGGAGCTGTGGATAGATTCACTGTGGAGCATCCGCGATGCTGAGGATGTCGTGAATAGCACGTTTAGCAAGTTGGTCACACCGCAGGTAAAGGTTACACAGCCAGATAGGGAATGGGTGTCCATCAGGCAGAGTAGTGGAAGGAAGATAGTGCAGGGGTCCCCTGCGGTCATCTCCCTCCAAAACAGATACACCGTTTTGGGTTCTGTTGAGGGAGATGGCTCATCAGGGGAAGGCAGCAGCAGCCAAGTCCATGGCACCAGGGGTGCACAGGAGGGCAGGAAAAAGAGTGGGAGAGCTATAGTGATAGGGGATTCTATTGTAAGGGGGAATCGATAGAAGTTTCTGCGGCCACAAACAAGACTCCAGGATGGTATGTTGCCTCCCTGGTGCAAGGGTCAAGGATGTCTTGGAGCGGCTGCAGTGCAATCTGGAGGGGGAGGGTGAGCAGTCAGCTGTCATGGTACATATACGTAAAAAATGGGATGAGGTCCTACAAGCCGAATTTAGGGAGCTAGGAGTTAAATTAAAAGGTAGGTTCTCAAAGGTAGTAATCTCAGGCTTGCTACTAGTGCCTCGTGCTAGTCAGAGTAGGAATTGCAGGATAACTCAGATGAATACGTGGCTTGAGGAATGGTGCAAGGGGGAGGGATTCAAATTCCTGGGACATTGGAACCGGTTCTGGGGGAGGTGGGACCACGACAAACTGGACGGTCTGCACCTGGGCAGGACTGGAACCGAGGTCCTAGGCCGAGTGTTTGCTAGTGCTGTTGGGGAGGGTTTAAATTAAAATGGCAGAGGGATGGGAATCTATGCAGGGAGGCAGAGGGAAGTAAAAAGTGGGCAGAAGCAAAAGGTAGGAAGGAGAAAAACAAGAGTGGAGGGCAGAGAAATCAAGGGCAAAAATCAAAAAGGGCCACATTACAACATAATTCTAAAAGGACAAAGTGTTAAAAAAAACAAGCCTGAAGGCTCTGAGTCTCAATGCGAGGAGCATTCGTAAGGTGGGTGAATTGACTCGCAGATAGCTGTTAACGGCTATGATGTAATTGGGATTACGGAGACATGGCTCCAGGGTGAGCAAGGCTGGGAACTCAACACCCAGGGGTATTCAATATTCAGGAAGGCCAGACAGGAAGGAAAAGGAAGTGGGGTAGCGTTACTGGTTAAAGAGGAGATTAACGCAATAGTAAGGAAGGACATTAGCGTGAATGATGCGGAATCTATATGGGTAGAGCTGCGAAACACCAAAGGACAGAAAACGTTAGAGAGAGTTGTGTACAAACCACCAAACAGTAGTAGGGAGGTTGGGGATGGCATCAAACAGGAAATTAGGGACATGTGCAATAAGGGTACAGCAGTTATCATGGATGACTTTAATCTACATATAGATTGGGCTAACCAAACTGGTAGCAATACTGTGGAGGAGGATTTCCTGGAGTGTATAAGGGATGGTTTTCTAGGCCAATATGTCGAGGAACCAACTAGAGAGCAGGCCATCCTAGACTGGGTCTTGTGTAATGAGAGAGGATTAATTAGCAATCTGGTCATGCTGGGCCCTTTGGGGAAGAGTGACCATAATATGGTAGAATTCTTCATTAAGATGGAGAGTGACATAGTTAACTCAGAGACTAGGATCCTGAACTTAAAGAAAGGAAACTTTGACGATATGAGACATGAATTGGTTAGGATGGAATGGGTGAATGATACTTAAAGGGTTGACGGTGGATAGGTAATGGCAGACATTTAAACATCACATGGATGAACTACAACAATTGTACATCCCTGTGTGGCATAAGAATAAAAAAGGGAAGGTGGCTCAACCGTGGCTAACAAGGGAAATTAGGGAAAGTGTTAAATCCAAGGAAGAGGCATATAAATTGGCCAGAAAAAGCAGCAAACCTGAGGACTGGAAGAAATTTAGAATTCAGCAGAGGAGGACTAAAGGTTTAATTAGAAGGGGGAAAATAGAGTATGAGTGTAAACTTGCAGGGAACATAAAAACTGACTGTAAAAGCTTCTATAAACATGTGAATAGAAAAAGATTAGTGAAGACTAATGTAGGTCCCTAGCAGTCAGAATCAGGTGAATTCATAATGGGGAACAAGGAAATGGCAGACCAATTGAACAAATACTTTGGCTCTGTCTTCACTAAGGAAGACACGAATAATCTCCCGAAAATACTATGGAACCGAGGGTCTAGCGAAAAGGAGGAACTGAGGGAAATCCTTATTAGTCAGGAAATGGTGTTAGGGAAATTGAAGGGACTGAAGGCCAATAAATCCCCAGGGCCTGATAGTCTGCATCCCAGAGTACTGAAGGAAGTGGCCCTAGAAATAATAGATGCATTGGTGGTCATTTTCCAACATTCCATGAACTTTGGATCAGTTCCTATGGATTGGAGGGTAACTAATGTAACCCCACTGTTTAAAAAAAGGAGGGAGAGAAAAAACAGGGAATTATAGACCGGTTAGCCTGACATCGGTGGTGGGGAAAATGCTGGAATCAATTATTAAAGATGTAATAGCAGCGCATTTGGAAAGCAGTGACAGGATCGGTCCAAGTGAGCATGGATTTATGAAAGGGAAATCATGCTTGACAAATCTTCTAGAATTTTTTGAGGATGTAACTAGTAGAGTGGACAAGTGAGAGCCAGTGGATGTGGTATTAGGACTTTCAAAAGGCTTTTGACAAGTCCCACACAAGAGATTAGTGTGCAAAATTAAGGCACATGGTATTGGGGGTAATTTATTGACATGGATAGAGAACTGGTTGGCAGACAGGAAGCAAAGATTGGGAATAAACGGGTTCTTTTCTTGGCAGGCATTGACTAGTGGGGTGCCACAGGGTTCAGTTCTGGGACCGCAGCTATTTGCAATATACATTAATGATTTAGACGAAGGAATTGAATTTTAATATCTCCAACTTTGCAGATGACACTAAGCTGGGTGGCAGCGTGAGCTGCGAGGAGGATGCTAGGAGGCTGCAGGGGGACTTGGGCAAATGCATGGCAGATGCAGTATAATGTGGATAAATGTGAGGTTATCCATTTTGGTGGCAAAAACAGGAAGGCAGATTATCTGAATGGTGACAGATTATTAAAAGGGGAGGTGCACACCTTGAATATTGTGTACAGTTTTGGTCTCCTAATCTGAGGAAGGACATTCTTGCTATTAAGGGAGTGCAGCGAAGGTTCACCAGACTGATTCCCAGGATAGCAGGACTGACATATGAAGAAAGACTTGATCGACTAGGTTTATATTCACTGGAATTTAGAAGAATGAGAGGGAATCTCAGAATCATAAAATTCTGACGGGATTGGACAGATTAAATGCAGGAAGAATGTTCCCGATGTTGGGGGAAGTCCAGGAGCAGGGGTCACAGTCTAAGGGTAAGTGGTAAGCCATTTAGGACCGAGATGAGGAGAAACTTTTTCAATCAGAATTGTGAACCTGTGGAATTCTCTACCACAGAAAGTTGTTGAGGCCAGTTTGTTAGATATATTCAAGAGGGAGTTAAATATGGCCCTTTTGGCTAAAGGGATCAAGGGGTATGGAGAGAAAGCAGAAATGGGGTACTGAAGTTGCATGATCATATTGAATAGTGGTGCAGGCTCGAAGGGCTGAATGGCCTACTCCTGCACCTATTTTCTATGTTTCTATGTTAAAAAGATAGTAAACCCAGCCATTCACACTATTGTGCGGGTCTAATGGACAAACCCCTGTGAGGATATTCCAGCTTCACTTTTCCAGCCAAGTTTTCAGACCACCTCTCCTACAGCCACTCACTCTTGCTGTGGTACAGTTTCATGGGTACCTGCCCATAGCCTCCCCCTAGTGGCCATTCTTCATGTGTGAGTGTCGACAGTGTCCAGTGACTATTCAACCAAGCAGGGCATCGCAGGCCAACCCGCTCCCGTCCTCACCCAACTTAGATATTTTCCAGGATAAATGGTCAGGAGCAGGAAGCCATTCCCTTCCCTAACCCAGAGACATCGGAGCCAATTGTAATACCCCGATTGCCACCCTGGCTACGACCAGCTAACTCAGCACAGAGCTGGGTTGAAACCCGGTACCTCGCTTGTCTGGAGGACGGACTACTGCCCTGAGCAGCACCTTTACCGATCGAGCCACCAGACTGAACCAATAGCATGGTCTGAGACCCCATCACATGTTGCCCTTCACCATGGTGTTCTTCATGTGAGAAGAACTCTTTGGACCAATCAGTTCTCCCTCTTGTGATGATGCCATCGATGTCAGCTGACCTCAGTTCCTTAATCCGACCTGCTCTAGCTACACCAGTTCCATTTAGCATCAACACTCAGTTCATTTTCTAATATATTTCATTCTCGAGGCTGCAGGGGGCCATTTTGGGGATTCAGGCTATAACAGGCTCAGTGAGCCTCAGATGTAAATAGACCTGTTAGTCAGGAAGATGTTATTTGAATTTCTCCGCACACCCGCCTGCCCACAGTCTCTATCTACTTGCTCACCAGTGGGCCAATCAAATTTTCTCCCCATAGTTAGAAGGGAATTAAACAAATATAAAACCCGATGGCATTGATAATAAACAGATGGATGGTTAACGAGCAGCAATGAGATCACAGGAAAGCCAAGGCCTAAAACCAGGATGAGACCAGTCAGGTTTTCAATCCACTTGTGGTTATTACCTTCTCGCCAATTAGGGGCCATAGCGATAACACTTGAACCATTTGCCTATAGATCTTGTTTCAACTCATCTGACTTGTCCAACTCCACAGTCTCATCTTCTTGATTGGGTTGTCCCACAGAGAAGGCGGAATGCTTTACGGGTCTGTTGGTCATTGGCGCATAGTAGAACTTATCTGGCACATGGGCGTTTGGGCTGTCCTTCTTGTAAAATCCCAGACTCAGCAGTAATGCATTGATCTCTTTCCTGGTCATTGGCATAAGGTTAACTCGCTGTGGAGACAGGACATTAAAGACTTGAGTGACAAGTAGAATTGACAGAGTGATAAGGAATAAATTCCAAACACAATGGGTGTGTAGAACCATACAAACCAAGATGGTCCCGGATACAATCTTTGGTCTTTGCTGAGCTAGCTGTTCTCTGCTACGGCAGATGTTGGGGCACTGCAATTAATCTTGGCACTCCTGAGCTCTGGGGTAGTGGGGGAGGTTTAGAGATGACAAATCAGCCTGGGTTACCACAGCTATTTGCTCTTCAGTGACCACTGTTGGAATGTGTGTGGAAGCTGATGAGGAAGGAGGACATTCCCCATAATCAAATAGCCTTCTAAAACTCAATAGGCTCACACAAACAATGGGCACTTAGGACCATACCAGAAAGCAACCGTTGTTCTAGCTCCATACCCCAGGTTAATTCGGCATCTTCAGGAGGGGAGCAAAATGGGGGGGGTGGGGGGGGGTGGGGGGGGGGGGGGAAGAAAAGGACTTTGTGTAAATGTTTTAAATAAATATCAAGGCAATATCTGACATTGTATGACACCAAGGAGCCCTTCAGCGGAGGTCAAGGAAAAGCCAATCTGTGGCCTCGGTCACACCGGACACACAGTGAGAGGGACATAGTTTTTTGGAGGCCAATCATTGCAGCCTCAGGACATTCTGCCGGAGTTCTTCAGAGCAACTTCCTGGACCCAACCACTTTCAGCAACTTTATCAATGATCTGACCTCCCTCACAGGGTCAAGAGTGGGGCTGTGTGTTGATGATTTTAGTATTCCAATAATAGAGCAGCCTGCACCAGCCTACATATAGATAACATCCAGGCTATGGTTGCCAAGTAACATTCGTACCACATGAGTGCAGACAATGACCATATTTACCAGGAAAAAAGCCCAACCACCTCCCCAACCTTCAATGGCACCATCATTGTCAAGTCCCCCACTATCAACATCTGGGGATCACTTCTGACCAGAAGCTTACCTGGACCAGCCATACCAACAATGTGGCTACCAACAGTGTAGAGGCTTCATACTCTGAGAAGTGGCTCACTCTGAGCCCTCAAAGCCTTTCCTATATCTACAAGGTTCAATTCAAGAGTGTGATGGAATACTCACCACTTGTCTGGACAGGAACAGCTACAGCAAAACTCCAGAAGCTCAACACAATCCCAGAAAGACCAGTTTGCTCGATTGGTGCCCACCCGCTTGGCTTGATATCTACTGCCAGTGCACACTGGTTGCAGTATCTACAATCTGCAGCAAGTTACCAAGCTTACTTCAACAGCACCTCCCACCCATGTAGTAACCTCTACCACCAAGAACAGCAAGATGATGGGAACACCATCTTATCCAGATCAACATATCGCTGTTCCTTCTTTGCCGCCGGGTCAAAATCCTGGCATTCCCTACCTACCGCAGAGAAGGAGTTGAGGGAGCTTATGAACAGAAGAACTGCAGCGGGTCAAGGAGAAGACTCACTTCCAACTTCTCCAGGCAGCTAGGGATGGACAATAAATGCAGCTTCGCCCCATCCTGAGAAAAGCAATGAACACAAGGACATGGCTGCTGCCAACGAACCGGAAGTAGTTACACTTGTGCAGTCCCAGTGGTTTTTTGGTGGTTCCGATTTGAAAACTGCTGGGTGAAACTATGCTGTGAAGCCGTTTGTAGCAACTGTTCTGGAGCGGGGCTGAAATGTCGGGAACAGGGAGCGGGGCAAGGAGAAACATCATCGAAATTTCTAGATTAATGCACAGAACGCTTCTGCGCAGCTTTCGGTCATTGAAATCAGTTCTGGTTCGTTGGCAGGAGTCACTCAGTTAAAAATAAATGGATCTCACATGGACAATAGACTCCATTAGATAACATGCCACCCACTAAGGAGGGGGCTGGTATTTCTGAATGTAACTGCAATAACAAAAACACACTAGCCCTGAAACTCCACAGGGGTTCTCTCGATCTACTGCCATAACTTTGGAAGGAGATTGGAGGAAGAGCCAGAGAATCAGCTCAAACGTCTGAAGTTGCAGCAGGAGATTGGAATTTCCAGACCGTGGTGGGTTCAATACGCCCTGGAGACAGACTTTTTCTCCGATCGGCCTCTCTTCTTAGTAAGCCTGATCAGGTTGCTCTGTTCCGTGGACAGCTTGCTGCCTGCACAAATTCCACATACAAGACCAGAAGACTGACACCATCTGTGTCACACAGGATTCAGGCTCAGTTGCTGGCTGATCAGGAAACAATATTGATGGTGCCAGCACCCTGCACTCCCTGTCTATACACTGTGGGAGAACCTTCGCCTCATGGACTGCAGTGGTTCAAGAAGGCAGCTCACCATCACCTTCTCGGGCAATTAGCGAATGGGCAATAAATGCCAGACTTGCCAGCGACGCCCACATCCCAGGAATGAATTTTTAAAATACTCAACGGAGGAGTTGTGGGACATTTCACTCTGGAAAAAAAACTTAAGAAAATTACAAGGTGAAATAAAATGTAAAAAATAATTCATTAGTTATGGGGATGATGCAGAGACAGTGATACAGCACCCTTTCACCTTTGGGATCTGGGCTTAATCCAGAGGACAATAGTTGCCAAGCTGTTGGCTCTATGAATCCTACGTGAAATGAGTTTGGGGAGTGTCAGTAGCGTTCTCAGTGAGCATGGGTCCACAGCACAAAAGTGCCCCAAACTTACAGTAAATTGCCAATCTCCCTGGTGCAGATTCGGTTTAAGGCACACTGATGGAACAGAGTACAAGGGGCTTTACTTTGTATCTAACCTGTGTTTTACCACCCGGTTGTGCACGATGCTGGCTGGCATTGGGTTACAAAAGTAGAAACATATTTCATTCCCCAGTGTTGTCACTTAAATGAGCACAAAAGGAATTCTAACAAAATTGATGGCTTATATCTAGTTCCTGGCAAGCATAGTTCACGAGAACGAGTTCAGGATCCACTCCTGGGAAATAATTCAATACTGGGTTGTGAATTTAGTAGCGGGTCGAGACATGTGAGTCAGGCCCACGGGAACCGCTGGCAGGGTAATCCTCCCCTTGTGCTTTGGGCCGATTTTCATTCAACACCTGCCTCTGGATTAGTTCTCCTCACCATGGGGAAGCTCTCTAACCCTGAATGGCAACTTTCCCTCTCCCTCCTGCTCATCAAGAATCACTCGCCTTCGCCCTGTCCTCAAGAATTTCTCTCCCTCCCTCTCCTCACCAGGAATCATGGTCACAATCCTTCTTCCCACCATCCTTCAGCACCTGTTCATTAACTGATATTTATGCTCAACCATACAAGTAGATTGGGCCTATAATTGGGTGATCTTATTGAATCATAAAATTCTGAGGGGGATTGACATGGTAGAGGCCGAGAGGTTGTTTCCCCTGGCTGGAGAGTCTAGAACTAGGGGGCATAGTCTCAGGATAAGGGGTCAGCCATTTAAGACTAAGATGAGGAGGAATTTCTTCACTCAGAGGGCTGTGGATGCGGAGTCGTTGAGTATATGCAAGACAGAGATAGATTTTTGGAGTCTAGGAGAATCAAAGGATATGGGGATTGGGCGGGAAAATGGAGTTGAGGTCGAAGGTCAGCCATGATCTTAGTGAATGGCGGAGCAGGCTTGAGGGGCCGTATGGCCTACTCCTGCTCCAATTTCTTATGTTCTTAAGTTAGACTCCCCCAGTGGATTAGCCGTTTACCCAGCAATTTTATCCAGGGAGGCGCTGAGCTCTGCAACCAGGAAGGGCCTAGGTTAGATTGTAATTTAGTTGTAAATCAGCAAACTTGCTCAGAGACACCACAGGATAGGAGATTGAGGGGTGGGGGGGTTCTAATCTGTGGTTGGGGGCTGCAGCATATTGTTGGGCTAAGTCGAGGGAGCTTTACCTTGCATTTAATGCGCTGTACCTGGTCTGACTGTATTTGATGCTAACATCTCTTATCTTTCAATCACAGAAAGAAAATCACAACAATGTAAAATTAAAAAAAAATCTTACATCCAGTTCTTCAAAATTGTAGTTGAGGAGGAGGAGCTCGGGGCTTGCTCCCGGGATGTACTTCAACACCAGATTGTGACTTTAGCAGCAGGTCAGGAAAGCTTGAAGAAAGAAGGGTCTCAAACAGGTATTGCAGCTGGTGATGTACAGTGGACGCACATTGATTAGTGGCCAAACCCCAGCCCTCCACTGGATTCCCCTCCTCACTCCCTTTCTCATGACCGGGGAGGGTAGGGGGCAAAGTTTCCTGCTCCCTACCATCATTATCTTGTGTTTTTGTCCAAACACTCAAAGTTAGTTATCCAGAGAGAACAGGTGACCAGATGCGTAGATGCACAGCCCGACAGACTGAGCATTCTGGACCATGTGAGGCCTCGGGTTCCATCCCTAGTCTATGTTGAATTATCTGATCTCAGCTATGGCAGTGGTGAGGCTGTTATAGTTGTCCCCCCTCAACTGAGGAGAAACTTCCTCTTAAATCCACAGCCAGTGCCCATTCTCTTCTCAGAGGAGGAGCTAGCTGCACCTCACACTGGTGTCGCTCAGAACTTACCAGACCCGGCTAATTACAACAGGAGCCTGGCATTATAAATATCTCCCCTTTAGTTGGAGTGGTGGGGAGGAGCTGAAGATCAGAGGCCTGTGGAGGCTCAGTCAGAGTATATTAAAGACAAAGATCGATATATTTTTGGATATTAAAGGGATATAGGGATAGTGCAGGAAAGTGGCGTTGAGGTCGAAGATCAGCCATGATCTTATTGTTGAATAGCAGAGCAGGCTCGAGGGGCTGAATGACCAACTCCTGCTCCGAAGTCTTATGTTCTTATTGTCCCCCAGAACCCAGTACGACCACAGCATAGATCTACTCAATAAAACCTTTCTATTGTGAACCTCACAAGCACTCAGGTTTTCAAAGGATACTAAAGAGGCAGGTCTTCCTGAACAAAAGCCTTCACCTGTGAATCAGAGAAGCAAAATAAAATAGAAACAATTAGCATCTGCCATGATTAAATCATCTAACACAACAAAAACAAAATCCTTTTACAACAGCTTTCCACAAGGATACTTCTTTCAGGAAATAGCGGCCCGGAATTTGCAGTGGGTAATAACAGTGAATTAACAGCGTTCGCTGTTATTACCCCTTTGAAACTGACCGCAACTTCAGGATTTAGCACATGCACATCCTAAAGCAGAAATCCTGAAGTTGCAGTCACTCATTCACTGCTCCGACACTCGCTGCACTGTGGAGCCCCTCCCATAACTGGCAATCGGTGAAACTGACAAAAACTTGGGCTTTTCCGCGGGAATATTGCAGTTAAATTAAAAGTTAGGCCCTGTTGGATGTAACTGGGGGTTTAACAACGTATTGACTGCTAAACAAACGTTTTGGCCCTGAAAAACTTAGTCATTTTGTGGAGTGTCCAATTTCTCCATTATAATAAAAAATACAATTTTTTAAGAAACTTAAAAAAACACATTTTTTGAAAGTTTGTTCATGATATTTCAGATTCTACCTCATCCCCATGTGAGAGCCCTAATCTTTGTTTTGCTCTCTAACATTCTTTTTTTAATCCGGATAAAAGCAGCTTCTTATTTCCTGGTTCCCTGTCTGGGAATAGACAGCTTGCTGACATCACAGCAGCATTGCATTAGGGAATCCCCACTACATTGCTTGAATGTCAAAAAAGGCAAGCTTCTTGCCACAAAGTTTACGAGATCTCTGCAGCTTTCTTTGGGGCCAGCGGCGAATGCCTTTGCTGCGACCCCAGCCACAAATTCCAGACCAAAGGGTTCCCTTCTGTTTTCTCCCTTGCGCATCTGCAGGTAAAAAATCTTCAGAATGTAAAGTTCGGCGGGCTGTCAGCACCTCTCATGAGTCGTTCTTCATGTTTGTGCCTGGACAGGAAGTGTCTGCTGGCTATCCAACTGTAGAGGGCTTCAAAACCAAGCCTGAAACTTTTGCTCTCGACACCCACACATCAGGGATGAATTAAAAGAAAAATCAACCAAAATACAGATGGTATTCATTACATTCCCAAAACCTCCATCTCTCGCTTTGAACCAGGAACACTGAACTGATGGCTAAGTCCCAGCTCAACCAATCAGTAAGTCACTGGCACCTGATTGGCTGACACCAGGGTTTGGAGCCAAGTGGAGCTGTCAATCACTCATTGTGATGTCCCAGGTTCTAGTGTGAGTTGTTTCATTGGTTAGTGCAAAAAGAACGGGAATGATTAAACGCCTGAGTTTGTGTCTGAGCAGTTTTATTTTTCTCTTCTCTCCTTTTGAGGACAGAAAGTCATCCTCCTGAATTTTGTAATGTTTTCCCACCCAGAGATGGTTATACCCACCAGGAAAAATGAACAGGCGGGTTCTTTTTGCCTGAAAAAAGAAGGCGGAGAGGTGACTTAATAGAGGTCTTTAAAATGGTGGAAGGTTTTGATAGAGATATGGAGAGAGTGTTTCCACTTGTGGGGAAGAGCATAACTAGAGGCCATCAATTCAAGATAGTCACCAAGAAATCAAACAGGGAAATTCAGAAGAAACTTCTTTATTCGGAGAGTGGTGAGAATGTGGAACTCGCTACCACAGGGAATGGTTGAAGTTAATAGTATAGATGGATTTAAAGGGAGTTTGGACAAGCATATGAGGGAGAAGGGAATAGAGGGTTACACTAATAGATTTAGATGAGGAAAGATAGGAGGCTGGAGTCGAGTATAAATGCCGGCATGGACTGGCTGGGCCATATGGCCTGTTTCTGCGTTGTATATCCTGTATAATCCTATGATTTCAAAGCATTGTATTGTATAGGGTTAATTATGATATTCCAACATTTACAGTGTGTTTCTGCTTCATGCCTCGTGGAATGTTGTTGATGCAGAGAGAGAGAGAGAGAGACCTTGATGTGCACACCATCTTGTTTATGGGACGATTGGCGTCTCGAGGTCTCATGCTTTGTGGAAGAACAGCTGGGGCCTTAACAGATTAGGAATTGGCCATAAGCCACATGCACCCATGTTTGTTCAATAGTATAAAGGAACAGAACTGTCCAGTCGCTCTTTGAACTTCACCTTGGACCGTGATTCGCGAGCGGTGCCCGGACCCCCAAGACTCCTGACCAGCTATCATTGCGGAGTTCCCGACGGGCCGAAGGCTGTGAGCTTTGTTGCATCTTATCATACAGTTTACGTAGAAAAGAGAAGTATTATGTTTCTTTTCTCTCAGTAAACGGCATTTTATCTTTACTTCATTTGTTTTGTCTCTTATTTAACATTCATCCAGATCCCGAACCTGGATCTATTATTATCGATCCAAAACAAGCATGCAGGGCTCAAATGGGACAGGGATGCAAAATGCCGGCTCCCCACCCATTAGAACAGCGATTACAGTTTACTGCAGAATTGATGGTGGTCTGAAGTGCCTTATCCAAAAACAGACAGGACATGTTATTTATATTGTGATGATGTCAAAATGTTAGATTTCCTGATGTTTGCTTTATCCAACACTGAGAATGGACATATTTAAACAGGGGCGTCAGGCAACAGGTGGAACTGTTATTACCGTTTTGCTTTACAGCATTTTCACAGTAAGGTTTGCCCGCCACCACAGAATCCTGTTCACCTCACACATTCGACAGAGGAGGCAATTAGATTTCCATCGAGAATATTATTCTCTTGGAGAAAGAAGAGCAGGAAGGGGAGAGAGAGAGAGAGAGAGAGGTGTGAGCTCAGACAGCACAGGAGGTGCCTGGCCCCTATTTGCAATGTAAACGTTTGAAGTGATGTTGGAACATATAATAGTCAATGCATAGCACTGAAGCCCCACAGACCTTCCGGTATTGCACAGACTTTGCAAGTGGGGCAAGATCTGCACTGCGCGTGCTCATGATTCATTTGAACCCACATATCTGTAGTTTTATTTAGTTGAATTTTTCCATGGACAAACCTCGTAGAGCTGCCAGAGATATCTTCCCCAATTCAACGGCGTCGGAGTGCTTCACTTGTGGGCGTTGACTAACGCTGCCCGATCTCCACCTGTACAGTAACAACCCAGGGGTCCAACAACAGGACCTGGTTACCTGGCCCTCATTCCCCTGCCTTTAGAATCTGTTTCAATCACTCCGAAGGAGAGCTCAGCAAAGACGAGGTTAGACAAGGCTTGTTACACATAATTAAGTTCCTTTATTTCACAGCGAGTGAACACAGAACCACAGTTCTGATCACATTCAGTCAGTAAGATCAATAGAACCGCTCTTGGTATAAGAATACAAAAGTAACAAATACGCTGTGCTCTCCCACATTGGCAGATTATCTACAAAAGCAAAATACTGCGGATGCTGGAATCTGAAAGAGGGTCACAGACCTGAAACGTTAACTGTTTCTCTCCACAGATGCTGCCTGACCTGCTGAGATTTCCAGCATTCTCGGTTTTTATTGGTAGATTATCTACTTTGATTTAAGCTAATTTCTAAACTCCCCTGCATTATTTCCCACCCACTGCTCCTCACAGCTTTCCATTCCCAAAACCTGCAGCATCTTGTTTCCAATGTTTCCTGCCTGTGTCTGTCTCGGTGTTTTAACATTTGTTGCACATTGCCAGAAAAGGAAAGATTTGCTGAAGCGCCTGCCGAGCGCCCGGGACCAGACCTCCCAACAAGTGGGTGCGATGGGGTTTAATCGCTTACAAAGACAAGCCAACACATCGCTAATTAGTTACAGTCTATGAAGAAACAACATCAAAGACTCACTCATTAACATCTTATTGTCTCCGATTTAAAAAAAAACTTGTTTGAATACACTGTGCTGGAAAGTAACTCATTTTTTCCGTCAAGAAGTGGCCACAATAACTTGAAAGTTGAACCCCAGTTCCCTACTGCTGGGAGGTGTTTACATTGAAGGGCACATTCAACTCTCACCGTGAGACACAGGCGGGCTCCGAGGTATGGAGCACCGAGTGATTTCCCAAACTCCTCAGAGCCACTGACTGATTTTTCCCGAAAAGGGGACGATAAGGAGAATCTCTTACCTCTTCCAGGACAGTCAATTGTCACCCTCCGCAAGTCTGAAAAAGGGGAGAGAAAAATAGTCACAATACTGGAACATTTAACAATTGGGATCTGAACTCATTACACAAAGTAACCGCCAGGAAAAGAGATCTCGGGCAGTGAACCTCCCGTCCTTCTGGGTTGCACTGAATCTCATGCCCTGACTGTTCCTTTACCTCCACTCTGCCTCGGGATAGTCCTTTCGGCTTCTCTAGGTCGATTTTGTAGCAGGACACCGCCTGGAACAGACCTAGAAGGGCAAGGAGCAGCATCGTGATGCCACCCAAGGATGAGGGAGCACTGGCCACCGTCTCTCCCAGGAGTGGAGCTCCACTGGACAGCTCAGGCTATCTGCCCACCTATAAAGGCTCCTTGCCACGTCACTCACTCCGCCATGGGAGGAGGGGGAGGGCGAGGTTTGGAGGCGGGGACTGAGATTGACATTGGAGACCGGTTCCGTGCATCTGAGTGTGGTCATGGCCAAGAGGCAACAGGTAGACGAGACAATGCTGCTCTGTGTGACCGAACACCTATCTATCCCCCTTCTCCCCACCTCTCTGTGCTGCTGATAAGTGCAACAACCAGACACTACCTGCCAAAGCATTATTTGGGCACGATTTTTGAATATCAGTAAAACTCAAGAAAACGAGAGACTTAATAATGGCCCAATTAAACTAACAACTTTGGCTCAGTGATAACGCTCTGTGTCCATGAGAGATAAAGAAAAGAAAGACTTGCATTTATATAGCGCCTTTCATGATCATTGGACATCTCAAAGCACTTTACAGCCAATGACGTACTTTTGGAGTGTAGTCACTGTTATAATGTAGGAAATGCAGCAGCCAATTTGCGCAAAGCAAGTTCCCACAAACAGCAATGTGATAATGACCAGATAATCTGTTTTTGTTATGTTGATTGAGGGGTAAATATTGGCCAGGACACCAGGGATAACATCCCTGCTCTTCTTCAAAATAGTGCCAGGGGATCTTTTATGTCCACCTGAGAGAGCAAACGGGGCCTCAGTTTAACATCTCATCCAAAAGGAGGCACCTCCAATAGTGCAGCACTCCCTCAGCACTGCACAGGAGTGTCAGCCTGGATTTTTTGCTTAAGTTGCTGCAATGGGATTTGAACACACAACTGTCTGACTCAGAGGTGAACATGCTACCCACTGAGCCACAGCTGACGCTATTAATCAGCAAAACATAAAAACAGATAGCAAAAGCTTTTACAAATATATAAAACAGAAAAGAGTGACTAAAGTAAATATTGGTCCCTTAGAAGATGAGAAGGGGGATTTAATAATGGGAAATGTGGAAATGGCTGAGACTTTAAACAATTATTTTGCTTCGGTCTTCACAGTGGAAGACACAAAAACCATACCAAAAATTGCTGGTCATAGGAATGTGGGAAGGGAGGACCTTGAGACAATCACTATCACTAGGGGGGTAGTGCTGGATAGGCTAATGGGACTCAAGGTAGACAAGTCCCCTGGTCCTGATGAAATGCATCCCAGGGTATTAAAAGAGATGGCGGAAGTTATAGCAGATGCATTCGTTATAATCTACCAAAATTCTCTGGTCTCTGGGGAGGTACCAGCGGATTGGAGAACAGCTAATGTAACGCCTCTGTTTAAAAAAGGGGGCAGACAAAAGGCAGGTAACTATAGGCCGGTTAGTTTAACATCTGTAATGGGGAAAATGCTTGAAACTATCATTAAGGAAGAAATAGCGGGACATCTAGATAGGAATAGTGCAATCAAGCAGACGCAGCATGGATTCATGAAGGGGAAATCATGTTTAACTAATTTACTGGAATTCTTTGAGGATATAACGAGCATGGTGGATAGAAGTGTACCGATGGATGTGGTGTATTTAGATTTCCAAAAGGCATTTGATAAGGTGCCACACAAAAGGTTACTGCAGAAGATAGAGGTATGCGGAGTCAGAGGAAATGTATTAGCATGGATAGAGAATTGGCTAGCGAACAGAAAGCAGAGAGTCAGGATAAATGGGCCCTTTTCGGGTTGGAAATCGGTGGTTAGTGGTGTGCCACAGGGATCGGTGCTGGGACCACAACTGTTTACAATATACATAGATGACCTGGAAGAGGGGACAGAGTGTAGTGTAACAAAATTTGCAGATGACACAAAGATTAGTGGGAAAGCGGGTTGTGTAGAGGACACAGAGAGGCTGCAAAGAGATTTAGATAGGTTAAGCGAATGGGCTAAGGTTTGGCAGATGGAATACAATGTCAGAAAGTGTGAGGTCATCCACCTTGGGAAAAAAAACAATAAAAGGGAATATTATTTGAATGGGAAGAAATTACAACATGCTGAGGTGCAGAGGGACCTGGGGGTCCTTGTGCATGATTCTCAAAAAGTTAATTTGCAGGTGCAGCAGGTAATTAGGAAGGCGAATGGAATGTTGGCCTTCATTGCGAGAGGGATGGAGTACAAAAGCAGGGAGGTCCTTCTGCAACTGTATAGGGTATTGGTAAGGCCGCACCTGGAGTACTGCATGCAGTTTTGGTCACCTTACTTAAGGAAGGATATACTGGCTTTGGAGGGGGTACAGAGACGATTCACTAGGCTGATTCCGGAGATGAGGGGGTTACCTTATGATGATAGATTGAGTAGACTGGGTCTTTACTCGTTGGAGTTCAGAAGGATGAGGGGTGATCTTATAGAAACATTTAAAATCATGAAAGGGATAGACAAGATAGAGGTGGAGAGGTTGTTTCCACTGGTCGGGGAGACCAGAACTAGGGGACACAGCCTCAAAATACGGGGGAGCCAATTTAAAACCGAGTTGAGAAGGAATTTCTTCTCCCAGAGGGTTGTGAATCTGTGTAATTCTCTGCCCAAGGAAGCAGTTGAGGCTAGCTCATTGAATGTATTCAAGTCTCAGATAGATAGATTTTTAACCAATAAGGGAATTAAGGGTTATGAGGAGCGGGCAGGTAATTGGAGCTGAGTCCACGGCCAGATCAGCCATGATCTTATTGAATGGCAGAGCAGGCTCGAGGGGCTAGATGGCCTACTCCTGTTCCTAATTCTTATGTTCTTATGTTATGTTCTTATGTTACCCTTCCCTATCATAGGCGATCCCTCGGGCGAGGATGACTTACTTCCACAAGAGTTCACAGATGTTTCAATGAAGGACCCGATGTTCCAGTCCTGAACTCCAATTGAAGGGGTGGAAGATTGCTGTGCGTGGATTTTTTTAACGTGTGGTGACCGTTGCACATCAGCCACCACACGGGCTTGACAAAGCTAGGCCTTTATCCAGTAGCAAGGGTTAACCAGGATGACTGGAGACCTGCTCTGCTGCATGGACCCTAGTGCACGCACATATCATCTTATTTAAAAATAAAACTTGGGTTTTTCAATGACTCAGACATAAAGTTGGACTTGAGCACAGAAATCTCGGCTGACACTCCAGTGCACTACTGAGGGAGTGCTGCACTGTCGGAGTGCCGTCTTTCAGATGAGACATTAAACAGAGCCCTCGTCTGTCCTCTCAGATGAACGTAAAAGATCCCAATAGCAAAGAAAAGCAGGGTTGCTTTTCCCAGTGTCCTGGCCAATATTTATCCCTCAATCAACATCACTGAAATAGATTATCTGGTCATTACCACATTGCTGTTTGTGGGAGCTTGCTTTGCGTAAATTGGCTGCCGCGTTTTCTACATTACAATAGTGACTACACTCCAAAAAGTACTCAATTGGCTGTAAAACGCTTTGGGACATCCTGAAGATATCAAGGCAATTTAATGAGACACTGAGTGTAGCCCAGATATATAGGGAGGGAAAATCGATGGACAAGTGCCCCCTTATAATCTTCTATATAGCTTGAGAGATTCCAAATTATGAGGGTTTTGATCAAGTAAATAGGGAAATACTATCTTCACTTTGCTCCCTGTTCTGTACTGAATTAGCTGGAGAGTCAATATGAGGGCTGCAGTTGGTCTCATCTCCCTGGGCGAGACAGAGAAAAAAGCAGCCATGGTTCATGCTATTGCCTGCGACTTGATGAGTTTGAATGGCTACATGGGCAAGACACCAGAGAGCTGGTGGTTCCTGTGAACCTCAGCAAAGCGTCAGTGTCCTGACACCAGAGAAGAAAACTGGAAAAACACAAAAAAAGAACAACACGTCCAGTTCCGTTCAGTGGTGAAATTACATGTTGTGCAAGTACGAAGGTGACGCATAACAGATAAGGCAGCAGTTGGGGAGGAGTGGTGAAAGGGGAGGAGTGGAGGTCAGGGATATGAATCTAATGCAACTTTAATGATGAAAAATAAGTAATAAGCTCCCAATGGGCAAAATGACTGCCGTGTGTCATGCAGTCATACAGCACCGAAAGATCCCAGGTTCATTTCTTGGTTTATACTGAGTGAGCAGATCTCAGCTAGCACACCACTGGGTACACTACCATTGGCCTCAGTATCACTGGCCTAATCACGAGAGGGCCGGGGTTCCTGTATTCAATAACTCCTGCTGGAAATGTGCAAATGTGGATGTTGGGTGAGGGCAGAATCAAGCTCAGCTGTGTGATGCCTCCATGCTCGAATAGCCTGCTGACACGCGCACACACACACGTACAAATACTGGTCACCGGGTGAGGCAGCAGAAGACAATGGGAACCATATCTCAGCAAGGGTCAATGTCTTTAGGGAGCGGAGAAGAAGACATTGTCATAGTAGAGAGGCCAGCTGCCTTCTCCCAGGGGACATAGATCTTGGCTGTGTGACCAGGGTAAGGCAATTTAATGAGACACTGAGTGTAGCCCAGATATACAGGGAGGCAAAATCGATGGACAAGTGCCCCCTTATAATCTTCTATATAGCTTGAGAGATTCCAAATTATGAGGGTTTTGATCAAGTAAATAGGGAAATACTATCTTCACTGATCAGTAACTAGGGGGCATAAATTGAAACTTGTCACCAAAAGAGTGAAGAGAGAGTAGCAGAATTTATTTTATAGAGAGGTAGGAATGTCCTACCAGAAACAGTAATGGAATCCATAACAGTTTTAAAAAGTGAAACGGATAAGTATTTGAAAAATAAATATTTAGAAGAATCCTCTGATATGGTGAAAGGGCAGAGGAATGGGACGGAGTGGTTCTTTCAGAGAGCACAGGTGCAATGGGTTGAACGTCCTCTTTCTGTGCTGTAAAAAGCTATGATTGTTGTTATCTCAAATAAAGCAATGTGACTGAGTACTGTAGTCTTGAGTAAGTGTGACATTAGTCTCTTTATTTCGACTCCAGAGCATGGGGGGCCTGCTTATATGCAGTGCTCCCTAGGGATGCTGGGATCCCTTGGGACGCCAACAGATGTGCCCTCTGGTGGCGGTAGAATGCTGGTTACAAGGTGTTGCATACATAACATCACTCCCCACCCCCCCCCGCCCAAAGTCAATAGTACACTTATTTACAGGGTGAGACAATCTGGGGCTTTCTGCTCCCTAGTTGATCATCTCGGTGCAAACACAGGTGCAGGTGAGTTGGTTGGGCCTTCGCTGGGCTGCTGTGCAGCTGGCCTTGCTGGGCTGCTGGGGATGATGAGTTCAGCTTCGTGGTCAACCGTGATGTCGGTTGCCACTTGTGTGTGTGTCGGAGGGTCGAAGTTGGTGGTGTCCTCTTCAGGTTGCTCGTGGCTGTCTGTGAATCACAGTTTGGTTTGGTCCAAATGCTTTCTGCAAGTTAGTCCATTTGCAAGTTTGGCCTCAAACACCCTATTCCTTCTTTGGCTATGAAAGTGCCAGCAAGCCATTTGGGACCTTGTCCAAAGTTGAGTACAAATACAGGGTCATTGACTTCAATATCGCGTGACAAATTTGCGCGATCATGGTACATGCTTTGTTGATGCCGCCTGCCCTCAACATGATCATAGAGATCAGAGTGGACTAGAGAGAACCTTGTTTTGAGTGCGCTTTTCATAAGCAATTCGGTAGGGGGAACCCCGGTGAGTGAGTGGAGTCTTGTGCGGTAGGTGAGCAGGACTCAGGACAGGCGGGTCTGCAGGGAGCCTTCCGACACACGTTTCAAGCTTTGCTTGATGCTTTGGACTGCCCGTTCTGCCTGGCCGTTAGATGCGGGTTTGAACGGGGTAGATGTGACGCGCTTGATTCCATTGCGGGTTATGAATTCCTTGAATTCAGCGCTGGTGAAGCATGGCCCATTGTCGCTGACAAAGACATCAGGCAGCCCGTGCGTGGCAAACATGGCTCGTAGGCTTTTGATGGTGGCAGTGGATGTGCTTACAGACATTATTACACACTCAATCCATTTTGAATAAGCATCCACAACAACCAAAAACATTTTGCTTAGAAACGGGCCAGCGAAGTCAACGTGGATCCTAGACCACGGTTTGGAGGTGCCTCCCTGGGTGCATTGCTCAGTTGAGAGCAAGTGTTGCATTGGCGCACGCAAGAGTCCAAATCTGAGTCGATGCCGGGCCACCACACATGGGATCTGGCTATAGCTTTCATCATTACTATGCCTGGGTGGGTACTGTGTAGGTTGCCTGTGAATGTTTCCCTGACTTTCTTAGGCAAAACCACGCGATTATCCCACAAAAGACAATCCACCTGTATGGACATTTCATCTTTGCACCACTGGAACGGCTTGATCTCTTCATGCATCTCCGCTGGGTTGCTGGACCAGCTCCCATGGAGGACAGTTTTTTTTACAAGGGACAGTAAAGGATCCTGGTCCAGGTCCTGATCTGGCGGGCCGTAACGGGTGAGTTTTCGTTTTCAAATGCATCCATCACAAGAGCAAGTCTGCAGGCTGTGCCATTTCCACCCCGGTGGTGGGCAATGGTAGCCGACTGAGGGTGTCAGCGCAGTTCTCTGTGCCTGGCCTGTGGCGAATTACATAGTTATATACAGACAGCGTGAGCACCCATCTTTGGATGCGAGCAGAGGCATTGGTATGCTCTCTGAGAATAGCAATACGAGCGGCTTATAGTCAGTTTCTAACTCGAACTTTATCCCAAACAGATACTGGTGCATTTTTTTCACCCCGTAAACACATGCCAGAGCTGCTTTTTAAATCATGCTGTAGGCCCTTTCGGCCTTGGACAAACTCCTGGACGCATAAGCGACCGGTTGCAATGTTCCCGGTTCGTTTGCTTGTTGCAAGCTAGCACTAAACGCTTACATGGGTCATACAGAACAAGCAGTTTGTTGGAACATAACAGATTTCTGGCTTTCTCAAAAGCAGTCTCTTGTGATTTCTCCCATATCCAGTCATCTCCCTTGCGTAGCAATACATGCAGAGGTTGTAGCAAGGTGCTTAACCTGGGTAGGAAATTACAAAATAATTGAGTCGTCCCAGGAACGACCCCAGCTCCATCACGTTTTGTGGTCTCGACACGTTCTTGATGGCCTCCGTCTTGGCGTCGGTGGGTCTGATGCCGCCTGCCGCGATTCTTCTCCCTAAGAACTTGACCTCTGATGCCAGGAAAACATACTTCGAGCGTTTCAACCTGAGTCCCACACGATCTAGCCGACTTAGAACCTCTTCCAGGTTCTGCAAGTGTTCGATAGTGTCCCGACCTGTGTTCAATATGTCGTCCTGGAAAACCACGGTGCGCGGAACCGACTTTAGCAAACTCTCCATGTTCCTTTGAAAAATTGCCACGGCCAATCGAATCCCAAACGGGCATCTGTTGTAGATGAACAGACCTTTGTGTGTGTTGATGCAGGTGAGGCCTTTTGAAGATTCCGCCAGCTCCTGCATCATGTAGGCCGAGGTCAGGTCCGACTTGGTGAACGCCTTCCCTCCTGCCAGCGTCGCAAATAGGTCGTCTGCCTTGGGTAGCGGGTTCTGGTCCTGCAGCGAAAAACGGTTAATCGTTACTTTATAGTCCCCACAAATTCTGACCGTGCCATCGCCCTTGAGAACCGGAACAATTGGACTGGCCCACTCGTTGAATTCAACTGGTGCGATGATGCCCTCTCATTGCAGCCTGTCCAGCTCGATCTCTACTTTCTCTCGCATTATGTATGGCACCGCACGTGCTTTGTGGTGGATGGGTCGTGTACCGGGAACCAAGTGGATCTGCACCTTCGCCCCAGAGAAATTTCCGATGCCTGGCTCAAGCAACGATGGGAACTTGCTCAAAACCTGGGCACATGAGGCATCGTCGACGGACGAAAGCGTTCGGATGTCGTCCCAGTTCCAGCGGATTTTTCCCAGCCAGCTTCTGCCGAACAATGTGGGACCATCTCCTGGTACAATCCATAGTGGTAGTTCGTGCACCGCTCCACCATTGGAGATTTTTACTGCTGCACTGCCTTTGTGCCTTGTTGCACCACAGCCTCTCAAAGGCCTTTTTGCTCATGATAGACTGACTAGCACCCGTGTTCAATTCCATGGATACTGGAATTCCGTTCAGTTCAATTTGTAACATGATCAGTGGACATTTCGTGGTGAAGGTGTATACCCCGTACACTTCTGCCTCCTCGGTTTGAGTCTCTAGTTCAGTTTGATCCACCATGGATCGGTCTTCCTCTGCAACATGGTAGTTTGCAGGGTTTACAGCTCATCTGCACATTTGTTGGAGGTGTCCCATTGTTCCACAGCCTTTGCAAATATAGTGTTTGAAGTAGCATTGATGGGCTCGATGATCACCCCCACAGCGCCAACAAGGGTTAATAGCCTCGCATTCACACTTGATGGCAGACTGTGAGTCATCTGAGGTCATGCAGCTGCAAGCGTGTATGTTCTGCCATATGCATTCCTGCTTGAAAACGACGTTACTTTGTGTACAGTACTAGCCGATGCATCTTTATGCTGTGAAATTTGTTTGGTGTTATTGCTGGGGTCATAAATGTCTGGGCTATCGTTATGGCTTTGCTCAGGTTCGGTGTTTCAACAGTCAATAGTTTGCGAAGGATAACCTTATGGCCAATGCCAAGCACAAAAAAGTCTCTTAGCATTTGCTCCAGGAATCCACTGAATTCGCAATGTCCTGCAAGGCACCTTAATTCGGCAATGTAGCTTGCTACTTCCTGGCCTTCAGACCATTGACATGTATAAAATTGATACCTTGCCATCAGAACGCTCTCCTTCAGATTTACGTGCTCATATGATTTGGTTGTTGGTTTCACCGGAGCAAGAAGATTCTTCATGAGGCCATAGGTTGTTGCCCCGCAGACGGTGAGGAGGATCGCCCTTCGTTTGGCGGCGTTCACACTCCCTTCCAGCTCGTTGGCCACGAAGTATTGGTCGAGTCACTCCATGAAGGCGTCCCAATCGTCACCTTCTGAGAATTTCTCCAGGATACCAACAGTTCTCTGCATTTTCGCGTGATGATTCATTATCTATTACTCGTCGCCAGTTGTTATGTCTCAAATAAAGCAATGTGACTGAGTACTGTAGACTTGAGTAAGTGTGACCTTAGTCTCTTTATTCTGATTCCAGAGTGCTCACACAGCATGGGAGGCCTGTTATGGCTTTGCTCCCAAGGCAGTGCTCCCAAGGGATGTTGGGATCCCTTGGGACGCCAACAAATGCGCCCTCTGGTGGCGGTATAATGCTGGTTACAAGGTGTTGCATACATAACAATTGTATTTTTAGAAAGAGGACTGAGACTATTTGAGTGGTCAGACAATGGTGTGGCTGGGAACACTTGAGGAGGGAGCAAGAAAAGCCATTAGCTAACTCCAAGGGAGCAAATGATGATTTTGACAATGAAATACACTATATTAGTGTTAGTGACCCAGCTATTAACATAAATGCACAGCTCACGCAGAATTTAAAAATGAAGTTTATCACGGAGATTTCACCCGATATTAGTCTTTTTTCTAAACTCTAATTGCTTTTGCTGCGGCCATGAAGCAAAACAATGGGCTCAATTTTCCCCAGTATTTGTGCCGTTTTTTTTGGAGTAGGCTGCTTTTTCTGGCCTAACTTATAAATCTCCAGTTTCCCCAATCAATTTGCACCAGCGTAACTCAGTTAGTTACGTTTTTTTGGAGTAAGTTTTTTTTCCTCAAAAGGGGGCGTTACCAGCCATCTACGCCAATTCTGGCCATTTATGCAGCTAATAGTTACTCCATTTCTATTTAGGCCAGCATATGTGGCCTCTCAAGAAAACTCTTGCGGAGAATTAAAGAAATCGGCGCAGGTAGGTACACCGGAGGCCATTAGGCCTGGGCTAGGGGTGGTAAGTGAGTGGACCTGGTCCGGCACGAAATCGGGGGCCACAGAGCGGCGGGAAGGCACTGGAGAGGCTCGGGGTGAAGGGAGAAAGCTGGCCAGCATGAAATCGGGGGCCACAGAGCGGCGGGAAGGCACCGGAGAGGCTCGGGGTGAAGGGAGCAAGCTGGCCAGCATGAAATCGGGGGTCACAGAGCAGCGGGAAGGCACTGGAGAGGCTCGGGGTGAAGGGAGCAAGCTGGCCAGCATGAAATCGGGGGTCACAGAGCAGCGGGAAGGCACTGGAGAGGCTCGGGGTGAAGGGAGAAAGCTGGCCAGCATGAAATCGGGGGTCACAGAGCAGCGGGAAGGCACTGGAGAGGCTCGGGGTGAAGGGAGCAAGCTGGCCAGCACGAAATCGGGGGCCACAGAGCGGCAGGAAGGCACCGGAGAGGCTCGGTGGGGGAGGGTACTCACCGCAGCTGACCAGGAAGGCCCCTCACTCGGAGCTCTACTGCGCATGCGTGCCCATTTCAACGACATCAAGAATGTCAGGTTTTTTCCCCCACGCATGCGCAGAAGGCCCGGCTGCTTTTTCCAGCACAGACCGCAGGTTCCACCCCCTGAGGCGACTGGCACTCTGTGTGGCTGCAGATTAGAGGCCAACATCGGGGAAACTTCTGAGATTTTTTTCTGGAGCATCTATTTACCTAATTAAGCGGCGCAACTCAGGCAATACGCCAGAAAACGGACTCGGGGAAAATTGAGCCCATTAAATATACAGTTGTGTCACTGTGGTATCACTGCTGTAAATTTCAATCTGATGTAATATTTGTAGTGATCACTAGAGGGCAGTCAATTACAGCCTTGGCTGTTTGTTGCTGCTGTTTGGGTCACAATCACACACAAGTTTTGCAGCCCGGGCCTGGATTGTCAATCGCTGCAGTGTTAAGCCTGGGTCTGGGATGCAGTGAACTGGTTCAGTGTTACAGTCTTGATCTCGGTTACAGTGTAATCCAACTGCAGTGTCAGCTTGGCTATTGCCTGAGTCATAAGATTGTGGGTTCAAGCTTCACTTCAGGACTTGAGCAGATAATCCAGGCTGACACTTTAGTGCAGTATGGAGGGAGTGCTGCATTGCCTAGACGTGCTGTGTTAAACCGAGGTCCTGTCTGTTGTGTATCTGTAAAGCATGCACTCCCATGTTCCGTCACCAGGGAGCGCATCCCCTGAAGTCCCAAGGGATCACAGCATTCCTTGGGAGCACTGTATATAAGCCGGCCCCTAAGGCCTGTTCCTCACTCTGGAGTGTCTTAATAAAGACTGAGGTCACTGTTACTTTAACCTCCCTGTGTGCAGTCTCATCTGTGTTAGGAACACAATACTGTCCATCTACTGAGTTGGACATACGAACATGTGAAATTGATGGACAGGGAATGACCAGCATCAAGCCTGCCCCACACCATGATGGCCAGACCATCGTGAATAAATACTTCTTTCTTCCACCCACCGCACCCCCAACTTCCCACTTGTGAAATAACCTAGTGTGAGATAGCTTATCAGAGGTTTTCTGAAAGATAATGTCCAGCGGATTTCCCTCATTCACAACCCTAGTGACTGCCTCAAAAACCTGTATCAAATTTTTTAGGCATGGATTATTTTTTCAGAAGCCTTGTTTGAATTTCTAATGGCCCAGTGATCATGAAAGGTATCTTTTCCTAGTCACTGACGTTATCCCTCTCCCCAACTTCTGTCTGAGGCTGAACCAGACAGTTCGCACTCCTGGTGTCATACTTGACCCTGAAATGAGCTTTTGACCACATCTCCACATGATAACTAAGACCGCCTATTTCCACTTCCGTAACATCACCCGTCTCCGCACTTGTCTCAGCTCATCCGCTGCTGAAGCCCTCATCCATGCCTTTGTTACCTCTAGACTTGATTATTACAACGTACACTTTGCTGGCCTCCCACATTCTACTCTACGTAAACTAAAGGCGAGAGAAAACTTGGCTGTCCGTGTCCTAACTCGCACAAAGTCCCGCTCACCCATCACCCCTGTGCTCGCTGACCTACATTAGCTTCCACTTAAGCGAGTCTCGATTTCAAAATTCTTCTCCTTATTTTCAAATCCCTGCATGACCTTACCCCTCCCTATCTCTGTAATCTCCTCCAACCCCACAAATCCCCGAAATATCTGCGCTCCTCTAATTTTGCCCTCTTGAGCATCGCTGATTATAATCGCTCAACCATTGGTGGCCGTGCCTTCAGCTGCCTAGGCCCCAAGCTCTGGAACTCCCTCCCTAAACCTCTCCGCCTCTCTATCTCGCTTTCCTCCTTCAAGACACTCCTTAAAACCTACCTGTTTGACCAAACTTTTGATTATCTGCACTAATTTCTACTTACGCGGCTTGGTGTCAAATTAAAAAAAAATTCTCATAATACTCCTGTGAAGCGCCTTGGGATGTTTCACTACGTTAAAGGCGCTATATAAATACAAGTTGTTGTTTTTTGATCCCATCTAGCATCTTCCCAATAATGAATGTCAGGCTGATGGGCCTGTAGTTCCCAGGCTCTAATTTGTGCCTTTTTTTGATAATAGGAACTATATGAGCTGGTTTCCAGTCTATGGGAATCATCCCTCACTCTATTGAATTATTAAAGATACGGGTAAGGGGCTCACAGAGCACCCATCCCATCTCCATTGTTCCCTGTCATTTTTTTTGGTGCCCGCCCTTTAACTGGCTGCGTGGCCCATTCAATTTTCCGTGCGGTTATTTCTGTTGAAAAGCCAGTGAGTGGCCTGAAGGGAGCTCCAGACTGCTGCGCGGCTTAACAGGAACGTTACCCATCTCTCATTATCCTTGGTTGGATATTATCCTGACCTGGAGCCCTATCACTTTGAGCTTTCCTAATCTATCCAAGAGGACATTACTTTATACTTAGCACTTCCCATCTGGAACATAAGCATCGTCTACAGGAGTATAGACTGATGCAAAACAGTCAAATAGCAACTCTGCCATAACTTGAGAATCAGTTTGAATCTGCCCTACAGTATCCATTAGTGGTCCTATACTGTCCTTAATGATCTTCTGGATCCTGACATGGCTAATAAAAAATTTGCTATTACTGTCATCATCTTCTTTTCCAGAGATCTCTTGGCTACTCTTATGGCTGTTTTTGTCTCCCTCAATTGCATGTGATACTTTCCCCTGTTCTCCTGTGAGTTAAATGCCTTCATTTAAAGGATCCCATGGCACTATGCAAAAATGAGCAGAGAGTTCACCCGGTGTCCTCCCTCAACCAACACTGCCAAAAACAGATTATCTGGTCAGTCAGTCATTTGCTGTTTGTGGGAGAATTGCTGTGTGCAAATTGGCTGCTGCATTTGTCTAAAGAACAACAGTGAATATACTTCAAAAATAATTCCTTGGGTGTAAAGTGCTTTGGGCTAGTATGAGGACATGAAAGGTGCTATAAAAATGCAAGTTTGTTCTTTTTATAGTCGCTCACTGCAGTGTTGCATTGAGACACCTAGTTTATTATACAGAGAACACATAATACATAGAGGATGTGCTCTGTACTTTAATAAAGTAGATATATGCTGTATTATATAGAGAGGCTACAATCTTATATAGAGTAATACGCCCTTACTATACAGTATAAATGCTCACGAGGCCCATACTTGAGAGAAGATCACTCTGTGACCAGTTACCTTTATTACCAAGACCTCAAGAGACAGACGGTGGGTGGAGCTTCCCCTTTTATACCGGAAAGTCCAGGTTAGGAGTGTCTCCCACAAGTTCGCCCCCTGTGGTCAGTGTTCTCAAGGTGTACAACTTAGGTCAGCTTATACATGGGTTACAATGACAGTTTAATACATGACATCACCTCTCCCCCCCGCCCCCCAAAGTCTTATTGGGATCACAGGTTAAGTCTCTCTGGTGGTTTACACTCCCTTGTAGAGCGCCTGAGTTGGGGCTCCGGTTGTTGGGCGCTGGCCTGAGTGTCTGCTGTTTGTGGTGCCTCAGGCCTGTCCGGACTGCCCACAGTGACTGGGCTCTCCTCCACTTGGTTCCGGTGTTCGGTCATCTGTGATGGAGTAAACTCTACGTCGTGATCTTCCTCTGCTTCTTCTATGGGGTTGCCGAACCTCCTTTTAGTTTGATCCACATGTTTGCGGCAGATTTGTCCATTAGTAAGTTTAACTACCAAAACCCTATTCCCCTCTTTGGCAATCACAGTGCCTGTAAGCCATTTGGGCTTTGAAGCATAATTAAGGACAAAAACAGGATTATTGACATCATTACATCGCGCCCTCGCATTCCTGTCATGGTAGTCACATTGTGACTGACGCCTGCTCTCAACAAGTTCTTTCATAGTAGGGTGTATAAGGGATAACCTGGTTTTAAGTGTCCTTTTCATTAGCAGCTCTGCGGGTGGAACCCCTGTGAGCGAGTGTGGTCGGGATCTATTGGCCAACAGGAGGCGTGATAAGCAGCTTTGTAGGGAACCCCTTGGATTCTGAGCATCCCCTGTTTGATTATCTGCACTGCTCGTTCCGCCTGGCCGTTTGAGGCCGGCTTGAACAGTGCCGTTCTGACATGGTTGATTCCATTGCCTGCCATGAAGTCCTGGAATTCAATGCTTGTAAAGCACGTGCCATTGTCGCTGACCAAAACGTCCGGTAGACCATGGGCGGCGAACATTGCCCGTAGACTTTCTACCGTGGCAGAGGATGTGCTTGAATTTAAAATGGCACACTCAATCCATTTGGAGTAGGCGTCTACACCAACCAAAAACATTTTTTTCATGAAAGGACTTGCGTAGTCCACATGGATGCGTGACCATGGCTTGGTGGGCCAGGACCAGGGGCTAAGGGGGGCTTCCCTGGGTGCGTTGCCCAGCTGAGCACACGTGTTGCACATACGAACACAAAGTTCCAGGTCTGCATCTATCCCTGGCCACCAAACGTGTGACCTGGCAAATGCCTTCATAATGACAGTGCTCGGGTGCTCATTTTGAAGTTCTCTGATAAGCACCTCTCTGCCCTTCTGGGGCATGACTACTCGGTTTCCCCACAGTAGGCAATCGGCCTGAATCGAGAGTTCATCCTTGCGTCTATGAAACGATTTAAACTCTTCAGGGCATGCCCCATACGTGGCTGCTCAGTCCCCATTCAGGACACATTTCTTAACTAAAAACAGTAGCGGGTCTTTATTTGTCCAGACTTTAATCTGATGGGCTGTCACAGGTGAGCCTTCGCTTTCGAAAGCTCCAACAGCCATGACCATCTCAGCATCATGCTCAGCTGAGTGCATCGGCACAGTTTTCAGTGCCCGATCTGTGCCGAATTGTGTAGTCATAGGCGGCAAATGTAAGTGCCCACCTCTGTATGTGGGCCGATGCATTCGCATTTATGGCCTTGTTGTCAGCCAAAAGGGACGTTAGGGGTTTGTGATCTGTCTCCAGCTCAAATTTCCTGCCAAACAGGTACTGGTGCATTTTTTTTACTGCATACACACATGCTAGCGCTTTCTTTTCTACCATCCCGTAGCTCCTTTCTGCCCGGGACAGACTTCTGGAGGCATAAGCTACCGGCTGTAACTGACCATTGGCATTCACATGCTGCAACACACACCTGAACCCATAGGACGACACATCACATGTTAAAACTAGTTTCTTACACGGGTCATATAACGTTAGTTTGTTGGAGCATAACAAATTGCGTGCTCTATCAAAAGTCCTTTCCTGGCTGTCCCTCCAGACCCAATCGCAACCTTTGCATAGGAGCACATGTAACGGCTCTAACAGCGTGCTCAATTTGGGAAGAAAGTTGCCAAAATAGTTCAGGAGCCCCAGGAACGAACACAGCTCCATCGTGTTACGGGGTCTGGGTGTTGCGGAGGTGTTCTTCAGTATCGCGACCAGTGATGAGGACGTCCTCTTGAAAAACCACCATCCTTGGAATCGACTTGAGGAGGCTTTCCATATTTCGCTGAAAGATCGCGGCGGCCGAATGAATCCCGAATAGACACCTGTTGTACTCAAACAACCCCTTGTGTGTCGTGATAGTGGTCAGCTTCTTCGACTCACTCGCCAGCTCCTGGGTCATGTAAGCTGAGGTCAGGTCCAATTTTGAAAATAGTTTGCCACCAAATAGGGTCGCAAAGAGGTTCTCCGCTCTCGGTAGCGGGTACTGGTCTTGGAGTGACACCCGATTGATGGTAGCCTTGTAATCGTCACATATCCTGACCGACCCATCCGTCTTGAGCACCGGTACGATCGGGCTCGCCCAGTCACTGAATTCGACTGGCGAGATGATGCCTTCCCTCAGCAGGCGGTCCAATTTGCCTTCTATCTTTTCCCGCATCACGTACGACACCGCTCTGGCCTTGTGGTGTACTGGCCTGGCGTCCGGGTTTATGTGAACCATTACCTTGGTCCCCATGAAAGTGCCGATGCCGGGTTGAAATAATGAGTCAAATTTGTCCAGGACCTGTGAGCATGATACTCGCTCCACAGAAGAAATTGCATTGACATCGTCCCATTTCCAGTTCATGACAGCAAGCCAACTCCTCCCCAGTAGTGCGGGACCGTCCCCTGGGATAATCCAGAGTGGCAACCTGTTCTCCGAATCTTTGTGGGTCACGACTACCGTGACGCTGCTTAGCACTGGAATGATCTCCTTTGTATATGTCCGTAGCAGTGCGTCAATCGGCAATAATTTTGGCCTCCTGGCCTTGGACACCCACAACCTTTCGAACTGTTTGATACTCATCAGGGACTGGCTGGCCCCCGTGTCCAGCTCCATTAATACTGGGATGCCATTGAGGAGCACTTTCATCATTATCGGTGGCGTCCTGGTATATGAACTGTATATGTGCTCCACATGAACTCGCTGAACTTCAACTTCCAGCTATTTCCCCAGTATCCATTTGGCCTCGTAGGGCTTACATCAGGCCCGTCCTCCTCGTACATCAACCTGGCTGCAGGCTTCATGCACATACATGCCAAGTGACCGCTGACGTTGCAGTTTCTGCAGGTATATTGCTGATACCTGCAAGCTCTGGCTGGGTGTTTGCCTCCACATCTCCAGCATAAGCTAGAGGCCCCATTGTTGGAAACAAAGGGTCCATTACCAGTCGATTGTCTCTGACTGTCTCTGTAACTGTCCTTAAACGCACCATTAACAGGTGTTGATGGCCCCATTACTGGCCACATTGTCCATTGCAATGGCATGAATCGCCATTCAGCTAGCCATTGTCTCTGTTGAATTCCCCCTTTGGGTTCGACTGCAAGCTGGGGCATGTCCGATTACCCTTGTCTGCCTAGAGAACTGTGTGCTGGGTTAACAATGTTGACTCCCTGGTCGTTTGCCGCATTTGAGCCAAGATTTTTGCCATAAATCATTCTGGTCTCTTCCTCCCCTGAGATAATTGTCTGGGCTATCAGAGCTGCCGCTTCCAAGGTCAAGTCTTTGGTCTCAATCAGCTTCCTGAAAACCCCAGCATGCCCGATGCCCTGAATAAAAAAATCTCGCAGCATCTCAGCTCTGCATTCATCTGGGAACTTACATAGGCTCGCCAGTCGCTGGAGATCTGCCACGAAGTCTGGAATGCTTTGCCCTTCTCACCACCGGTGCGTGTAAAACCGGTGTCTCGCCATGTGCATGTTGCTCGCCGGTTAAAGGTGTTCCCCGATCAACTTACTGAGCTCTTCGAACGTCTTATCCATCGGTTTCTCTGGTGCTAGAAGGTCCTTCATCAGGGAGTACGTTCTAGATCCACTAATCGTCAGGAGATGAGCCCTGCGTTTGTCGGCCGAATTCTGTCCCAACCATTCCTTAGTGACAAAACTTTGCTGTAGTCTCTCAATAAAAGTCGTCCCAATCATCACCAACACAGTACCTCTCTTCTGTGCTGCTAGTGGCCATGTTCGCGTGGTTTAAATCCCAGTTTCTCGTCGTCAATAATATGTCCTTACTATACAGTATAAATGCACATGAGGCCCATACTTGAGAGAAGATCACTTTATGACCAGTCACCTTTATCACCAAGACCTCAAGAGACAAATGGTGGGTGGAGCTTCCCCTTTTATACCTGAAAGTCCAGGTTAGGAGTGTCTCCCACAAGTTCGCCCCCTGTGGTCAGTGTTCTCAAGGTGTACAACTTAGGTCAGCTTATTCATGGGTTACAATGACAGTTGAATACATGACATAGAGGATACATAATATTATACATGCAGAGTAGATAAGAACATAAGAACATAAGAAATAGGAGCAGGAGTAGGCCATTTGGCCCCTCGAGCCTGCACTGCCATTCTATACGATCATAGCTGATCTGATCTTGGCCTCAACTCCACTTCCCACCCGCTCCCCATAACCCTTGACTCCCTTATCGTTGAAAAATGTGTCTATCTCCACCTTAAACATATTCAATGACCCAGCCTCCACAGCTCTCTGGGATAGAGAATGCCAATGATTCACGAGAGAAGAAATTCCTCTTCATTTCTGTTTTAAATGGGTGACCCCTTATTGTGAAACTATGCCCCCTAGTTTTAGATTCCCGCACGAGGGGAAACATCCTCTCTGCATCTACCCTGTCAAGCCCCCTCCGAATCTTATACATTTCAATAAGATCACCTTTCATGCTTCAATGCGTATAGACCCAATCTGCTTAACTTTTCTTCATAAGACAACCCCTTCATCTCAGGAATCAACCTTGTGAATCTTCTCTGAATTGCCTCCAATGCAAGTATACCCCTCCTTAAATAAGGAGACCAAAACTGTATGCGGTACTATAGGTGTGGTGTCACCAACACCTTTTATAGTTGTAGCAGAACTTCACTACTTTTATACTCCATCCCCCTTGCAATAAAGGCCAATATTCCATTGCCTTCCTAATTACTTGCTGTACCTGCATGCTAACTTTTACTGTTTTATGTGCAAGGACCCCCAGATCCCTCTGTACAGCAGCATTTTGTAATCTCTCCCCATTTAAATAATAAGTTGCTTTTTTATTTTTCTTACCAAAGTGGATAACCTCACATTTTCCCACATTATATTTCATCTGCCAAATTTTTGCCAACCCACTTAGTCTATCTATATCCCTTTGCAGATTCATTGCGTCCTCCTCACAACTTGCCCTCACAACTTGCTTTCCCACCTCTCTTTGTATCATAAGAACATAAGAAGATAAGAATTAGGAACAGGAGTAGGCCATCTAGCCCCTCGAGCCTGCTCCGCCATTCAACAAGATCATGGCTGATCTGGCCGTGGACTCAGCTCCACTTACCCGCCCGCTCCCCATAACCCCTAATTCTCTTATTAGTTAAAAATCTATCTATCTGTGATTTGAATACATTCAATGAGCTAGCCTCAACTGCTTCCTTGGGCAGAAAATTCCACAGATTTACAACTCTCTGGGAGAAGAAATTCCTTCTCAACTCGGTTTTAAATTGGCTCCCCCGTATTTTGAGGCTGTGCCCCCCAGTTCTAGTCTTCCCGACCAGTGGAAACAGCCTCTCTGACTCTATCTTGTTTATCCCTTTCATTATTTTAAATGTTTCTATAAGATCACCCCTCATCCTTCTGAACTCCAACGAGTAAAAACCCAGTCTACTCAATCTATCATCTTAAGGTAACCCCCTCATCTCCGGAATCGGCCTAGTGAATCGTCTCTGTACCCCCTCCAAAGCTAGTATATCCTTCCTTAAGTAAGGTGACCCAAACTGCATGCAGTACTCCAGGTGCGGTCTCACCAATACCCTGTACAGTTACAGCAGGATCTCCCTGCTTTTGTAGTCCATCCCTCTCGCAATGAAGGCCAACATTCCATTCGCCTTCCTGTTTACCTGCTGCACCTGCAAACTAACTTTTTGGGATTCATGCACAAGGACTCCCCAGGTCCCGCTGCACCGCAGCATGTTGTAATTTCTCCCCATTCAAATAATATTCCCTTTTACTATTTTTTTTTCCAAGGTGGATGACCTCACATTTTCCGACATTGTATTCCATCTGCCAAACCTTAGCCCATTCGCTTAACCTATCTAAATCTCTTTGCAGCCTCTCTGTCCTCTACACAACCCGCTTTCCCACTAATCTTTGTGTCATCTGCAAATTTTGTTACACTACACTTTGTCCCCTCTTCCAGGTCATCTATGTATATTGTAAACAGTTGTGGTCCCAGCACCGATCCCTGTGGCACACCACTAACCTCCGATTTCCAACCTGAAAAGGACCCATTTATCCCGACTCTCTGCTTTCTATTAGCCAGCCAATTCTCTATCTATGCTAATACATTTCCTCTGGCTCCGCGTACCTTTATCTTCTGCAGTAACCTTTTGTGTGGCACCTTATCGAATGCCTTTTGGAACTCTAAATACACCACATCCATCGGTACACCTCTATCCACCATGCTCGTTATATCCTCAAAGAATTCCAGTAAATTAGTTAAACATGATTTCCCCTTCATGAATCCATGTTGCGTCTGCTTGATTGCACTATTCCTATCTAGATGTCCCACTATTTCTTCCTTAATGATAGCTTCAAGCATTTTCCCCACTACAGATGTTAAACTAACTGGCCTATAATTACCTGCCTTTTGTCTGCCCCCTTTTTTAAACAGAGGCGTTACTTTAGCTGCTTTCCAATCCACTGGTACCTCCCCAGAGTCCAGAGAATTTTGGTAGATTATAACGAATGCATCTGCTATAACTTCTGCCATCTCTTTTAATACCCTAGGATGCATTTCATCAGGACCAGGGGACTTGTCTACCTTGAGTCCCATTAGCCTGTCCAGCACTACTCTCCTAGTGATAATGATTATCTCAAGGTCCTCCCTTCCCACATTCCCGTGACCAGCAATTTTTGGCATGGTTTTTGTGTCTTCCACTGTGAAGATCGAAGCAAAATAATTGTTTAAGGTCTCAGCCATTTCCACATTTCCCATTATTAAATCCCCCTTCTCATCTTCTAAGGGACCAACATTTACTTTGGTCACTCTTTTCCGTTTTATATATCGGTAAAAGCTTTTGCTATCTGTTTTTATGTTTTGCGCAAGTTTACTTTCGTAATCTATCTTTCCTTTCTTTATTGCTTTCTTAGTCATTCTTTGCTGTCGTTTAAAATCATCAGCAAATGTGGCTACTTTACATTCGGTCCCTTCATCCAAGTCATTAATATAGATCTTAAATAGTTGAGGCTCTAGCACTGATTCCTGTGGCACCCCGTGAGTTACAGTTTGCCAACTGGAAAATGACCCACCTATCCCAACTCTCTGGTTTCTGTTAGTTAGCCAATCCTTGTCCATGCTAATATATTACACAATATATTTGGTGGTGATATGCTGTATTATGTATAGAGAATATACACTGTTTTACATAGAAAATATACTTCCATGGAAAAATACATGAAGGATATGCATTACTATATATCTCTGCAGCCTTTGACATGGTCGACCACTCCATCCTCCTCCAACGCCTTTCCTCCATCAACCAGCTGGGTGGGACTGCCCTCACCTGGTTCCAATCTTATGTATCTAGTCGGGGCTTCTCTTCCTGCCCCCCGCACTATTGCCTCTGGTGTCCCCCAAGGATCTATCTTTGACCTTCTCCTATTTCTCATCCACTTGCAGCCCCTCGGCGACATCATCCGAAAACACAATGTCAGGTTCCACATGTACGCTGACGACACCCGGCTCTACCTCACCACCACTTTTCCCAACCCCTCCATTGTCTCTGATTTGTCACATTGCTTGTCCAACATCCAGTACTTGATTAGCAGAAACTTCCTCCAACTAAATATTGGGAAGACAATAGTCTCTGGTCCCCATCACAAACTCTGTTCCCTCGGCACCAACTTCATCCTTCTTCCTGGCCACTGTCAGAGGCTGAACTAGACTGTACATTGGCTCCCTGTCCAGTGACACCTCGATTTAAAAATTCTCATCCTTGTTTTCAAAGCCCTCCATGCCCTTGTCTCCCCCCCCCCTCCCCACCCCCATCTCTGTAACCTCCTCCAGACCTACAACCCTCCGAGAACTCTGCGCTCCTCTAATTCTGGCCTCTTGTGCATCCCCAATTTTAATCGCTCCAATATTTGCGGTCATGCCTTCAGTTTCCACTGTCCTAAGCTCTGGAATTCCCTCCCTAAACCTCTCGGCTTCTCTAGCTCTCTCGCCTCCTTAAAACCTACCTTGCCTGTCCTAATATTTGGTTCGGTGTCAAATTTATTTGATAATCACTCCTGTGAAGCATCTTGGGATGTTTTACCACATTAAGGGTGCTATATAAATGCAAGTTGTTGTTAAATAGAGACTACACTATGATACATAAAGGATACATTATGTTATGTGGACGGTAAAAGTTCTATATAGAGAATATACTATTATATATATTATATATATTACTGTTACAAATTCAGATCTGCCTTCTCTGATTCAGTGCTCCGAGTTGCTTCTGTGAGCAATAAGATGCTCAACCTTATTTTTTGGGAAGTTGATTCGACTGCCACACATCTAATTGTATGATAGCATAACCCAGGGGTGAATCAACAGTACACCCTTGTGACCAACGCTCCCTGTAAGCTGCGCTTTGTCCTGTTCCGCCTGTTTCTTTTAATGTGCAGTCCCTTTAAATTTCTGCACATGCGCAGTATTTACAATGTAAAAGCTGATGAACGGCCTGCGTGGGATCTTTGAGAGTAATGCGCAGCCGTGCACCTTAGTGGGAACAGTGCTTGTGACCTGCACCAGCTATTCCTGTATTTTGTACATTTATTGCTTCAGTCTCTGCAAAGGCGGACTGAGCAAACACTTCATGAGATGAAGTGAAATGATAAGCTGCTTTATTTCACAGTTGGTGAACATACAGAATGACAATTATGACTCACTTATAGAATTAGTGGAATCAGAGAATGGTTACAGCACAGAAGGAGGCCACTTGGTCCGTTGAGCCATTGCTGGCTCAGCAAGAACACTTCAGCTAATCCCACTCCCCCACCTTTTTTCTGTAGCCCTGCAATTTTTTTTCCTTCAGGTACTTATCTAATTATCTTTTGAAAGCCACGATTGAATTTTCCTCCACCGGCCTTTTAGGCAGTGCATTCTAGATTATAACCACGCACTGCATAAAAATAGTTTTTCCTCATGCCATCTTTGGTTCTTCTGCCAATCACCTTAAATCTGTGTCCTCTGGTTCTCGACCCTTCTGTCAATGGGAACACTTTCTCTCTATCTACTCTGTCCAGACCCCTCATGATTTTGAACACCTCTATCAAATCTCCTCTCAATCTTCTCTGCTCTGCGGACAACACACCTAGCTTCTCCAGTCTATCCATGTAACTGAAGTCCCTCATCCCTGGAACCATTCTCGTAAATCTTTTCTGCACCCTCTCTAAGGCCTTCACATCCTTCCTAAAATACGGTGCCCAGCTATGGACACAATACTCCAGTTGAGGCCGAACCAGTTTTTTTTATAAAGGTTCATCATAACGTTCTGGCTTTTGTACTCTATGCCTGTATTTATAAAGCCCAGATCCCATACGCTTTATTAACTGCTTTCCCAACCTGTCCTGCCACCTTCAACAATTTGTGCACATGTACCCCCAGGTCTCTCTGTTCCTGCACTCCCTTTAGAATTGTACTCTTTAGTTTATATTGCCTCTCCTTGTTTTTCCTAACAAAATGTATCACTTTGCACTTTTCTGCGCTATATTTAATCTGCCATGTGTCCACTAATTCCACCAGCCTGTCTATGTCCTCTTGAAATCTATCACTATCCTCCTCATTGTTTACTATACTTCCAAGTTTTGTGTCATCTTCAAATTTTGAAATTGTGCCCTGCACACCCAAGTCTAAGTCATTAATATATATATATCAAGAAAAGCAGAGGTCCTAGTACTAACCCCTGGGGACCATCACTGTATACCTTCATCCACAACCGTTCACCACTACTCTCTGTTTGCTGTCACTTAGCCGATTTTCCATCCATGCTGTCACTGTCCCTTTTATTCCATGGGCTTCAAATTTGCTGGCAAGGCTATTATGTGGCACTTTATCAAACATCTTCTGGAAGTCCATGTACACCACATCAACCTTATTGTCTTCATCAACCCTCTCTGTTACCTCATCAAAAAACTCAATCAAGTTAGTTAAACGCAATTTGCCCTTTTACAAATCTTTCCTTAATTAATCCACATTTGTCCAAGCGACTGTTAATGTTGTCCCGGATTATCATTTCTAAAAGCTTCCCCACCACCCAGGTTAAACTGACTGGTGTATGGTTGTTGGGTTTATCCTTACATCCTCTTTTGAACAAAGGTGTAACATCATTTGCAATTCTCCAGTCCTCTGGCACCACCCCCGTATCTAAGGAGGATTGGAAGATTATGGCCAGTATCTTGCAATTTCCACCCTTACCTCCCTCAGCATCCTAGGGTGCATCCCAAACAGCATCTCAAACAATACAGCTTATATTTCATAATGATACAAAATAAAGAACACACTTCACTTTCCCACATTGTTCATCTTACTTGACTTAAATAAGATCATTTTTGACTATCCTCTCCTGCACTTCAATCTTCTCACAATCTTTAGTTGCCTGATTGCTTTACATTATTCTGTTTCAGAAAATATCAGTTTCACTGTCAGTGTCTGTTAGTTTTATCTCTTGCTATTCATCACCAGAAAAGGAAGATCTCCTGCTGAGCTCCTGGGATCTGCAATTGCCCAACACTGGCCGTGGAGTGTTGATTAATTCATGGGACAAGCTAATAAATTGCATATTATTTACAGTCTATGAGGAAACAACCTCAAAGTTAACTTATTAGCATATTACCTAACTATAATTTCAGACACACCCTATGCTTTTAAAAACCCAACATTAAAAGTAGCTCTTTATATAAATCCTGTCTGTAGAATAAAATGGTCAAAACATTATAAAAAGTGACAATTATTTATAAAGGACATGCATAACATTATACATAAAACATTTTCCTTTTATATATATATATATATATATGTATATATATATATATATATAGGATAAATGCTATATTTTATATATAAAAATATACACATGATACATTTATTATATATCGTCGATACACATATATAGAGGATACACACTATTATATATAATAGCTGCACACTATTATATAGGGGTAGATTTTCCTCTTCACTGCCTGGGCATTAAGCATCACCTGGGCACAGCGCAGAATGAAAGCTCTGTCAGGGAGGATTACAGACCGGTAACATTTTCCTTCCATTGAAATTAATGAAAGGATAATCCATCGGAGTCTGTAATCCTCCCTGTTAAATCTTTCTGTAATTAGCTGAGGCGATACTTAAGGCCCAGATGGTAAAGATCAAAATCTACCCTTATAATGGATGCAGACTCTATTATATTGGGAGGATACATGTGTGTTATATAAAGAGTAAGGATAGCTACAGAAAGAAAAAAAATGTATATTGACAAAGAGGTACTCGTTTTAACTATACTCTACTAATAGGCTCACTGATATACAAGTATACCAGGCAAGATGTTCTGAAAGCTAGTCCATTAATGTGAATTTTGACATGCTTGGTTTCCAATTAGTTGCTTCAAATCTGGGTTGTACTCTTGCATTCCTCCTCTCTCCTTACCTTACTTCTCCATTTGCATCTTATTCCCTCTACTTCTCTCCCCTTCCTGCTGTCACTCTCTCTCATTCCCTGTGACCTTGTCATTCCCTCCCATTCTGTCTCTCTTTCATTCCTGACAACACAGTACTGCACTGATGTGGTAACCTAAACTAGGTGCGCAAATACCTGGGGTAGGGCTTGAACCATGATCTTCTAAATTAGAGGTGTATTACCACTGAGCAAGCTGACACACTAGTTGATTTCCCAAGATGTTGCAGAAAGGGAGTCAAGACCATGTGTAGTCTTCAGCTAAGACAGGGCTAGAGCGTGGGGGATAATTAGACCAGTCCTCCATTCTGTCCTTATTTTTATATAATATTTTGATTTTATATTATTTACTAATTGATCTCCCATAGTATTGCACATGCAAATCAGAGAATATGATATAATCACCAGTCTCTGTTGTCTTCATGCTGTTTCTGTAATTCTCTTCCGCATAGCTCTCTTTCTTTCTGTTGACATCTGATCCCCTCCCTAACTCTTCTTTTTGCTCCTGTCACTGAGGTGATGGGTGAGCCACATGGTGTGCTGGGTGGTATGGTGTGTGGTGTTCTGGGTGGTATGGTGTGTGGTGGGTGGTATGACATGGTGTGCTGGGGAACAGGCTGCATTTGAGGTGGTGATCTCACATGTATCCTAGTATCACGTGTATGTATGCCCAAATTCTTTGCCGTTGATTGGCTCACAAAACAATAACAAATCATAGCTGAAGATTGGAATTGTACAACTCAAACAAATAGAAACATGTGGATAAGCATCCACTGAGGAACCACGAATGATATATGAAAACAATGAATCAAGCGTGATCAGTTAGCGGAAAGTCCAATTTAGTATTATATATAGGCTATACACTGCATTTTATATATATAGAACCTCTCTAAACATTTCCGCCTCTCTACCTCTCTTTGCTCCTTCAAGACGCTCCTTAAAACCTACCTCTTTGACCAAGCTTTGGTCACCTGCCCTAATTTGTCCTTATGCGGCTCGGTGTCAATTTTTTAATCTCATAATACTCCTGTGAAGTACCTTAGGATGTTTTAGGCTGTTAAAGGCACTATATAAATACAAGTTGTTGCTGCTGTTGTAGGATACACTATTATATATAGGCAAGACACATTTTTTGATGAAGACAACGCCCCTTTAAGAAGTAGGCCAAATAGAATAGGTTTGACATGAGGCACTATTTCTCCAAGTACATCCATAGAGCTAAAATATATTCCTATCAAATATAAACACTTTTGCTCATAAGCAGCTTTCTGGATCAGCAGCAATGGTGATCTGACTTGTCATCAATCATTCATGTTCCGTGGTTGGCTCCACTCCTGGCCGATTCATGAACCTACACTGCCTGGCAACAGAAGATTTGCTTTTGAGTGGATTAATGTTGTTCTTACATGGTTTCTGAGCACTGCAATATTTGCAAAAAGTCATTATCTGCAGGAGGGATAGGCTGAATCCGATAAGTGCGGAGGTCAGAGGTTTCTACAGTTACCACCACAACTGTTTGTAATATATTAATTGAGTTAATATACTGTAAATCATTCATTCAGATTAAGCAGTTCCTGTGTTACACTATGACATCACGTGCCTATATGCAAATTTATTGTGGTTGGTTGGCACATAAAACGGCAACAAATGAACAATCCAGCAATAGGTTTCTGTCTCTTATTATTTATTTTACTTTTATTATCAGTTTTGTGCTCATTAAGGTGTGATATACCTGTGCTATGGAAAGAATACTTTCAGTATTCATATTCAGGCACTGAGACACCAGAAGAACTTCAGGTCAGGTGTATAGCAAAGACAGATGTGGTGAACATCTGCAGTCTGCCCCAGTCATGGCTGAGCTCCAACATCACATCAATCCCTCTTCAGCTGTGTCAGCTGTGGCTCAGTGGGTAGCACTCTCGCCTCTGAGTCAGAGGTTGTGAGTTCAAATCCCACTCCAGGGACTTGAGCCCCCCAAATTCTAGGCTGATACTCCAGTGCAGTGCTGAGGGAATGCTGCGCTGTCAGAGGTGCTGTCTTTCGGATGAGATGTTAAACCGAGGCCCAGTCTGTTCTCTCAAGTGGATGTAAAAGATCCCATGGCATGATTTCAAAGAAGAGCAGGGAAGTTATCCCTGGTGTCCTGGCCAATATTTATCCCTCAATCAACAAAACAAAAACAGATTATCTGGTCATTATCACATTACTGTCTGTCATCATCATCATAGGTGGTCCCTTGAAACGAGGATGACTTGCTTCCATGCCAAAAAAGGATGAGTTCTCAGGTGTTTCAATGAAGGACCCGAACTACATCCTCAAGGTTGGAAGATGCCTGTGTGTGGATTTTTAAAAAACTTGTGTTGCATACCAGCCACCACATGGGCTTGACAGAGCTAAGCCTTTATCCAGTGGCAAAGATTACCCAAGACGACTGGAGACCAGCTTTGCTGCACGGACCTAGTGCGCGCACATATCACAGTGTCGGCTGACCCGTGCTGCCCCTGTGCCCCTGGCCCTGAACTCACGCCTCCCCTGGTCCCCGATCATGTCCCTTTACAGTCTCTCGCCGCCCCTTCGCCACGACCTCACCGCTCCTGCTGTATCTGCCCACGCTCCAATCACCGACCTGGACCTTGATGACATCACTCTTCGCTGCCGTCGCCCTCCTGCACCAGCTTGCGCTGCTCCCTGAAGGGGCCTCCACACTGTTCAGGGCCGCTGCTCGTCGCTCCTTTTATGGCCCCGACCTGCCTCTGGTGTTCTTGTGGGAGTATGCTTGTGTGCAAATTGACTATCGTGTTTCCCACATTACAATAGTGTCTACACTCCAAAGAAACCTAATTGGCTGTAAAGCGCTTTGAGACGTCCGGTGGTCGTGAAAGGTGCTATATAAATCCAAGTCTTTCTTTCTGCATTCATGCTCCTCCAGGCCCCACTAAGGAAAGTTTTGTTACCTTATCTTAGAGGGACTCGCTGGCCTCCCAACAACTCTCTGTGGCGAAGGGCTGCCCAGGAGTGGGTTAAAATCCCATTGCCCATGTGTGTCATGGGACCCCTTTATTAGTGGGTCCCAGAGTACGGCAGAACCTCCTCCACTGCCAAAGTTCTGCTGGAGTTCAGAAGAATGAGAGGTGATATCATTGAAACATATAAGATTCTGAGGGGAATTGACAGTGTAGGTGCTGAGAAATTGTTTCCCCTGGCTGGAGAGTCTAGAGCTAGGGCGCACATTCTCAGGATAAGTGGTTGGCCATTTACGACTGAGATGAGGAGAAATGTATTCACTCAGAGGGTTTTGACTCTTTGAAATTCTTTACCTTAGAGGGCTGTGGATGCTGAGTCGTTGAGTATATGCAAGGCTGAGATCGATCGATTTTTGGACTCTAGGGGAATCAAGGGATATGGGATAGTGCAGGAAAGTGGAGTTGAGGTCGAAGATCAGCCATGATCTCATTGAATGGCGGAGCAGACTTGAGGGGTCATATGGCCTACTCCTGCTTCTAATTCTTATGTTCTTAAAACCAGTGGTGTTAAAATGGGGAACTGGTAGGAATCAAACAGGAAATAGAGCTGCTCCATTTTAATTGCCCCTCCTTCTCCTTTCCTGCCAGAAGTGTCAAATTCCCCTTAAAATGTTGGCTAAGGTTTATTCCGTGAAACAGAAGTTTAGGATTTTAATCATAATGAGAGATAAGCTTGAGTATCTACAATAATTATCAATGCTCCCAAAATGATGAGAAGGGCTAAAAGATAGTCAAATATATACCACTTTTTTTCAGAGAAAAGAGAGCAATGCAATTGTGATTAAATTTGTATAACTTTATTCCTATTTTAGGAAAATGAATAAACTAGTGAAATTCGAGCACTACATCGCTAGATTACTGGTAATATTGATATTACAGCGTTAGATGGAACTCAGACAGTATAGAACATTTAGCAAAAATAGACCACAGACCATGTCAGTTCACCCTAAACTGGACTGCACCCACTCCTGGGTAAAGGTTATGTTAAATTGTTCCTGGCTTCCAAAGGTAGAACAAACAAAACTCTAAAAGATTCACCTAATCTCACAACCTACATTTTACAATGGGGAGGGAACCAACATTTCTGTTCCTGATTGCTATCCAGTGACCCCTATCGGAAAATGTGTGTGGTGTGTGTACACCATGGAATCATACTGTGATGCCCCTCATGGTGGAATAGTCTTTCAACACTCAACGCCAAGGCTCAATTGGGTGAAATCCAGGAGGATCCCCCAGATAGTCAGTGTTTGCAGGAGAGAAGGGAAAGATGGAATATAAAGATTTGCATTTATATACAACAACAACAACTTGTATTTATATAGTGCTTTTAACGTAGTAAAACATCCCAAGGTGCTTCACAGGAGTGTTATAAGTTGACAACGAGCCACATAAGAAGAAATTACGACAGATGACCAAAAGCTTGATCAAAGAGGTAGAGCCTTTCATGACCAACAGATATCCTAAAGCACTTGACAGCTAATGAAGTACTTTTGAAGTGTAATCACTGTTGAAATGTAGGAAATGCAGCAGCCAATTTGCACACAGCAAGCTTCCACTAACAGCAATGTGATAATGACCAGATAATCTGTTTTTGTTATGTTGATTGAGGGATAAAAATTGGCCAGGTCACCAGGGATAACTCCCCTGCTCTTCTTCGAAATAGTGCCTTGGGATCTTTTACATCCACTTGAGAGGGCAGACAGCCCTCAGTTTAACGTCTCATCCAAAAGACAGCCCCTCCGACAGTGCAGCGCTCCCTCACCACTGCACGGGAGTGTAAGTCTTGATTTTAGTGCTCAAGTCCCTGGAGTTGGACTTGAACCCACAACCTTCTGAGTCAGAGGTGAAAGTGCTACCCACTGAGGCATAGCTGACACCGAGAATGGTGTTACAGCCCCCCACCAAAGTGCAAGCAAGAGGCAGTGTGTTTTTGTGGGAGCATGTCTGCCTGTGCCTTTAGGCAGGGTTGTGCAGACCGTGACTACCCCTGTCTCGGTGCTGAACGCCCATTTCCCCTTTAAATCGCTCGCTCGGTGTGTTATTGCAATGACGTCAGGGACAGGAGCAGTCTGGAGAGACAGGCGGTGAGCTGCGATCTGCCGGGAGTGTGGGCAGCGCATCGAGCCGCTGCCAAGCCAGCAGCAGCTGCAGCCCCGACCGGCCGACACTGCAGCCAGAGTCAACGTGGATCGGCCAGAGGTCACAGCCTGAGACCAGAGGACACCGAGCGACATCTGATCCGGAGACGCTCTGATCTCCTTCGCTCTCGCTCAGGTTTAAATATCAGAGAGCCGGCGGCACAGAGCGATCCAACCTCAGGACAGACACTGTCTGACCTTCCTGGATACAATCTTACAGTTTATAGATACTCTGCAATGTACGTCTGCTCTACAGTCTTTGCCTTTGGTGGATACATTTATATTTAATGTCTCTTCCTCTCTCTGCGGTGGATATCTCTCACAATCTGTTTTATCTCTTGCTTCCCCGCAGAACCTGCAGGATGAGCGGTTGTGTGGTCCAGGACCAGCCAGCGGTGAGTCTTGGCTCTCTGTCTGGACCAGAGGCAGTCTATCCTGGAGACGATGGGTTCAGGTGAGAATAGGATCTGTCACTATCTCAAACCATCTTATTTTGAACACTCACCTAATCTACATGTGATAACATGGCAAGATTGGAGTCGTGCTTTTTAAAAAATATGTCTCCCTTTCCTCTGCCTCCATCCCCTCAGTCCAGTTCCCACCCTGCACAATGCACTGGTTAGATTTGCATGACATTTTCTGTGATTGTGACTGTGGTGCGGAATTCAACATGGTTACCAACTCCATCCTCCTCCACTGCCTCTCTTCACTTTGTTTCACTGCAGCCAGCTCACCTGTAGCAATGGCTTTATCTCGGGTCACCTTGGGAGTACCCCAAGGCACCATCCTTGGTCCCCTCCTTTTCCTCGCTCACGTAGTGCCCCAGAGACATTAACTGTGGGTGTGGGGTCAGCTTCCACACGTATGTAGACGACACCCAGCTCTACTCCTCCACCACCATCCTTAACTTCACGACCAGCACTGTGCTGTCAGATTGTTTGTCTAACATCAAGCCAGGGATGAATCATAGAATCATAGAAATTTACAGCATGGAAGGAGGCCACTTTGTCCACGCCGGCCGAAAAAAGCTATCCAGCCTAATCCCGCTATCCAGCCTAATCCGCTTTCCAGCTCTTGGTCCGTAGCCTTGTAGGCTATGGCACTTCAAGTGCACATCCAAGCACTTTTTAAATATGGTGAGGGTTTCTGCCTCTACCACATAAGAACATAAAAACATAAGAAATAGCTGCAGGAGAAGGCCATATGGCCCCTCGAGCCTGCTCTGCCATGTAATACGATCATGGCTGATCCGATCATGGACTCAGGTCTACTTCCCTGCTTGCTCTCCATAATCCCTTATTCCCTTTTCATTTAAGAAACTGTCTATTTCTGTCTTAAATTTATTCAATGTCCCAGCTTCCACAGCTTTCTGAGGCAGCGAATTCACAGATCCACAACCCTCTGAGAGAAGAAATTTCTCCTCATCTTAGTTTTAAATGGGCGGCCCCTTATTCTAAGATTATGCTCTCTAGTTCTAGTCTCTCCTATCAGTGGAAACATCCTCTCTGCTTCCACCTTGTGAAGCCCCCTCATAATCTTATACGTTTCGATAAGATCACGTCTCATTCTTTTGAATTCCAATGAGTAGAGGCCCAACCTACTCAACCTTTCCTCATAAGTCAACCTCCTCATCTCTGGAATCAACCTTGTGAACCTTCTCTGAACTGCTTCCAAAGCAAGTTAATATGGAAACCAAAACTGCACGCAGCATTCCAGGTGTGGCTTCATCAATACCCTGTACTATTGTAACAAGACTTCCCTGCTTTTATACTTCATCCCCTTTGCAATAAAGGCCAAGATTCCATTGGCCTTCCTGATCACTTGCTGTACCTGCATACTAACCTTTTGTGTTTCATGCACAAGTACTCCCAGGTCCTGCTGTACTGCACCACTTTGCAATTTTTCTCCATTTAAATAATAACTTGCTCTTTGGATTTTTTTCTGCCAAAGTGCATGACCTCACACTTTCCAACATTATACTCCATCTGCCAAATTTTTGCCCACTCACTTAGCCTGCCTGTGTCCTTTTGCAGAATTTGTGTGTCCTCCTCACACATTGCTTTTCCTCACATCTTTGTATCATCGGCAAACTTAGCTACGTTACACTCAGTCCCTTCCTCCAAGTTGTTAATATCGATTGTAAATAGTTGGGGTCCCAGCACTGATCTCTGCGGCACCCCACTGATTGCCAAACCGAAAATGGACCATTTATCCTGACTCTTTGTTTTCTGTTAGTTAGCCAATCCTCTATCCATGCTAATATATTACCCCAACCCCGTGAACTTTTATCTTGTGCAGTAACCTTTTATGTGGCACCTTGTCAAATGCCTTCTGGAAGTTCAAATACACCACATCCACTGGTTCCCCTTTATCCATCCTGTTCGATACATCCTCAAAGAATTCCAGCGAATTTGTCAAACATGACTTCCCCTTCATAAATCCATGCTGACTCTGCCTGACCGAATTTTGCTATTCCAAATATCCTGCTATCGCTTCTTTAATAATGGACTCCAACATCTCCTTCCCAACCACAGAGGTTAGGCTAACTGGTCTATAGTTTCCTGCTTTTTGTCTGCCTTTGTTAAATAGGGGCATAGGGAAGTAAATAGGGAAGTAGGACCTCATCCCACCGTGCCTCTCCAGCCTTTCTCAAGTGTCTGCTTGGCTCAGCTGCTAATATTCTTGCCCGAGTCGGAAGGTTATAGGCAATCTTGTGACATAGAATGGGCTTAGTTGGGAGGTAAGAGACAGAGAGTAGGGATAAAGGGAATATACTCTGACTGGGGGGCTGTGGTATGCAGTGTTCCGCAGGGACCTGTACTGGGGCCTCAGTTTTTCACCATATATATTAATGACGGATGAAGGAATATAAAGCTGTCTTTCCAAGTTTTCAGATGACACTGTTTGGAGGCACAGTCAAGTTGTGTAGATGGGAGCAGGAAATTAAAAGGGACATAGACAGATAGAGTGAGTGGACAAAGCTGTGGCAGATGGAATAAAAACAGCAAATGCTGAAAATACTCAGCAGGTCAGGCAGCATCTGTAGATAGAGAACAGAGTTACCATTTCATATCGATGACCTTTTGTCAGAACTGGAAAAAGTTAGAGGTGTAACAGGTTTTAAGCAAGTAACAGAGCAGGGAAACGGTGGTGGTGGGTGGGGGGGGGGGTGGGGGGGTTGGAGGAAAGAACAAAAGAAAAGGTCTGTGATCGGGTGGAAGGCAGGTGAGATTAAATGATGAATGGGCAGATGGTGTTCAATGTGGGGAAGTGTGGGGCCATCCACTTTGGTTCTGAGAAAGACAAATCTAAATATTTTCTAAATAGTGAACTGTGGGGGAGCAATGGTGTTTGGGTGTCCAGGTGCATAAATCACTAAACACTAGTGCACAGGTACAAAAAGTAATTACAAATGCTAGTGGAATGTTGGCCTTTATCACAAGGAATGCTTTTCCCATACAAAGGACATTGGCGGTCAGATTGACCAAAGGGCTGATCTTACCTTGATTTCCTTTGGGTTCTCTTCTTTGGCTAGCTGCCTGCAACTTGCTTCAAGCTATGGTGTGCCATTGTGAATTATCTTTTGCCACATTTTCCTGTCACAAGTATCATGTTCCCATGTGTCAGTTGAGATGCCACATTCTTTTAGATTAAGGATTGCCTAAAGACCAGATATTTTGAGTTGACTACCACAAGAGCATTGAGAATGCTTCAGATCACCATAGAATAGCTTTTTGGGTAGTCTAGTATTAGGCATTATAACTCTGTGTCCAGCCCACCTTAGTTTTGCCTTTACTATCATTGCCTCTATGCCTGGCATATATGTTCTTCTGAGGACCTCAATATCTGGAACCTTGTGCTACCATCCAATTTTTCATGATCATCACTATGATCTGTCTGAGGCAAACTGGGTGGAAATGATTGAGTTTTTTGAGGTGATGACTGCAAGTGGTCCAGCTATTGCACACATTCAGCAAGGATATTCTAACTATTGCCTTGTAGACCTTAAGTTTGATCTTCAGTTTAATGCCCCTTTTATCCCATAACCTCACATGGAGCCTTCCAAAAGCATTAGAGGCTTTAAACAATCTGTGGTTCACATCATAATCTCGGAGTGCATCACGTGACATGGTGCTTCCTTGGTAGGGGAACCTATCCATTGCAGACAGCACGTGCCTCTGGATGGCAATATTGGGTGGCACCTAGGGTTTTTGCAGGGGCAGGCTGGTATATAACTTCCGTTGGCTTCAAACCGATAGTGAGGCCAGATTTCTTACACGTTTCTGAGAAATGGTCCATGATGACTTGGAGGTCCTCTGTGTGGGTAACAAGGGCACAATAATCACCAAACAAGAGCTCCCGAGCAAGTTCGTCAGGTGTTTTATTTTTGGACTGCAGGTGGTAGGGGATTGTACAATTTTCCATCCATTCTAAAGTGAATATACATTCCTTTATCCAAATTCCCAAAGGCATAAGTAAGCATAGAAGCAAACAAGATACTAAGCAAGATGGGAGCTAGAACACATTTTCTAGGACAGCCAACCTTGGCCAGTCGTTTCCAGAGGCCCTCTCTACTGACTATAGATCAATAAAGACACAGTAAAGGTCCAAGTTTTGTTCTTGACACTTTTCCTGAAATTGTCTGGCAGTAAAGACCATATTAGTGGTCTTGTATTAAAGCAATCTGAATGACAGGAAGAACATATTATGCTAACAGCCTGAATAAATTGCAGTATTGGTTGAAAAGCATTTAACATTTGGCTTACCAGAGACCAAGAAATAATGGCAGCACCTAGTTGTATCTCCAACGAGAATTAGTTTTCCTAATTCCAGGTATGAAAAATTGGCACAATTATCAAATCATCACAAAGGGTAGCAATAGTTTGGTTTCAGATTAGCTGAGTTCACATCCATATGGCATAACTCCTTTTAGCACAACAGCAGTTCAACCTTTAACTTGGTTCAACTTCATATAACATCTCATCAGTTCAGCATTCTCTATTGAAAATTACATATCGGTAGTCTTCCGTTTGTGTAGCAGCATAATCAATAGCAATTGTATTCTCTCCGTTTAAGGCCATGGTATTAATAGAAGGTTTACAATCACTTGCTCTGGAAGTAGTTGCCCTGTTGGGCCAAGATTGAATGCTCTTTATATTACCATCATAGGCAGTGCCTCAAAATCAAGGAAAACTTGCTTCCACTCCAGAAGTCCACTCAGGTGACTGAACAGCCCAATACAGGAATTACAGTCTCTGTCACAGGTGGGACAGACAGTCATTGAAGGAAAGGGTGGATGGGGAGTCTGGTTTGCTGCACACTCCTTCCGCTGCCTGCGATTGATTTCTGAATGCTCTCAGCAATGAGACTTGAGGTGCTCAGCGCCTTCCCGGATGCTCTTCCTCCACTTAGGGCGGTCTTTGGCCAGGGATTCCCAGGTGTCGGTGGGGATGTTGCACTTTATCAAGGAGGCTTTGAGGGTGTCCTTGAAACATTTCCTCTGCCCACTTGGGGATCGCTTGCAGTGTAGGAGTTCCAAGTAGAGCGCTTGCTTTGGGAGTCTTGTGTCGGACATGCGAACAGTGTGGCCCGTCCAATGGAGCTGGTCAAGTGTGGCCAGTGCTTCAATGCTGGGCATGTTGGTCTGATCGAGAACATTGATGTTAGTGTGTCTATCCTCCCAGAGGATTTGCAGGATCCTGAGAAGACCGCGTTGGTGGTATTTTTCCAGCGATTTGAGGTGTCTACTGTATATGGTCCACGTCTCTGAGCCATATAGGAGGGCAGATATCACTACAGCCCTGTAGACCATAAGGTTGGTGCCAGATTTGAGGTCCTGGTCTTCAAACACTCTCTTCTTCAGGCTGGCGCACTGGAGGTGGTGTTGGACCTTGTCATCGATGCCTGCCCTTGCTGATAGTAGGCTCCTGAGGTATGGAAAATGGTCCACGTTGTCCAAGGCCACGCCGTGGTTTTTGATGATCGTGGGGCAGTGCTGTGTGGTGGGGTAAGGTTGGTGGAGGACCTTTGTCTTATGGATGTTTAGTGTAAGGGCCATGTTTTCGTACGCCTTGGTGAAAATGTTGACGATGGCTTGGAGTTCAGCCTCTGAATATGCGCAGACGCAAGCATCATTTGCGTACTGTAGTTCGATGACAGAGGATGGGACGGTCTTGGATCTAGCCTGGAGACGACGAAGGTTGAACAGGTTCCCGCTGGTTCTATAGTTTAGTTCCACTCCAGCGGGGAGCTTGTTGAGCGTGAAATGGAGCATGGCAGCGAGGAAAATCGAGAAGGGGGTTAGCGCGATAATACAGCCCTACTTGACCCCGGTCCGGATGTGGATTGGGTCTGTGGTGGATCCATTGGTCAGGATCACGGCTTGCATGTCGTCGTGGAGCAGGAGGAAGATGGCGACAAACTTTTGGGGGCAGCTGAAATGGAAGAGGACGCGCCGTACTCTCTCGCAGTTAACAGTGTCAAAGGCCTTTGTGAGGTCAAAGAAGGCCATGTTCAAGGGTTGGTGCTGTTCCCTGCATTTCTCTTGCAGTTGTCGTGCCGTGAAGATCATTTATATAACATACTTGTTACGGCGGGTTAAGACTTCAGCAAGTTCAGCTTTCATGCCTGGTTCATCAGGTGGCTGTTTCTCTGCTTATTCTGCTAATTCTATACTCTAGACACTACTGTTGCTAATAATATAAGCAAATAATTGCTTAACTCATTTGTATAACATTCCCATGCCTGCTTTGTTAATTGATCCTTATTCTATTTAGGGGCTAATGCTCCATTAAATTGCAGACAGTGGAATTTATATGCATGTGTGAAGTGCTCCACTGCTAATGTTCATCAACATGACTTCTAGATGTCTCTTTCTTATACCTTCAGAACTTACCATACAGAAATAATTGGTCACAATAACTGCTAGCTCTCTCTCTAAACTGAACTAACTTTCTCTTGACTCCTGTTAGCTTCTTAAGAACATAAGAAATAAGAGCAGGAGCCATTTGGCCTCTTGAGCCTGCTCCACCATTCAATAAGATCATGGCTGATCTGATCATGGGTTCAGCTCCACTTCCCTGCCCTCTCTCCATAATCCTTTACTCCCTATTGCTCAAAAATCTGTCTATCTCCGCCTTAAATATATTCAGTGATCCAGCCTTCACAGCTGTCTGGGGCAGAGAATTCCACAGATTTACAGCCCCCTGAGAGAAGAAATTCCTCCTCGCCTCAGTTTTAAATGGGCGACCCAATATTCTAAAACTGTGCCCCCTAGTTCTAGATTCCCCCAGGAGTGGAAACATCCTCTCTGCATCTACCTTGTCGAGCTGCCTCATTATCTTATATGTTTCAATAAGATCACCTCTCATTCTTCTGAACTCCAATGAGTACAGGCCCAACCTGCTCAATCTTTCTTCATAAGTCAACCCTTTCATCTCAAGAATCAACCAAGTGAACGCTTCTCTGAACTGCCTCCAATGCAAGTATATCCCTCCTTAAATAAGGAGACCAAAACTGTACGCAGTACTCTAGGTGCGGCCTCACCAATACTCTGTACAGTTGTAGCAGGAGTTCTCTGCTTTTATACTCCATCCCCCTTGCAATAAAGGCCAACATTCCATTGGCCTTCCTGATCACTTGCTGTACCTGCATTCTAACCTTTTGTGTTTCATGCACAAGGACCCCCAGGTCCCTCTGTACTGCAGCATTTTGTAATTTTTCTCTATTTCAATAATAATTTGCTTTTTTATTTTTCTTGCCAAAGTGGATAACCTCACACTTTCCCACATTATACTCCAGCTGCCAAATTTTTGCCCACTCACTTAGCCTATACAGATTTTTTTTGTGTCCTCCTCACAACTTGCTTTCCCACCCATCTTTGTATCATCAGCAAACTTGGCTACATTATACTCAGTCCCTTCATCCAAATTATTAATATAGATTGTAAATAGTTGAGGCCCCAGCACTGATCCCTGTGGCACCCCACTAGTTACTGTTTGCCAACCGGAAGATGACCCATTTTTCCTGACTCTCTGTTTTCTGTTAGTTAGCCAATCTTCTGTCCATGCTAATATATTACCCCCAACCCCATGAACTTTCATCTTGTGCAGTAACCTTTTATGTGGCACCTTGTCAAATGCCTTCTGGAAATCCAAATATTGATGAAGTCTTTTTTCTCTACTGGTTCCCCTTTATCCACCCTGCTTGTTACATCCTTAAAAAGAACTCTAGTAGATTTGTCAAACATGATTTCCCTTTCATAAAATCATGCTGACTCTGCTTGACTAAATGATGCTTTTCCAAATGTCCTGCTACTACAAATTTATCTCTGTTTCTGAAGTGGTCTCTTCCTTAGTCGTGTCTCATGTTTCTTCTAGTCTTGCCAGTCTCCTTCGTCCTCTCTCACATCTAGAAACATGGGATAAAGTAACCTCTCTTTCACTTGAGTATCAATGGACACTTTAGGCAGTCCGATCTGCCAATCATTTCTTCATCAACACTGGATCATTTTTCCTTTAAATGATCTAAACCCATCTGTCAAAACACTAAAAGCTCTGGGTTCCAATAAGTTTTGTCTCCAAACTCCATTATATTCGGCAACAATCTTGAAGTGCCCTTTCTTTACTAGTTCAATACATCTCTATGGTTCTTAATCATGAATTAATATAGTAAGTATGTTTATTACAGTTGATGCCCAAGGTTTGGTGCTCAACAGTCCTTTAGCACTCCACATGAGAACAGAGAATTTGTAACTCTGTTATTTTCTTGTTGAAATTGAAAGTATATCCGGCACTTGTCATTCAGAAACTTTTTGTTATGCATCAATGCATCAATAAACACAGAGAGAGAAAAAAGACTTCATCAGTTTAGGGCCCATAAAGTTTAGTCATTTGTTTGCCGTCAGTATCAGTATCCTTTAAACCATAGATATAATCTAATCTTTTAAAGAATCCGCAAATATTATGCAAAATGGAATATAAACCTGATTCACCCCTAGTTTCCTTGGCCTCCTCCAGACTTGATTACTCTAATGCTCTCTTTGCTGGCCTCCTATCCCCTTCCTTCCATAAACTCCAAACTTCTGCCTGTGCGGCAGAGAGTCCTGTACACCCATTACCCCATTGTCTCTGCCACACTGGCTCCCAGTCCAACACATTACATTTAAAGTCCTTACCCTCAGCTATCAGTTCCTCCCCAGCTTATCTTTAAAATCCAGCAGCCCTCTATCCCCTCCTGAGTGCTTCATCTTTTTGACTCCATCCATCTGTATGTCTCCCCCACCTGCCTTTTCTGCTTTCAGCCGCCTCACTCCCACACTTTGGAACACCCTCCCTAAACCTTTCTGATTTTCAACCTGTTTCTCCATCTTTAAAAACCTTCTCTATGCTTGTCTCTTTGACCAAACTTTCAATCACCCCACCTAATCTTTCCCTGAGGACATTTCCTACCTTAAAGGAGCTTCATAAATACAAGCTATTGTGATTTTTTTCCTAGAATAGGTATAACACTCCTGTATAAAGAAAGAAAGAACTTACATTTATATAGCGCCTTTCTCACCCTCAGGATGGTGAATGGTAGCATAGTGGTTATGTTATTGGACTAGTAATCCAGAGGAATGGACCAATGATACAGAGACATGAGTTCAGATCACACCATGGCAGCTGGAGAATTCAAATTCAGTTAATTAAATAAATCTGGTATCAGTAATGGTGATTATTGTAAAAATCCAACTGGTTCACTGATGTCCTTTAGGGAAGGCAATCTGCTGTGCTTACCCGGTCTGGCCTATATGCAACTCCAGACCCACAGCAATGTAGTTGACTCTTAACTGCTCCTTTGAAGTGGCCTAGCAAACCACTCAGTTGTCAAGAAGGTGGATCACCACCATCTTCTCAAGGGGTAATTAGAGATGGGCAATAAATGCCGGTATTGCCAGAGACATCCACATCCCGTGCATGAATTTAAAAAAAAGATCATCCAAAGTCCTTTATAGCCAATGAAGTACTTTTTATTTGTAGTCACTGTTGTAATGTAGGAACTGCTGCAGCCAATTTTCAGAGGGCAAGGATCCACAAACAATAAAATAATGACCAGATCATCTGTTTTAGGTTGTATAACACACTGTATTAGTGGATAGAAGAACACAGCGCACATTGTATTATAACACACTTTGTGCAAATCGGTATAAACATTATTTTGCAGATTATATAACAACTCTGTAATATATTAAAAGCCCTGTCTATCCTGCAGCTAACACTTTAAATTTGTCATAGCAAAAAAAACTCTTGCTTCTGTGATTAGCTCAAATTTCCCCTGAACCAATCAAAAAGCAGCAGGTCAGGATTCACTTAGCCTGATCGGCTTTATTGTCCCTCATCATCTCTGTCACAAATTTCTACCTTTTCCTGGTAAGTTTGCTCAGACCTGGGAATGAAGCTCGACCCTCTGTCCTGTAAGGCTCAGTACCACACTGGGTGCATGTACACAATAAAATGTCAGAGGCAGCAGGTGATTGAAAAATATTTTCTATATCCAGTTGCGCTGCCGTTTTCAATCTCTGTTACTCTGACAATATAAATTCCTCTGAAGCATATCAGATTTTTCCCAGCTTCTGCTTTGAAACTCCCTCACCCGTTCTGAGTTTCACTCTGCCCTAGCTGACCCTGTTTGCATTCTTTACCAGCTAGTCAGATTGCAGGACTCCTTCATTTAAACTTTTGGTGATAGTGTAAATGGATAGATATCGGATCGCCTGCCCGATATACACCTCTCCCAATATTCGTTTCCAGAACCAAAAATCAAGAGAGGGGTATATGGGCAGGCAGTCTGTTAGAATGACCTCCATGGAGTGTGCATATTTCCATGAAGCAAAGAGCAGGACAGAATCCACCCACAGGGTGCCTCGCTAATCTGGTGTCCTCAGGATGAAAGATTTTTATACATCACAGACAGAATTGGGTCAAGCAGTGATGCCTGTAATATACTTTGCATTCAGCAAATGCATAGCATAATTGGTCGGATAGAGATCTGAGAGGAATGTTCCAGAATCAGGTCCTAACAGAGGCATACCCTTGAAAGTTCAAACAAAATACATTTTTCTTCCAGTATTTAATTAAAAAAATGACTTTGTGGTAAAAGTAATTCTAAAATATGACTGTGTGCAAAAAGTATAAGCTGTCTGCCTGGTATATCTGAGGCTTTGAAACATTTAACATACATTCTCATGGATCAGGTTGTTGTAGGTCTGTTCTTTAAACTTGTTGAGGCTGATTTAAAAAAAAAATTATGTATACATATTTCTTCTCCTGTTGTTATGGAAAATAATAAAACCCATTGTCTGCGTAGTTAAGATCTCAGCTCTGCGGGAGAACATAAACAAAGTGTCAGCTGAGAAAGTGCCCTGGGTGTATCTATGGTGTGTGATTGCTCTTCTAGCTAAGCATGACCCTATCAGCACTTTGATCAATGCTGGAGTCATCAGCAGCAATATCCTGTTTGATCTGAATCTGGTACGTGTATCTTTATATGGGTATTATATGTGTGCTAGTTTGACTTAGTTGGTAGAATTCCCACCTCTGATTGAGACAATTATGGACTCTAAGCCATATTCCAAGACTTGAGCACATTATCTAGGCTGACCTTTCAGTACAGTACTGAGGGAGTGCTGCAGTGGTAGATGTGCCGTCTTTCAGGTGAAATTTCAAGTCAAGTCCCTGTCTGCCTTTTCAAGTGTACATAAAGGATCTATTCAGAGAAGAGTAGCGAGTTCTCCTGGTGTCCTGGCAAGCATTCTTTTCTTACCCCAAAAAGGCAGATTAACTTATCTTTCATTCATTTGCTATTTATGAGACCTTGCTGTGTGTAGGTTGGATGACGTATTTGCTTACATAACAAGGGTGATTGCACTTCAATAAGGAATTCATTGGTCTTCTTCTGTCATATGGTAGTAGCAAAGCAAATCAAATGTCAATATCTAAGTTGGACATCCAGGCCAAAGCTTCTACTGTAACAGCATGGATATCTTGTAGGCTGCCTGCAAATTTCCTCTATGGGCAGTGCTCAGTGAAGTGCTCCAGGGTCTGATTAGGAGCTCCACAGTTGCATGATGGGGATGCTCTAATCTTCCACCTATGGAGAAGGTGACAGCATCTACCATGACCAGTTCTGAGGCGGTTGATGGTTGTAGAGCACTTCGGGATGTTTTTTAGGGCATGATAAGAAAGGAAGAAAGACTTGGATTTATACAGCGCCTTTCATGACCACCGGACATCTCAAGGTGCTTTACAGCCAATTAAGTACTTTTGGAGTGTAGTCACTGTTGTAATGTGGGAAAGGTGCTCCATGAATGCAAGTTCTTTCTTTTACTGCCTCTGCCTCTTTGAATGTCTGTCCCTGTTACCTTTTCTCTTTCCCTGTGTGTGTCACAAGATCAGAAGATAGACACAGATGAATCAAATCATTTGCCCCATCCTAGCTCATTGAACTAGAATAAAACGACAGCTTCGTGGCAGAATGCAGCAGCTTCTAAAACGATTTCAAAGCTGTGCCATTACCCTACCATTCCGTGTGTTGATTACTCCTTACGTGGGGAATAACTTCCTGACATCAGTCTAAATTTACCTTTTGCCAATTTGAGCCTTGTCCTGCGGTCATAGATTTACTTGAAGCAATGTTCTCGATTTACTGCTTGTATAATATTTACTAACTCATACGTTTCTGTGAGGTGTCCTCTCAGTCACCTCCTTTCAGGGCTGAAGAGTCCAATTTTAGCCAACCTTGCTGTTATGTATGGAGAAAGAGTCAGACTGAACACTGTGAGCTCAAAGTAAAGTATGACCGTAGTCTTTTATTGCAGGTCTCCAGAGTGCCTCTCCAACCTATGAGGCCTCCTTAAATACCTGTGCTCCCAAGGGATGAGCCCTCTGGTGGCTGTACAGAGTAAATACAAGTTTACACATTTAACAACACTCCCCCTCAAAGTCAATAGTGTAACTATTTACAATGTGAGTCGATCTGGGGCCCTTCTTGCCCTGGTTGATTGTCTCAGTGTGAAATCTGATATTGTTGAATCATTTGTTGGGCCCTCGCTGGGCTGCTGTGCAGCTTGCCTTGCTGGGCTGCCTGGTGTGTTGGGTCCTCCTGGGCTGCTGTGGATGATGGATTCTGCTTCGTGGTCAACCGTGGTGCCGGTTGCCACTGGTGTGTATGTTGGGGGATCAAAAAAGGTAGGGTCCAAGGTGGATTGCTCAGGATAGTCCGTGAATCTTAGTTTGATTTGGTCCAAGTGTTTCCGGTGAATGAGTCCATTTGAAAGTTTGACCCGAAACACCCTGCTCCCCTCTTTGGCCACGACAGTGCCGGGAAGCCATTTGGGACTTGTCCATAATTCAATACAAATACAGGATCATTGATTTCAATCTCATGTGACACATTTGCGCTATCATGGTATGTACTTTGTTGAAGTCGCCTGCTCTCTACCTGTTCATGTAGATCAGGGTGAACTAACGAGAGCCTTGTCTGAAGTGCTCTTTTCATGAGCAGTTCAGCAGGTGGGATCCCAGTGAGTGAGTGGGGTCTCGTGCAGTAGCTAAGCAGGACTCGGGATAGGCGAGTCTGCAGTGAGCCTTCAGTTACCCTCTTCAAGCCTTGCTTGATAATTTGCACTGCTCTCTCTGCCTGACCATTGGACGCTGGTTTAAATGGGGCAGATGTGACATGTTTGATCCCGCTACGGGTCATGAATTCTTTGAACTCAGCACTGGTAAAACATGGCCTGTTGTCGCTCACCAGGACATCGGGTAGGCCGTGTGTGGCAAACATAACCCGCAGACTTTCAGTAATGGCAGCGGATGTGCTAGCCGACATTATATTCAATCCACTTGGAGTACGCGTCTATAACCACAAGGAACATTTTACCCAAGAACGCCTCCCTGGGTACATTGCTTAACTGTGAGCATGTAATACATCTGTGAACGCAGGACTCTAAGTCCACATCAATACCTGGCCACCACATGTGGGATCTGGCTATTGCTTTCATCATTACGATGCCTGGGTGGGTACTGTGGAGGTCATTGATGAAGGTGTCTTTGCCCTTTTTGGGAACCACTACACGATTGCCCCACAGAAGGCAGTCTGCCTGTATAGATATTTCATCTTTGCGCCTCTGGAACGGCTTTACCTCTTCCTGCATTTTCACTGGGACACTGGACCAGCTCCCGTGAAGCACACAGCTTTTGAATAGAAATAATAAGGGATCCTGGCTTGTCCAGATTTTGATCTACCGGGCAGTGACGGGTGATTGCTCACTCTCAAATGCTTCCATAACCATGGCTAGATCTGCGGGCTGCACCATTTCCACCCCCGTGGTGGGCAATGGCAGCCTCCTGAGAGCGTCGGCGCAGTTTTCTGTGTCTGGCCTGTGGCAGATGGTGCAGTTGCATGCGGACAACGTGAGTGCCCATCTCTGGATGCGGGCCAATGCGTTGGTATTTATCCCTTTACTCTCAGAAAACAGGGATATGAGTGGCTTATAGTCAATTTCCAATTCGAATTTTAGCCCAAACAGGTATTGATGCATTTTCTTTACCCCATAGACACACGCTAGGGCTTCTTTCTCAATCATGCTGTAGGCTCTCTCAGCCTTAGACACACTCCTGGATGCATAAGCAACCAGTTGTAGTTTCCCGAAATCATTAGCTTGTTGCAATATGACGACGCATCACATGCTAGTACCGAAAGCTTACATGGATCATACAACACAAGCAATTTGTTTGAACATAATAATTTTCTCGCTTTTACAAAGGCATTTTCTTGGCTTTTGCCCCAAACCCATTCATCTCCTTTTTGTAGTAAGACATGCAGTGGTCTAACAGTGTGCTGAGACCCGGTAAGAAGTTACCAAAGTAGTTCAGGAGTCCCAGAAACGAACTTGTTTAAGACCTGGGCGCACGAAGTGTCGTCAGCGGGCAATAGCGCTTGGACGTCGTCCCAGTTCCAGCGTATCTTTCCCAGCCAGCTCCTGCCAAGCAGCGTGGCACCATTGCCCGGTACCACCCGATAGCTTGTGCACCGCTCCATCGTAGGAAACCTTTACAGTAGCACTGTCGATTAAGGGAATCAGTTCTTTCGTGTAAGTTCTTAGTTTCATACGAATTGGAGTTAAGACTGTCCTTGAGGCCTTGTTGCACCACAATCTTTCGAAAGTCTTTTTACCCATGCTGGACTAGCTCGCGCCCGTGTCCAGTTCCATTGACACCGGGAGTCCATTTAGTTCAACATTCAGCATTGTCGGGGGACAATTCGAGGTGAATGTGTACACCCCATGTACCTCTGCCTCCTCGGTCTGAGGCTCTGGTTTGTCGTGATCCTCCATGGATCTGTCCTCCTCTGCAACATGGTGGTTTGCAGGTTTAACAGGATTAGCAGCTCGCCTGCACATACGTTGGAACTGTCCCATTGTTCCACAGTCCTTGCAAACATACCCTTTGAATCGGCATGAATGGAAACGATGATCACCCACGCAACGCCAACCAGATGTTAATGGCCTTGCATTCATCACCCTTGATGTTGGACTCTGAAACATCTGCGGACGTGCAGCTGCAGGTGTGTGTGACCTGCCCTACGTTGTGATTCGAAAACAACATCACTTTGTCCACAGTACTTGTAGCAGCACTTGTGTGCTGAGAGATTTGCTTAGTATTGTCACTGGTGGCAATGAACGCCTGGGCTATCGCTATGGCCTTACTCATGGTTGGGGTCTCTACAGTCAAAAGTTTGCAAAGTATGGTTTCGTGGCCAATGCCAAGTACGGAAAAGTCTCTGAGCACGTGCTCCAAATGTCCTTCAAATTCGCAATGTCCTGCAAGGCGTCTTAGCTCGGGTTCAAATGCTCTCGGGCCAGTGTGCAAAATCATTGTACGATTTCTCCGTGGGTTTCGCTGGAGATTTTTCATGAGGCCATACGTTGGTGCCCCGCAGATGGTGAGGAGATCACCCTTCG